>NC_083729.1:90585601-90909172 GCF_028564815.1 Eubalaena glacialis
TTTTGCCTCCAGAAGCTCTTAGATATAAAGAGAAGACATCTCTGTCTAGGCTTTGTAGACATGACCACGTGATCATTCTCTCAACTCAATTATACATGTATGAAGATTTAGATTCAAGTTGGAATTCAGGATGATCCACACCAATGTGGGCCCAACTGATATAGCTTAACTACATATTTTAATTTGGGTAAACAATGTATACTTGATGGTTAATCAATTTTTTTCTGTTATGTTATTTATCTAGTTAAATATGCTCTTTTCATAGAAAATCTTAGATAGGAATAAAAATAAATATTGGGACTCAGACATGAAAAGTGTATCTCTGTCCCTTGCAAATCAAATTATGCAGAGGATCCTGATTGGCTGGAAACTCATGCAAATTGATGTCATTGAATTTAATAGAGATATTGTAAATTCTCTCTTTCATATTAAAAAAATTGAACATGTACAAGAAGAGAGGAATCAGCCTTGGCAGCATACACATATAAAATCCATCAGTGTTAAAGCTGATTAAAACTTTAATATAAGCCTAAAGTGTGATGAGTCTATTTAAAATGCTATAATAATCATAGGGTTATGAATAAAGTATAATTTCAGTACATAGAATTCTGTAGCCACATTTTATTCTTAAATGATCAAAATAGATATGGACAATTTGTCTCATTATTTATAGTATATTATTTATATTAATTTTAAAAGAATACGTGCTTGACAGTAGTCATGAAGACAAGGGAATGGAGATTTTTCTCTCTTGGCAACTAAAGGGATGTTTATGTACCACACTATTTGGTGATACAAAAGAGCTTGACCTTTCTAACACAGATAATAGGCTATTTTAAGAGTTACTATGTTTTCCTTCACTGTAAGTGTCCAACTTCCCCTGAAGCATGGTGTAAGAGAAATTTCTTAATTGGAAAAATTATTTAAGAAAAATGATTGTAAGATTTCTTCAATCTTTAATTTTCTTTACATTATTTTGAAACAGTATACCAGGAAAAATTGAAATCCCTATTTGCCACCTACATCTAACAGACTTTTTTAAAGGTAGTATGTTGTCATTGTATTTGCAATAATTTACAGAAGAATGAAATTATAGCCAAAAGAACATTATTAACTATTTTAATAACAACTTAATCTTAGCAGATCCCCTTGCATCGTGCAAATTTTGATTCACCACAGATATCAGAACAGATATTGTCACAAGTCCTTTTAGCAAAATAAGATAATCCAGGTTCTTGTTGTAAAATATTGCATGATAAAATCTTTCTTTTTGAATGGTTAACTGGATGAGAATATCATAATTCATTTCTAGCTTTAGAAATATACAGTTTCCTTATCTATTCTTCAGTTTATGAAAATGTATCTAGGATATCATCCTCTGAGGAATCATAGTCTAAGATTGCTCTTTTGAGATCAATTGCATCATCATCATTAGAGTCTGGAGTGCTGTTCTCTGTCTCTTTGCATTCATCTTTTGATTTGTCTAATTGTGAAAAGTCCTCATCTACAAACTTTTTTTAACATTGTGTACAGAAAATGAAAAATTTTAAGTTGTGTTCAATGAAAGAATGCACTATGCATTTACAGCGTCTCCAGATTCCTTTTATATCTTCTCAAAAGATCATACAATAGTTCAGCCCACACCATAAAAAACTGAAAAATGATGATTTATTCAGTATGGCATCATCCTTCCAGAATCATCCTCCAGAAGATGTCAACATTCTTCCATTTTCTTCTTATTTAGTCTTTTACGGCATAATTGATAGTAAATAATAAGTAGTAATGAATAAGAATGAAATACTTCCTAGAATGATCTAATACCAAAATATTTCAAGATACAGGCAAAATAAAATGACTATGATCACATAGTTTTAAGATTGACACAAGAATTGAGTGGACTAGTATAGCAATTGTAAGCTAAAATAAGCTTGATTCAAGTGTTTCAGTAAAGTTTATCTTTGTTATTGGAAGAATATCTAAAAAATAATAACAAATCATGAAATATCAATCTTGCAAATAGTTATAACTGCTCAAAAAATATCACAATACAATTAAATTGTATCCAATGTAATCATAAATAATTGATACTTTTCTGAACACTTGGCTTTTAAATCAAAAGAAATGCAAAGACCTACTGTGTACCACTGAGAAAGATACTCAGTATTTTGTAATAATCTAAATGGGAAAAGTATCTGAAAAAGAATATACATATTGAAAAAAAGAATATATATATAACTGAATCACTTTGCTGTACACCTGAAACTAACACAACATTGGAAATCAACTATACTTCAATATAAATAAATAAATAAATAAATAAACAAAAGAAAAATATAAAAAGCAAATTTAGATTAGGCATATATGCAAAAATAATCCCAAGCTAAATCCTAAAGTCTATTAAAAATTGAGTCATTAGAGATAAAGTTACCTAATGTGCGTTTGGTGTCAGGGTAGAAGAGTCTAATAAGAATACATTTGAAATTTTTTGTTCTAGTGAAAAAAGCCATTGGCATTTTTATAAAGATTGCGTTGAATCTGTAGATTACCTTAGATTGTATGGTTATTTTAACAATATTGATTCTTCCAATCCACGAACTCAGTATATCTTCCCATCTGTTTTTGTCGACTTAACTTCTTTCATCAGCGTCTTATAGTTTTTGGAGTACAGGTTTTTACCTCCTTAGGTAGGTTTATTCCTAGGTATTTTATTCCTTTGAATGCGATGGTAAATGGGAGTGTTTCCTTAACTTCTCTTTCTGATACCTCATTGTTTACTAATTGAAAAAAAATGTCTTCTAACCAGCCAATTGATTCATTATTCTTCCAAAATCAGACTTTGAGAGTGTATCCTTCTATGAACCACTATAGTATATACTCTGGGGAAGTATAAGAATTGTCCAACTTTCATAAATGAAATTCTCGTTGGTCCGTTGGTGCAAGACAAACTGCACACAACTTAGTGATTTAAAGCAACATTACATTTTGCTCAAGATATTATGAATCAAGAATTTGGTAAAGGCTCAACTGGGCAGTTTGACATCAACTGGGATGGCCACAACTGGAATACCTACTTCCAAGGTAGTTTGTTCAATAATATGGCAGGGATCTTCATGCCTTTTTCTTCACATGGCATCTCATTCTCCAGGGTCTATCCATGTGGCTTGAGTTTCCCACAACTTGGTGGTGCCAGAGGAGTGAGATTCCCTACACAACAGCTGGCTTCCCCTAGAGGAGTGTTTCAAGAGACCTAGATGGAAGCTGCAAGCTTTCTTCAGACCTAACCTTGAAAGTCTCATAATGTTATTTCTACCTCGTTATTTTGTCAAAGTGACCAACTCATCCCATTTGTCTGGGACTCTCCCAGTTTTAGCATGGATCTATTCATGTTCTAGGAACCTGCATGATCCCAATTAAACCTGGATGGTTGGTCACCCTATCTATTTGTCAACCAAGCTATCAAGACTGGTCTAGGTTAAAGGGGGAGAGGATGTAGAATCCAATTTTCAATGGGATTAGTAACAAAATATCTGTGGCCATCTTTAGGTTACCACAATCTTTTATAGAGCTACAAAGTACTTAGATGTCTAAATATACCTGTGCAAACACCTCAAGCCTCAGATGCAAGTTCTTATCAAGAAATGAGGTCCAGGTATGTATGAGGCTCTTTGGCACCATTTCCTCAAGCATGGTTCTCCTCAGTCTGAATTCTTGAATTAAAGAGACAAGTTGAATGCCTTTCCTATTCACCCAACTTATGGTGCTGAAACTGAGATAGTACAACTGCAATAAATACTCATATTTTAAAAAGTGGGGATGGGAGGTACCAAGTGCTCACTGATCCATAAAAGGTCTGAAAGTTAGCCGGAAACATATGTCCATGTTCTTGCCTAGGGCTTAATCTGAGTCTCTGAAAATTGTTCCCCATGGCTCATGGGATCTATCTTCTGGGATCTTGGGTTTACTATCTTAAGTAATTTCTCCGTTTCTGTAAGAAATGACCTATGTTTACAACTGTGTAGTTTTCTTCAACCTGATTTCTACTCTAGAATGTTGAGTCCCAAAGTCTCTGCAGGTGGAACTGAGGCTGTCCCTTTTAAACCAAGCTGATCAAATACCTTTAAAAACTTTGTCACCTTTGTATGTATCAAATTATAATCCTCTCTGCTAGACAAAAGTCACAGGAATGTTTCTTTTCAAGATAGGCTTTTCTACAACTTGGGCTGAGTGTCAGAATGCTGTATTTAATATATTTTGAAGCATTTTTTCTAGTTCAAAGTGTTTACAAAACATGTCATTAAAATCCAGAGAGGTTTTATGCCTGGTAGAGAGGGTCTTAGAGACACATCCTTAAGAATCTTTCAGTTTCCACTAGGAAAGCACACTTATCTTTCTGAAGTCTCAATAAAGGGATTTAAAGCCACAGAGCTTCACCCTGTGACAATGTTATTCTAGTAGACTCTGGATTGGATATTTTCCCTGAGTCCAGAAAATCTTACCGATAGAAGAAACCAAGGATGACCAAGAGTTTTATTTTAGAAACCAGCAAGTCCTTGCTCCTTTATATATATCCTCTGAATTCTACTTGAAAATGGAAAATTCACTTTATTTTTGCTCACTTCTCTTTATCCATCCATATTTTATCACATGCAGCTACGAGAAGTATTTTGGCCTTTTCCACACGCTACCTGAAATTTCCTTAGCCAAACACATAGGTCCCTTATGTATATTTTTGCTTTACCTCATTGCTGCAAACAACAGTGATGCCAAAATTTCCTCTGCTATACAGCAGAGGTTATTTTTTTCCAGCTTTTAATACCAATTTCCTCACTGTCTTTCAAGCTCTCATTCACAATTTCCACTAACAACAAGGATAGTTAGGGGAAAAAGTCTTCCGATTAGGAAATTGGTTTATTTACTCATTCACCAATTAGGTTTTGAGAGTTTTTCATCTACAAAGCCCCACAGGAAGTGCTGTAGGGAATTAATGTACTGTGCCTGGGTCCTGAACACCTAAATTAACATAACAAGAGGTAGAAAATGATAAGTGCTGAATTAAAAGATGTACAGGTAAAGTTCTAAGGGATTTCAGAGGAGAGAGTTTTTTTTCTTTTTTGTTTTCTGGCTCAATCTGGGCTACAAAGATCAGGGGACAAGCATTGCAAGTCAGTAGGGAATTCCTGTGAACAAAGACGCAGAAGTGTGTTTGGGAAACAGTGAGTCTAACTTTGGGTGAATCATAGGCATGGGAGGTAGGAATGGGAAATAATGCAGGAAAGAAATGGATTCAGGGCTTTGAATGTCAAGCTAATGATTTTAGGATATTTTTCCTATAAGAAATGGAAAAGCATTATGGTTGTTATTTTTATTACTTTTAACTTGGCTTTCTGAAGATTAACCTGGAAGTACAGGAGGGACCAGAGGAGAAGCAATGAGAGTAGATCGTCATTAGGAGCTCTGGCTTTGTTTCAGGAGCGGTGTGTGAGGGCCCCTAAGAGAACACTGACAGTGGGGGTGGAGAGGAGGAAGCAGATGACGTGGAACATTAATCAGGTTCTCACTGTAATTCATTATCTCTTTTTCTCACTCTATTATTATCTCTCTATCCATATAAATGAGCAATTCCTCATGTATACTTTTGCTAGAACTAATAGCAAACATTCTCATGATGATTACGATGTATTTGATAACTCCAACTATCTGTTGAAGAAAAACATAAATATAAGAGTTAGTTTCAGAATACTCTTTAGATCTGAAAGGCTACTTTAGTCAAAAGGATTTATCAGTTAGTTTCCAGTTATTCAGCTGCTAATGAATTTCTGGAGAGAGCAGCATTCAGATCAAGGAGACGGTGGTTGAAGTCTTCTAGAAAACTCTGCTGCTTCTTGTTGACTAGAATCAAGATACAATTAATCACGCTCTTGACTTCTCCTTCAATGGCGCTGTCACTCCCAGTGACTTAAATGTAAGCAATGTAAGGTCATCTGAGACAGTTTCGAACTTAGATTCCTTTTGCTCTGGAAATATCCAAAGGCTAAAAGCATCTTAATTTATTATAAATGTCTTAAAAAGAAAATGCATTTATTCAAATGAATTCCTCTTTATTTCTAGTTCTTCCTTACTTGTAATTTTCTCACTTAAAGAAAAGGGACTTTTCTTTCTTTCTTTCTTTCTTTTTTTGGCACCCTATCTAGGAATAGAAAGTTCGTTAATCTATCAATTCATTGGCTTTTGCTTTGACTCCCTCCATGTATTACAATCAATACCTGAAAAATTGATCATTCACCTTTATCATCCTGATTTAAAGCTTTATTCTCAATATTCTGCCATGAAATGCTGTGTATATAACTTCTAAGGGTAGCAGAATATCTCCCCAGTGTTTGGTCTGACACTAAAGTAGAAACAGCAATACATTTAGTTTACGTTGTACAAAGAAAATAATATAGCAATGAAATCATAAAATACAAAAAAGATTGAATACTTTTTTTTCTAATGAGTTGCCATGAATTAAATAACTTGAAAGAGGCAGGGACAATTTCTTTTCAGGACAGAACATCCATTGCTTTTTAAAAATAACCTGAATTTATTTGGAAAGATAAGCATCAGTTAACCATATTTTATTTTTTCAGAACCATTAAGAATGAATGTTATTTATTAACCAGGGAGGTGATACTAGAATATTTCTTTAAAAATTATTTTTCATCTCTTTGAAAAGAGTGTGCTGTCTAAATATTCTTTTATATTCCTTTCTTACTCGAGACATACGATTATCTGAAATCAGGTTTCATGTTTAAATTACCCAAAATATGTTTGAAACTAAAAACAATGTGGACAATACACTACCAGTATTCTGAGTGAAAAACAAAGGAGAAAAACATGAAAATCAATGAAGTCCTGGAAATAATCCTAAATGATATTTAAAGAATGATAGAATTTGGAAAATAAAGTCAGCACTGATGCTTACTTGGCTAAGGATCTGAGGCTTGGAAATAAGAAATAAAAATGATCTAAGCCAAGTCACAAAGTATCTAAAACTAAATGAAAGAGTACAAGCATGTGTAAGTGACATTTTTTGATGGGTGACATTTCAAGAAAAGTAGAAATGCACACCCTTTTAAAACATGTGAGATAGATAAAATGTTTAAGATTTAATTACTCTTGAGAAGTACAGGGTACAGTCACCCTGACTTGCCCTAAGACTATACGTGATTTTTCTCCCATCGCTCAGTTAAGCATAAATTCATAGATATCATGGTTAAGAGAGTTTGAGATGAGATGCTGGTTGCCTGCACTCAGTCCTGCCACTTCTTATCTGGACCATCTGCTGTCACCTCAAAAAGCCAAGACTGTATAATCTTGGTAAACACACAAACCATTCCTGCATTTAATTTCAGTTGGAAGGAGGATCCCATTATGGGTATTGATTTTGAAGTGTCACTACCTTCTTTTGATGAATTTTCAGCTACTGACTGCCTTTCCATGAACACAATATTAAGTCTTAAAAGTGTTTCCTCCAAACTTCTTACATACATGCTTCATAAGGGTCATGGTCTTAGAAGTTAATCCAATTTGCATGAAAGTCTGCCTATGGGTTTTACTCACGTTTTAGATTCAAGTAGCATTTGTCATCAATAGACTCAATTGTGCTGGAGCTGGCACAGGGTTCATGACAAACAGAGCCAAGAATCTCTGGCTGCTGAGATCAGAGGTGCGAGTGCAGAGCTCCTAAAAACTATCTTAGCTAAAGACTGGATTGTATTGACCCATGGGGACAGGTGTGTGTCCTTGCAGTTGGGTCTATAGGTCTGCATATATGTTGGGACATGTAGGGTAGGGATGCAGAAAGCCAAAAGAGATGATGTAATTGCAGCTGTAAGAAAGGACGCTTATAGAGGTGGGACCTTTCCTCAAATCTTTAGCTGCACATTTTACTGTACTCCATTTTTAATTTTATTAGTGCTTTAGAGCTCTATAGGATCCATAAATAATACGATATCCAGATTAAGGAGCAAACCTCACTTTTACAGTCAATCTAGTGAAAAGGAAAGATAAAGAGAAACTCTTGAAAGCTTCCAGAGAAAAATGACACATTATTTAAAAGGCAAAAATAATTTCAAAGATGTCAGACTTTTTATCAGAAACTATGGAGGCCAAAGATAATGTAAAGACATTTTTAAAATGCTGAAAGAAAAAAAAAAAATCAATTCCTCAAATGATGCCCACAGTAGCTAAAAAAAAAGTATTCTTTCAGAATAAAGGTGAAATAAAAGCACTTTAAGATAAAAGAAAAGTAACGGAGTTATGGCCAGCCCACCATCAATACAAAATATACTAAGTTCTTCAAAATGAAAGGAAAGGATACGAGTGGAAAATTCAAATCTTCAGGAATTTAAAAAATGACAAATATACCATAAAAAATAAAAGAGTATGTTCCAATAATTCCTTTTAAATACACATGACTTGTTTTAAAAAAAAGGTTAACATTGCCTTATAGAGTTTTTTATATATAACATAACATTTTAGCATAAAAATGATGAGCTGAGGTTAATCAAAATATATGTTATCAATGATTCTACATTTAAATAAGTAATACACATAAATTCTAAGTATGATGTAAAGAGTGAAGATTGTTTATGGAGCATCCAAATTAAAAAATAATGAAAGAGATATAGCTAAAAAGAGAATAGGTAAATCAAAATTAAATTCTAAAAAAAAAACTTTTGATCTAATCCAAAAGAAGTCAGCCAAGGAGGAAAGAGGCACAAGAGACAAAGTGTTGTAGGCAGGCTTTGAGATGATTCCTGGTGATGTCTGTAGCCTGGTATTCATGTTCTTAAAATCACCTCCTATTGAGTGTGGGCTGGACTTAGTGATTCACGGTTAACTTCTGATATTGGGTTACTAAAAAGACTACAGTTTTTATCTTGCAGTTCTCTCACTTGGACTACTCACTATTTCACCTTTCATATCATGAGGCAGTCCTATGGAAATCAACAGCCAGTGAGAAATTGAACCTTTAGCCCAATAGCCCATGATGCATAGTGGCCCACGTGATTGAGCGTCGGAAAAAATCTTCCTGCAGTTGCATCTTCAGATGAGACCACAGTCTCAAACAATAGGTTGACTGAATCCTCATGAGAGATCCTGAGCCTGAGACACCTATCTAAGAAGTGGCTGAGTTCCTGATCCACAAAAATTAGGAGATATTAAATATCTGTTGTGCTAAGGTGCTCACTTTGGGGGTAACTTGTTATGGTTTAACTTTAAAATAATCAATAAATTCATCAAGTTTTTTAAAAAAGGGAATAATCATATTATCATTGCAACTGACGTAGAAAAAAAGATTTGACAAGTTCAACACCAATTCATGATTTAAAAAAAAATTATAAACATTTTCAAACTTGGAACAGAAAGAAACATCCTCAACTGATAAAGAGTATCTAAGAAAAATCTACAACTTACAACATGCTCAGTAGTGAAATATTGAAACTTTTCTGCTAAGTTTGGGAACCAGACAAAGACGTGTACTTTCACCGTTCTTGTTTGATATTTTACTGGAATCTTAATAGGTACAATAAAGCAAGAAAAAAGAATTTAAAGATGTAAAGAAGAGAAAGGAAGAAATAAAGCTACCTCTATTTGTAGATGACAAGATTGTTTATATAGAACGTCTTATTTCAACTCTAGAACTAACGAGTAAAATTTAGAAGGGAAGCAGATTAAGAAATATGAAAAATCAGGTATATTTTTATATGCTAACAACTAACATTTAGAAAAATTAAACTTAAAGAGCAATCACATTTACAATTCTGTGTAAAAACTAAAAAATTCTCAGAATGAGTAAGAAAAGATATACAAGGTAGCATCACTGAAAACTATATAACATTGCTGAGAGAAATTAAAGAAGGCATAAATTAATGAAGTAACAAAGTATGTTTATGGATTGATAGATTCATTATTGTTAAGTGCCTATTGTGCCCAAATTCATATATAGATTTCAGGCTGTCACATGCAAACTACCACTATGCATTTTATGGAAATTGATAAGCTGATTCTAACATTTATATAATAATAGAAATGATCTAGAACAGCTAAATCATTAAAATAAATTTGAAGGACTAATAAACTACCTGATTTTAAGAATTACTATAAGATTACTGCAATTAAGACAGCATGATTTACACACTAAAATAGATATATAGGTTAATGAAACAGAATTGAGATTCCAGAAATAGATACACTCATACATGGTCAATTAATTTTTGACAAAGCCAACAAGGCAATTCAATGGGGAAAGGAAAGACTTTTTAATAAATGGTGTGGAAACTACTGGATATCTATATAGAAAAATAAAAGAGACTTGATCATGATCTCATAGAACACACAGATATAACTCAAAATATACCAGAGATCGAAATGTAAAAGTTTAATTCATAAAACCTCTAATAGAAGAGAAATGAGAAATTCTTGCTAACTTGGAGAATGAAAAGATTTCCTAGATAGAACACAAAAAGAATGAATTAAAACTAGTACATTTGATTTTATCAAAATTAATAATTTTTGCTTTTCAAAAGGCACCATTAGAAATGAAAGTTCAAATAATGGATTGGGAGAAAATACTTGCGACACATATCAGACAAAAAAAATTGTGTCCAGAATGTATAAAATAACTCATAACTCAATAGTAGAGGGTTAAAAACAACCAGTAACAGAGAGAAAGACTTCACAAAAGAAAATATACAAATGTCCATTGAACACGTGAAAATACCATTAGGAATCAGGGCAATGAAAATTAAAACTACAATGAGCTATCTCTAATTATCCACTAGAAGGGTAATATTTAAAAAGATTCAAAATACCAAGTTTTAGTGAGGGTGTGGAGAAGCTGAAGCACACATATATGGCTGGTAGGAAAATAAAATGGCACAACTATTTCGGAGAATTGTTAGCAAGTGTTTGAAATTTTTAAATATATATACCTACTATACAATCCTAGGAGTACTCCTAGGTATTTGTCCAAGAGATGTAAGAACATGTATCCACATAAATATCAGTACTTGTATATCAGTGTTAAGAACAACATTATTCACCATAGTCAAAAACTAGAAATAATCTAAATGTTTACCAAGAGATGAATGAATAAGCCGAGGTATATCTGTAGGGTAGACTACTACTTAGAAATAAATAGGAATGGACAACGACTACACACTGTAATAAAGACCAATTTCAAAACCATTAAGGGAGTAAAAGAAGGAAGACAGAAAAGACTACATGCAGTATAATTCTATTTATATAAAATTGTAGAAAAATTCAAACCGATTTATCATGACAAAAAGCAGATCAGTGGTTTTCTGGGCTTGGGATGGATGGAGTCACGCAGTTCCAAGTAGAAAGAGAGCATTTTTACAGGCGATGGAAAAATTCTATATCTTGATTGTGTCTGTGTTTACATGGGTGTATATTTCTGGTAAAAAAATCTTCAAAGTATACACTTTAACTGGATGCAATACATAAACTTACAAAGTATACAAATCACACTTCAGTAAAATTAATTCAACAAAACCTTTAAAACTTGAGTCTAAACTTCACTCATAGAGGAAAATGAACCAAGTACTTGAATGTAAAGATAGCACTAGGATGAAGTACAAAATTATTGCATTACTCTCATTGGGGAATATACCTCCCTCTAAAATAAACCAGGCACATGCAGTGAGTGAAGTCCTGTGCTTTTCACTGTAGTGGAACAAGAGTCAAACAGAATCTCCGAAAATGTTTTCTGGAGACTTAGCACCAGTGACCTTCATGATTCTCAATCCCATCTTTTTCTTAGATCTTGTATACCAACTAGGGAGGTAGACAAACAATTATACTACAAGAGAGCACTCTGTAACTGATTAAGAGGTGGAAGCAAAGCCACATGGAAGTCGAGAGGAGAGATTAATTCCCACCTGAACAGGATCAGAGAAGCTGTCACAGGAGAGCAGACGCAGCTCTTAAAGTCTGGCAATATACTGGGTGCTGGAGCGGAAGCAGCCAGACATGGGCTCTGTGGAGGTACCAGAGGGAGAGAGGGGAAGACCAGGAGTCTGCGGGGACGTGGAAACTCAGAGCCGAGGGTTTCAGGGAGCCAGCATCCCAGCTTCTGTTTGCTCCATCCCTGCCAAAGTCTTGTTGCGTTATTTATTTGTAAAATTCAACACATCCCAGACGTGCGTTAACAATGCCATTTTCGATTTAAAGTGGGTGTATGGGTTCAGAATAGTGATTCGGAGATGCTCAAATGGGAAGCCTGCCACTGGTGAAATGAGACTTCATACATACCCTGTCCCTTGGCTAACTCCATTATGGACAGAATAATGCCTACTCATTAATTAGTCAGACTGATTTGCTGAGGCAGACAGCAGCCCAGCAGCCACGATACGGATCAGTTTTACAAAGGGTTTTCAATGAGCATTAGGCCCACAGAAAGCCTGTGGTCCACCAAACTTGGATGAGTCCTGTCAGACCACCCCTGGGTCCAGCCCTCCCTGTATCTGGCAGCCCCCCTTTGCTTCTATTCACCGCTGCGATGCTTCCAAGTTTCCTCAGGCGCCTTCCACATGCTCACCAGATGTCTTTCCTTCCTGCGCCACAAGAAATGGAGGTCAGCAGTCCCGAAGTTACTAAATATACTTTCGCATTCTACCTTCAAAATTATCTTTTTCATGAGAAATTGCTCCCCTTGACCAAAAGTTATTTGTTCCTCCCATGTTTTTTTTTTTTTCTTCTGAATCTTTTAAGAACTTGTGGTTATTAACTATTTCACTTCCTTTCCAACTCCGCACTTTCTGTCACCACCAAGTCTTTCACTAAGCTCACATTGCCCACAATTTAAAATAAACGCAAGAGTAAAAAATCCTTTCCTCAGCATGATCTTTTATTCAAGAGTTTTAAGATGGATTAAAGACCTAAAACTAAGACTGGATACTATAAAACTCCTAGAGGAAAACATAGGGAGGACACTCTTTGACATTAATCGCAGCAATATGTTTTTGGGATCTGTCTCCTAAAGGAAATAAAAGCAAAAATAAACAAATGGGACCTAATTAAACTTAAAAGCTTTTGCACAGCAAAGGAAATCATTGACAAAATGAAAAGACAGCCTACTGAATGGGAGAAGATATCTGCAAATGATATGACTGATAAGGGGTTAATATCTAATATATATAAATGGCTCATACAACTCAATGTCAAAAAACCAAACAACCCAATTAAAATATGGGCAGAACTGAATAGACATTTTTCCAGTGAGGAAATGCAGATGGCCAACAGACACTTGAAAAGATGCTCAACATCGCTAATCATCAGGCAAGTGCAAATCAAAACCACAGTGAGATGTCACTCACACTGGTCAGAATGGTTATCATCAAAAAGTTTACAAATAACAAATGTTGGAAAAGATGTAGGGAAAAGGAAACCTTTTCCCTACATCCTCTGTTGGTGGGTACACTGTTGGTGGGAATGTAAATTGATGCAGTTATTGAGGAAAAAGGTATGGAGGTTTATCAAAAAACTAAAAATAGAACTACCGTATAACCCAGTAATTCCACTCCATCCGAAAAAACCAAAAACACTAATTTGAACAGATACATGCACCCCAATGTTCATAGCAGCATTATTTACAATTGCCAAGGTATGGAAGCAACCTAAGTGTTAATCAACAGATGAATGGATAAAGATGTGGTACATATATACACAATGGAGTAATATTCAGCCATAAAAAAGAATGACATTTTGCCATTTGCAACAACATGGATGGACTTGGAGGGCACTATGCTAAGTGAGATAGGTCAGGCAGAGAAAGACAAATACTATATGAAATCACTTATATGTAGAATGTAAAAAATACAACAAACTAGCGAGTAAAACAAAAAATAAGCAGACTCACAGATACAGAGAAAAACTAGCGGTTACCAGTGGGGAGAAGAAAGGGGGGAGGGGCAATAAGGGTAGAAAAAAAAAGGTTATTATGGGATTATATGAAATCATGTGTGTGAAACTTTTGAAAGTTGTAAAGCACTATAGAATTTAAAGAACCTTTCATTCAATTAAAAAAAAATTGAAAAAGGAAAAGAACCCCTGCCATATTGGCTAAGGAAAAAAATATAGTATATTAATAGAAAATTTGAGCTAGAGTAAGGACAACAGATCAAGACACTATTGCCATTAAAAGATGGTTTATTTTGCATAGTTTTTAGAGAAGAAGAGCGCCCTGTGCATGGGGGGCCTTGCAGGGAAGCAGGAGGGTTAGTCGCGAGGCAAAAGAGAGAAGGGGAAACTGAAGTCAAGAGCCTTTAGTGTGTTTTCCATGTGAGGGAATGAACTGCAAGGCAGGATAAGCAGGTTCAGGACTGGCTAGTTTGAATGATGTCAGAGGGCTCTGGGCTGCAGGGGCTGAACCAGGTTTCTCAGACCCGGCAGGCCCTGGGGTGCTTAAGGCAGGTGCATAGTTGCCCAGAGCGTGGGAACCCAATAAAGGGTGTGGTTGGCCTATGGGCTCTGGATTGGTTGGTTTGTGTTTAAGAAGTGCATCCTGGGAGAATGACTCTTCCAGAGGAATCAGGGGAGGGCAATGGGGGAGGCAGGAGGCCAAGGCAAGGTGACTCGGGTATATTTTCAGGTAGTCCAACACAAGGCATGTCCAACATAGACATGTAGGGCAGATGTTAAAGAACCAAGTTCATAGAAGCTAGCAGATATGGCTTATAGGTCAAGTTATCACGCCCAAACTCTTGTTTCCTTCAAGATGAAAATTCCTGTAGCTTTTACCTAGTATGTCCACTTCTTGTGCAGTAGTCTGCTTTGGGGCCCTATAAAAACTTTGAACCAGATGTGAGTAAGATCGACAATGAGTTTCTAGATGTATCTCCAGTGTTCTCACTGCTCTTATAGCCACTGGCTTCATTCTGGTGTTCATCATCTCTGGTCAGAATATTTAAATTGCCCTCTAAGTGTCTTCAGGAATTTAGATTCACCCCTGCAAACCCTCCACCTGCCCCACCTAGCTTCCTACACTGCACCTGCCCCATCGAGCATCCTAAGTTGTTATGTCTCCTCCTATTACTCCTCATTGTCTGTTATGGGGTGGAGAACACACTCCTAAAGCCATATAGTAACTTCCCAGTCTCTCTTCACCTGCTACCTCCACTCTACACCCTCCAGCATACATCCTACACTTTAGCCACATCAAATTGTTTCAAACTCAAGTGCTTCATCTTGCCTTCAAGTCTCTGTACCCATGACTAGCTTTGCCTAGGAAACCACTCAGTACCCTTCCCACCATTACTACCTACCTAAATCTCATTTATTAATAAGGTAGACTGACTGTATTCATGGCCTCTGTTCTTCACTCCCCCGTCTTTGGTGGGGAGTTCTGTCCCACACACTGGCCATGGCATTGACCATGTGACATGCAGCCAATCCCGGAAGCATGGGGAACACAGGGGAGACAATGGCACCACCCAGATGAACCCAAGGACTTGTGAGAAATAAAGGCGGTTCTTTTAAGCCACTAAGTTCTGCTGTGGTTTGTTACCCAGCAATGCCTAACTTATGTAGCTGGAGAGGCTCAAAAACTATATGTTAGTCATCTTTATGTGTCCAGTACCTAGTGGAAGGTAGGTGCTCAAAAATTGTGTGATGAACAATACATCAGTACAATAGTATGTGTTTACCATTACCAACTCTTTCCTACTCTTTTTGCAATTTTTGCCACATGTATTTAATCCATTTTTTAAAGGCTTGGAAATGACAGACATGTTGCCAAAAGGATAAATCATAATTTCATTATAAACATAAGTTGTCATAAAAAGAAAGCTAAAGAAATATAAAATATCCTGATTATTAATTCTTATAAGGCTCAAGTATACAATATTATCAGCAACCTGTGCTTATTCTAATGCTTGATTTGATAACTATAATGACATTATGCATAATGAACTTAAAATTCAAGGGAATGTTACCACTTGTGAAATGGCAAGAATTTTAAGCTAAGGCATAAATTGACTTGAATTTGCATGAATGTGAGCTACAGATCCTATCCACCTTCCACTCAAATACCAGTTTATTTTATGGAAATTACAAGGGAAAAGTATTGAGGAGTTTCCCAGTAGTTCTTTTTGCAAATTGACTAGTAATGATTCTTAAGAAGTTGCCTTTCAATGTAATCTCTCTCCTATTTTAGTTATTCAAACATTAGCCTCTCTTATTTTAATGGAATTACAGTAGCATTTCAAGCCCTTGTTGCCACATGTGGTAAGATTACTAATGACAAGTTTTAGGTTATCTAACCAGTCAGGCATTCAGTCATCCACAAATTTGGCTATGTTTATTATTAATGAAGCTGCACAAACACAAGTGCATTGTCATACATTTAATTTCTCAAATATTGTGATAATATAAACAACACAGAAGAAAATGTTTTTCATGAATACATATAAGGTTAATTTTCTTTTGCCTGACACGCACTAATTCATACATATATTAATTCAACAAATATTTTGGGGGCCAAATGTGTTCAAACTTATGAGGGCTGAGGTAGGAAGTGCATAGGTTTAGTGGAAAAGTGAGATATTTAAATCATTACAATGCGATGGGTGCTATCATTGATGTGTACACAAAATCTTGGGGAAATAGAGGAATGGGAGGGGTGTGTACATTTTCCTGGGAAAGAGAGGTGGTTTTGGAAATGGGTGTTAAGGAGTAAATAGGATTTCATAAGTGGACAAGTTATGAAAGGGACATTCTGAGACAGAAAGGATGGAATGATCAAAGCCAAAGACCCTGGGAAGTGCTATTTCTGAGAAGAGGTCCCTTTGACTTTCTGGTACGGTAATATACAAAGTGTGTGTATGAACCAAGAGCATTACGTCACCAGAGAAAGTGTTAGAAATGCAAATTCTCAGGCCCAATCTCAGTTCTGCTGAATCCAGTCTATGGCAGTGGGAAAAGGAATCTCTGTTTAATAATTCCCAGGTGATTCTTACGCATATTAAAATCTGACAAGACTGATCTAGGGAAATTGTTCTTAAATTTAGGGTGTATCAAAACCACATGTAGGGTTTATTAAAAATGTCAATTTGGGGTTCTCATCCTAGAGTTTCTGATCCAGTAAGTTTGAGGTGGGTTTCAGAATTGCATTTCTAACAAGCTCCCAGATGATGCCACTGCTTCAGGCCCAGGGAACACACTTTGAAAACCATAGACTTAGGGATGTGAGTAAATGATAGTGAATTTTCAAATGTAAGTTGGGACCAGATTATGAAAGAACTATGTGACAGGGAGAATTCTAAAATGACTCCCACAATTACTGGCCCCTGGTGTAATAACTTTCTATAACAATTGGGATAAAGGGCTCCAAGTAACATTTGTATAATTACAAATCATCTCTATTTTTTTTTTATTTACTCATGTGTCTTTCTGTCCACATCATTCAGGTGTTATACCCTGTAGATCATCACATAGACTCACACAAGTATTACATTAGTCTTCGTGATGTAGCGTAGAATGGAAAATCATCTGTCAATTGAGTTATATTCATATTTGATGAGAAGCAAGAAAGCTTCATCACAACAAACTCTTAAACCATTTATTTATTAACCGTGTATTTTCTGCAAGAAGAACATTGTGCAAGAAAATACAAAAAATTCTTACCATTGGTTTCATTGTTCAGATGGAAGATACGTGAGAAAGGAGGGGTGATTATTAACGCCGCTTTTACACACATTTATAGTATATGCTTTAACTCACTGAAATTCCTTTTCAGATATTACTTTTATGATTTGAGGGACTAAGTGGTATTTATCAAGCATAGTCTTCTAATAATAGTTAAAAATGTACAGCAGCGTGACACCACCCTGATTTCCATTGAGTGCATCTGAGAGACTCAGGAGTGTTTAATAAGGTAGGAATTGTTTCTCTGGATTTGGGCAACAAAGCAGTAGCCATGTCTTTTCAACATATTTAACTTCTATCTGCATGTAATATAAGTGGATGGTAATAATGCATAAGGGAGAAGGAAGATGCTATAAGTGTAGATTGCAAAAAAGCATGCACTATATTACATGTCAACGAGCTCAGGTGTATCATATGCCAGCATTCGTTTTTTGTACCATGTGGAGAGACAAGAAAGTCAGCAACTTGGTGTGTTGACAGTGCAGCAAAACATGATTTTAATTAGCTCACACAGAGGACACATTGAGGAAAAAGTGGCATTTCATTGAGGAATATACTATTAAACACAACCCTCCTTGACCTGCCATTTATCAGGATAAGTGCTGAAAACCATACGACTGATTAAGACTTTCTCATTGTCCTTTAACCCAGGGACATATGGCTCATTTGCCGAAATATTTACTTTGAAACTTTCTCAGTTCTTTGGCATCTGAGTACTAAGAGTCTTCATATCACCGTCTTAGAGAAGAAAACACTGATCTGTAATGAAATAGTACACATATTTTGAAGAAAAAGTAGATCGTCTTCGGAAAGAAAAGTAGATGCAACTTGATTAGTAACAGGTCATACAAAATAAATTTTAGTTTCTGTTTTAAATTGTCATTTGGGGAGAAAGAGAAATTTGGGAAAATGTTATTCACCATGTAATATGTAGTTGCTGAATTATGAACATATGATTATTGAAGATAGTTGGGGCTGAGCTGAAATTACAGGACCTAAACTTTGTTAATTAAAGTTAGCAAATTTTAGCAAAATTAAACTTTGCACTGTAATTTTGTCCACTTTTTTATTTTTACAGTTCTCTAATGTTATACTTTATATCTGTTGTGTTTATATTATTATATTCAGATTCAGGATTTTTTAGGTCTTCTTACAGAATCGGATGTTTTATCATTGGGCATTGCACAATCGCGTTGCTAAAATGTACAGGTTTTTTCTCAGATTAATATGGTTGTTTCTGCATGTTTTAGGTTAGTATTTCCTACCCCTTTATTTTTAGCCTTTAGGTGTGCTGCAAGAAAAATATTCAAATATTAAGAACCAATGTGGCATACCTCCTGGCCAAACACAGTGAACAACTGGACATTAAAAATAGATCCCAACCACTGAAAAGGTGCCGTCTCTTGTTGTATATCAGCTGGATATCTTCACTATGGATGTCTCTTTTAAACTGCATATTGGGAATTTATTTTACCCAAGTGTTAATCTCTGAATTTTTTTCATCTTATCTTATGTTTTCCCCCATGCATTTTCTTTCTTTCTTTCTTATTTTTCCTGCCTTCTCTTGAAATTAAATTTTATCTCTCTCCCTTTCTTGCTGGTTTGGAAGATATACATTCTATTTAGCTAATTCTACACTTAGTAATCATCACTTACAATGTTCCATACCCTCTTCTAAGTTCTGGGAATATGACGGTAAGTAGTAAGTAAGTAAGATCAAAAATTTGTCCTCCTATCATTCTAGTAGGGGGATACAGAGAATAAACAAATAAGTGAAAAATAACAGATTATATATACACCATATATGTAACCTTTTCGTTGTTTCCCATAAACTTTGAACTCATATGTTACATATTAAGATAGAGACTTTTGATTACTTATTTCCAGATCCTGAACTACAAAAAGATTTTAGAACACTAACTACATTGTAATTTCCAGATATCTTTGTTATGTTATTTTTAATGTTATTTATTTAAAATTATCTACAGGTTTACCAATTTCTTTCTGAGCGTTTTCTTTTGGTATCCAATGTGGTCAGTTTCTTTTCTTTTTTTTAAATAGCCCATCCCTTAGTGATCTTTTGTTAAATACTTATGAGTGGCACACTCAGTCTTTGATGACCTGCGTTTTTTTCATTATGGACCAAGATTTATATTTGTTTTATCTATCATTCTTAGAATGTTTGCCTCAAATCAACCTTCCAATACATAAATTCAATTTTCAGCTGTGTCTAATTTCTTGTTTTACAGTTGTGTTCATTTTATATTGCTGCTGCATAAAATTACCACAAAGTAACTGGATTAAAACAACACAAGTTTATTATTTTAAAGTTCGACAAGTTAGAAGTCTGGCCTCGGTGTCAATGAGCTAAATCGACATGTCTGCAACGCTGCATATGTTTCTGGAGGCTGCATTTGTTTCTGGAGGCTGCCTGCATTCCTTGGTTCCTAGTCCCCTTCTTCTATCTTCAGAGCCAGCAATGGCAGGTCAAGTCTTTCCTACATTGCTTCTTTCTTAGGCTAATGGGAAAAGATTGTCTAATCTCCTCATCACAGACTAGGCAATCTTTAAATCTTCAGGCTTTAAGCAATTCCAGCAGTTACACCCATTAAAACATCATCCTTCAGTTCTATTAGAATCTCAAAAACTTTTAAGTCGGTGTTTTCAGTTAGCTTGTACACCTCTGGATTTTATTTTTCTTTATGGGAATTTCTCTTTTTTTCAAGATTAGCTATGTATTAAATTGTCTCTATAATTTTTATATACATTTCTACATGTTTATACCATGAGGGTCACCTATGCATTTTGTATTAGACTCAATCAGTGTGGTTCTAGAATAGTTTCCAACTCTGTTCAGTAGTATGGGAAAATAAACAGAAAATATATTAATGGTAGGTGCTAAAGAACTGGCAATGCAAGGATAGTAGAAGACAAAGGGATGGTGGATTCTAGGGAGTAATGGTTGTTGAAATCAATAATAAAGGAGTCAATTTTGTTTTCAGAAGAAAGTTCACCTGGAAAAAATTAGGTCACTTACGTGGAGAACCAATAATGTGTCCAATGGGAATATGAACTGAGAGAGTTAAGGACTATGTATTATAATCCAAGAGAGAAATTTTGAGTTCATATTCTGAAAATGTTTTGTTTTTGTGTGAGGCTCAGATTGAAAATTCAGAATTCAGATGTACTGGTATATATTTGGAGATGGTAAATATGGAGGTCATTATCACTGAGGAATTCCATGAGCTGGATTCAGAAGTCACTAAGTAATAAGAGAGAGCAGAATAGTTACAAAATATGAATTAAAGAAAAGAGATCAGTAAGTAAAGAAAACAGAGCAATGGCCCGGGATTATTACTAAGGAGTGCCGACTTTACCACTTTCTAACTCTTATGTGCGGCCGAGCCAGAGAAGAATCAGCCTTATATCTTTGATTCAACTGTTATATTCATGTAAAAAAGATTCACATATAGCAGCTTTTATCAGATTTCAAATTATAACCCAGGGCATAGTTGCATGTTTTATACAAAACAATCACCTATGGGTTTTTTGTTTTGTTTTGTTCTGTTTTGTTTTGTTTGTTTTGTATAAAACACTTGGGAACCATTCTCCAAAGCAATAATAACTCAACAGAATCCAGGTATTAACAACAACAGCAGTAAAAAGCGGTGAGGCAAATATGTTACTTTATAGCCTACCACACGGTGAGACAGGTTAGTATCTACAGGACTATAGGTGGTACAGTCAAAAAAACCTGAATTGGAATCTTGCTCCAAGCTTACCAGCTGTGTGGATTTGAGCAAATATAATTATCCCTTGGACTCTCAGTTTACTCATTCATAATTGGACATAATAATAGATATCTCAGAGAGTTGTTCCGACAATTAAATAGGGTAATGTCTAGCAAAGAGCCTGGTGCATTGTAAGTTGTCAGTATATGTTAGTAATTTCATAATTGTACATAATCCAAAGCAGTTTCTTAAGAGGCGCTGTCATCAAATTCTTGCCCATTTAATAGAAATGAGTTAAATGTCTGTGGTGCACAGCAATGAAGCAAACTTTTACATTGAAGCAACGAGGAGAATATCACAGTGGGAAGTAACGGGAAGAGATATATAAGATGAATTTCATTTTATTACAACATAAAATATGTACAGTCATGGAAGTGTGCAAAGAGGTCTCTGTAATCTTCAGAGAGATTATAATCGTCACCTAATGTTAATTGACTCCTGTAAACTATTGATTACAAATACTTTACCACATTCAACACACATTCGTGTCAGTGTTCATGTGGCAGGTACTATCTTAGACACTAGTGGTCATCTTTGATATCTCCTACTCTCAAGTTCACTCCATATCCAGGTCCTATTGACTCTGTAATTTCTCATTCTGTGTTCTTTTCACCACTGCCCTACCCATAGCTTCTGTTCATGTCTACTTCATCTCCATTTCTATCTATACATTGCCTCCCATCCACTTCCACAGATTTCAACATTCTGCCTTTTCCGTCTTTATTTTAGACTTCCATCAGTTCAATAACATGAGTGAGAGTTTGTCACTCCCTAACGCAAAAACTTGCAAAGGTTTCCCCAAAGCCCACACAATAAAATTTAATTCCTTATGTCACTTTTGTCCTTTCATGAACTGATTCCAGCTACGTTCTCCAATTCATCCCCCCAAATTACAAAGGAAAAGAAGGTTTAGAGGATCATGTGCTCTGGGTGATTAGTTTAGTGGTATAGACTTAGAAGGAAGTGAATGAGATCAATAGGGGTTGGTGACCCAGCAAGATAGTGGAGGATTCAAGTGACTGACATGTACGCAGTGAGATGTCTGAAAGGGTAGAAATCAGTGATCTGAGAGGGAGGTATTCAAATTTAAGATTTCCAAAATTTGGCAGTTCCATGCTTTTGCAGGTCTAGAATGTGGCCATGGGTAAGAGCAACTTCCTGGGGTTAGAATACTTTGTCTTCTCTTGTGATTTCCAAGATGAGACATTTTCTCTAAATGCCCCTGCTTATGTGCACATCCCTACTCCATGTCTTAGCGTGGAATGATCTATTCGATGACTTTGAGAAATGAGGTGGGCTTATGCGGTGCAGCCTCTTCTCTTTTCATGATCTACTTGATTGTGGTGAGTACACAACCTGGTCTGCTGCCTCAGCCATATATTTCATAGATGCCAGTTTGCCCCATGAGAGGAAGTTACAGTTGTCCTGCACTATTAGTGACTGAGGGCACAAAGTCTGTCTTTTTCTGGGGTTATTAGGAAGCTCATTGCTTTTCATATTTGAAGGTACATTCTCCAAAGTAGTACCCTATTTCCATCTAACTTATCTTTTGACTTCTCTCAATAGGTTCAGAACTGGAAGATTACTTAATAATTTGGTTATGTCTTCATCCTCATTGTGTTCATGTTGAGTAGGCTGAGGAGGAGGACGAAGAGGAGGGGGTGGTCTTGCTGTCTCAGGGTGGCAGAGGTGGAGGAGGGTGAGGGTGAGGCAGGAGAGGCAGGCACACTTGGTGAACTTTTCGGAAATACATCATAATTTCTGTCTGACTTTTTTGCATTTTCATTTCTCTAAAAAAGTTTCTACAGGGTACAAATCCTGCTTCCATCATTTGCTTCAGTTTCAGTGTTCATATCATAGAAGGGTCCGCATTGTAAAAGAAGTCGAAAGCAGTTTTGAATAATAATTGGAACCCTTCTGCCATATTGTCTGATGTCAACTTGTTTCCTGGAGCTGCTTCTTCTTCTGTCTTTTTTCTTATCACCTGGCACTGGTTTCAAAGTCCTCATCTCCATCAAGTCATCTTCTGTTAATTCTGGTGTGGGGGTCTATTAGCTCTTGACTTTCTCCAAGATCCATATCTTGAAACACTTTACCTTCCACCTTTTTTTGCCTGGCCCACATTCTCTTTCATGATTTCCTTTTTTTTTTTTAATTTTTTTTTTATTTTGCTGCTCTTCTTCTTCTTCTTCTTTTTTTTTTTAACATCTTTATTGGAGTATAATTGCCTTACAATGGTGTGTTAGTTTCTGCTTTATAACAAAGCGAATCAGTTATACATATACATATATCCTCATATCTCTTCCCTCTTGTGTCTCCCTCCTATCCTCCCTATCCCACCCCTCTAGGTGGTCACAAAGCACCGAGCTGATCTCCCTGTGCTATGCGGCTGCTTCCCACTAGCTATCTATTTTACATTTGGTAGTGTATATATGTCCATGCCACTGTCTCACTTTGTCCCAGCTTACCCTTCCCCCTCCCCGTATCCTCAAGTCCATCCTCTAGTAGATCTGCGTCTTTATTCCTGTCTTGCCCATAGGCTCTTCACGACATTTTTTTTTTTAAGATTCCATATATATGTGTTAGCATACGGTATCTGTTTTTCTCTTTCTGACTTACTTCACTGTGTATGACAGACTCTAGGTCCATCCACCTCACTACAATAACTCAATTTCATTTCTTTTTATGCCTGAGTAATATTCCATTGTATATATGTGCCACATCTTCTTTATCCATTCATCTGTTGATGGACACTTAGGTTGCTTCCATGTCCTGGCTATTGAAAATAGAGCTGCAATGAACATTGTGGTACATAACTCTTTTTGAATTATGGTTTTCTCAGGGTATATGCCCAGTAGTGGGATTGCTGGGTCGTATGGTAGTTCTATTTGTAGTTTTTTAAGGAACCTCCATACTGTTCTCCATAGTGGCTGTATCAATTTACATTCCCACCAGCAGTGCAAGAGGGTTCCCTTTTCTCCACACCCTCTCTAGCATTTATTGTTTGTAGATTTTTTGATCATGGCCATTCTGACCACTGTGAGATGATATCGCATTAGTTTTGATTTGCATTTCTCTAATGATTAATGATGTCAAGCATTCTTTCATGTGTTTGTTGGCAATCTGTATATCTTCTTTGGAGAAATGTCTATTTAGGTCTGCTCCCCATTTTAGGATTGGGTTGTTTGTTGTTGTGATATTGAGCTGCATGAGCTGCTTGTAAATTTTGGAGATTAATCCTTTGTCAGTTGCTTCATTTGCAAATATTTTCTCCCATTCTGAGGGTTGTCTTTTCATCTTGTTTATGGTTTCCTTTGCTGTGCAAAAGCTTTTAAGTTTCATTAGGTCCCATTTGTTTATTTTTGTTTTTATTTCCATTTCTCTAAGAGCTGGGTCAAAAAGGATCTTGCTGTGATTTATGTCATAGAGTGTTCTGCCTATGTTTTCCTCTAAGAGTTTGATAGTGTCTGGACTTACATTTAGGTCTTTAATCCATTTTGAGTTTATTTTTGTGTATGGTGTCAGGGAGTGTTCTAATTTCATACTTTTACATGTACCTGTCCAGTTTTCCCAGCACCACTTATTGAAGAGGCTGTCTTTTCTCCACTGTATATTCTTGCCCCCTTTATCAAAGATAAGGTGAACATATGTGTGTGGGTCTATCTCTGGGCTTTCTATCCTGTTCCATTGATCTATATTTCTGTTTTTGTGCCATAACCATACTGTCTTGATTACTGTAGCTTTCTAGTATAGTCTGAAGTCAGGGAGCCTGATTCCTCCAGCTCCGTTTTTCTTTCTCAAGATTGCTTTTGTTATTCAGGGTCTTTTGTGTTTCCATACAAATTGTGAAATTTTTTGTTCTAGTTCTGTGAAAAATACCAGTCATAGTTTGATAGAGATTGCATTGAATCTGTAGATTGCTTTGGGTAGCCTGTGCAGCCCACCACTGCCAGGGTCCCGTGATCCAGGGACAACTTCCCCGGGAGAACACATGGCACGCCTCAGGCTGGTGCAACGTCACGATGGCCTCTGCCACTACAGGCTCGCCCCGCATTCCGTACCCCTCCCTCCCCCTGGCCTGAGTGAGCCAGAGCCCCCGAATCACTGGCTCCTTTAACCCTGTCCTGTCTGAGCGAAGAACAGATGCTCTCAGGGGTCCTACACTCAGAGGCGGGTCCAAATCCAAAGCTGAACCCCAGGAGTTGTGCAAACAAAGAAGAGAAAGGGAAATTTCTCCCAGCAGCTTCAGGAGCAGTGGATTAAATCCCCACAAACAACTTGATGTGCCTGCATCTGTTGAATACCTGAATAGACAACGAATCATCCCAAATTGAGGAGGTGGACTTTGGGAGCAATGATATGTATATATTTTTCCCTCTTTCTCTTTTTGTGAGTCTGTATGTGTATGCTTCTGTGTATGATTTTGTCTGTATAGCTTTGCTTTTACCATTTGTCCTAGGGTTCTGTCTGTCTGTTTTTTTGTTTTTTATTTTATGGTTTTTTTTTAGTATAGTTTTTAGCACTTGTTATCATTGGTGGATTTGGTTTTTGGTTTGGTTGCTCTCTTGTTTCTTTCTTTTTTTTTAGTTACTTAAAAAAATTTTTTTAATAATTACTTTTTATTATAATAACTTTATTTTATTTTATTTTACTTTATTTTGTTTTATTTTATTTTATTTTACTTATCTTCTTCTTTCTTTCTTTCTTTCTTTTCTACCTTTTATTCTGAGCCGTGTGGATGACAGGCTCTTGGTGCTCCAGCCAGGCGTCAGGGCTGTGCCTCTGAGGTGGGAGAGCCAGGTTCTTTCATGATTTCCTTGATTGGCTTTTTTGTGAACCTGGAGCAGTCATGCACAGCATCTGGACACAGTTTTCTCCAGCAGCAATTGATTGTTTCAGGCTTGATGGCTCTCACGGCTTTTTCTATAACAACAATGGCATCTTCAGTGGTCTAATCCTTCCAGACTTTCATGATGTTCTCTCCATAGGCGTTCTCTTCCGTAACACTGACAATCCTTTCCATAGAGTACTGTGTGTAATGAGACTTAAAGGTCCTTCTGACCCACTGATATAGAGACTGAATTAGAGATCTTGTGTTTGGGGGCAAGTAGACCACTTCAACACTTTTGGTGTTGATCTCATTGGGTTCTGGGTAGCCAGAGGCATTGTCCAATATCAAAAGAACTTTAAAGGCAGTCCCTTCCTGGCAACGTGCTTCCTGACTTCAAGGACAAATCATCTATGGAACCAATCCAGAAAAACTGTTCTCATTGTCCAGTCATTCTTGTACAACCAAAAGACTGGTAGCTGGTGTCTATCTTTTCCCTTCAAGGCTCAGAGGCTAGCTGCTGTCCTGCTCATAAAACCACATTTGCACAAAATAGCAGAATTGGCCTGACCCTTCCTGCCTTAAATCCTGATGTTTGCTTCTCTTACTAATAAATATCCTTTGTGACATTTGTTTTTCAGAATAGGGTATGTTTGTCTGCATTAAAATCCTGTTCAGGCAAGATATTCTGTCTCCTCAATGGTTTTCTTAATGGCATCTGGGGACTTGTCTGCTGCCTCTTGGTCAGGAGAAGCTGCTTACCCTGTTATCTTGACATTTTGAAAGTCAAACCTCTCTCTAAAATTATCAAACCATCCTTTACTGGCATTAAGTTCTCCAGTTTTAGATTCTTCACCTTCCTTTTGCTTTAAGTTGTCATATAATGACTTCACTTTTTCTCAAATCATATTAAAGTCTATAAGTATATCTTTCCTATGGCAATCCTGAATCCACGTAAAAGCTGTATTTTCACTATGAGACAGAAAGATATTTCACAAAAAGTACAAGGTTTTTGCGCCTGCTAGCATATTTGAAGTGATGGCTTCACAAATTTCCTTTTTCAAAAAAAATTGTTTATGGGTTTTTTGTTTAGTTCTTCCATCCGTGTTTTTTCACAAAGTTTTAAAACATTTTTTCCTTAGCTTCATTTCAGTCTCCAGTTGTGAGGACAATAGCCCAACTTGATGTAATAAAAAACAAAGGCCCTGGGGATACTTCCTCTCTCTTCTTTGTTTCCAGGCCCTTGGCTTAGGTTTCTCTTAATGTACCCAAACTTTCTCTTCCCATATGATGAATTCTTTGCCATGTGATCTGACACACAAAATCCTTTCTAGCCAAACACAGATATGCTGGCACACGAGGAGGAGCACAGCTGATCTTCCAGCTAAGATTCTGGATACGCTTGTCTGAACCAGTCCATTGGTACTGCCATTAGGTCTTGTTTGATACTCTCCGAGTCATGGTAGCTACGACAACTATCACTGAGAAAGAATTTAATGCATGTTTACAACATGAGAGAATAAATTAATAAATGACATAGTGAAGACTTATGAAAAGAGATGCCACAGTAGCTTGAAAAGGTGTTAAAAGTGGGCTCGGGTCACTCACAATTTTCACCCACCATAATCCTTGAACCGGAGCTGGTTCTGACATTTCTCCTGTAGTGTTTTGTTTGGACTCATCTCTGTGCTAACTTCTCCAGGGCAAATGTCCTCCTCCCTCTGTCCACACTCACTGTGGCTTTACAGCAGGTCTTACCCTTGCTTCTCTGCTTGGCCCTATTCCATCTTTAATACTTCACTCATGCAGACTTTAAACCATTAGGATATACACATGTTGCTTTTCTAACACTAGTTTACAGTTCTTAAGAGTTATTCTTAATTACACTTCAGTCAACTCTAATACATATCTTGCTTCTCTTTAATAGATTTTTGAATGAAGCTTCTTCCAATTCTGCATTTTCTGAGTGGTTCTCACTGTAGTAGTTTTTGTGTTTAAATATGCGATACATAATTTTTCAATGGATTACCTATGCTCCTGCCAAAAGAGTAACTGCACAAAGAGTCCAGCTCCTCTGATTAAAATGTATTAATCACATTCATTAGCATTTTCAAAAAAAAATAAAGTTGTTTTATCCTTTATTTTATTGGAGCCAATCCCTAAATTAGTGAGTCAGGCACAGTCAAGTCTCAGTTATAAACAGAGTATTTTTTTCAAGATCTTAAAAGTATAATCAGGCTTAGTAGTTCATAAAGTCCTTTGTCTACCATTTCCTTATTTCTTGTTTATTTTTAAACTCATTCCACTCCCATACAAACTAAAAGCCAACAGAACACTCTTGAAATGCATACATTTGGCTTTCTCCAACTTGTAGAAGGCCTAAACCCAAATACAAAATATTAGAAAAGGATGTTAAATTTGACTGGATTGTTACATTTGCAGACTTTAGCATGCACTAGAGGGTAGGAAAATTCTTAATGGAGAGACAGAAGCAAGGAGCAGCGGGCATATATGGCTACGTCCTGATTTGGGCTCTCGAGGCTGGTCTGCTTCCCCAGTGGTGAACTGAGGATTGTCAGAATGCCAGGCACATCTCTCTTCAGAAACATGCCAGCACTTAATATTTATAACTGAGTGTTCTTTGCAATATCACCCACATTCTTCCTTATTGTCCGGGACACCCGGCAAAATTATTTGCCTTTTTCTCATGCTGTCCCTTTTTCTATTGCCTCACTGTGGCCTCTATTTTATGCTGTTCTTAAATACCATCACTTGAAAGAAGATAGGGAGAAGTTTAATTATAAAGGCTATGTTTCTCTTTGCTATTGTAAAGCAGAGGTCGGCAAGATATAGCCTGTGGATCAGATCTAGACCACCACGTGCTTTTGTAAATAAAGTTTTATTGGAACACAGCCATGCTCATTTATTTATGTCTTGTCCATGGCTGCTTTTGTACCACGTGGCAGAGTTGAGCAGTTGTGGGAGAGACCATATGGCAGCAAATATTCACTATCTGGCCTTTCAAGGAAGAAAGTTTGCTCACCTCTGTTATAAAAACTTGACCAAAACACAAGTTTTACATAATGATTAGTTAAGAACATCTCAACTTCTAGCTTTAGTGCCTAACAGTAACAAAATGTTCTATTAAGTGTTTGAATAAAGGTCCTCAGGGTAACTAACATGAAATCAATTTTTATATTGTCATCAACAATGACTTTTATAATTAACACGAAATCAATTTTTATATTGTCGTCAGCAATGACTTTTATAATCATACTTTTAATACTGTTATTATTTTCTATCACTTTGGTAGTAAACAGGTAGTTTAAGAATGTTTTACAAACAGTGCAAAAATCCCTGCTCTCTCAGTTCTTGCTTTCCTAAAGAGAAAAGTGTTTTGCTTGAATTGGTAAGCAAAGTGCCGTTATATTGTCAACCTTATTTTGCATCTTTCATAGCATGGGCTTCTCAATGCCATAGGCCAACGTCTCTTCCTATTGAAATAAAGTATTAACTGTTAGTGCCCAGGACAAGGTGATATTTCAAAGGGCGGTCTATTTAGAGTGTTCTTTTCTGGTTTTAGATGCTGCATTTTACACAAAACTACAACTGCTGACTCCAAGAATAAGTTTAAAACGAAGAAGTAGAAATCTAGAAATGAAGAACATTCTAAATATGCTGAATCTCAAAAGCTAGCAACTGAAATCTTTGAGGAAAGTAGTTTCCCAGTTGCTATGAACTGAAAGGTCTATCGTCTCCAAAATACCTCTAACATTTCTGTCTTTTCACTTTAAAATACATTTTAAAGGCTGAATTTCTCATCTTGAATCTTTTTCATTTTTTTTTTAAAGATCACTGCTCATATTGGGCCCCAAATTGGAGGGACCAGGGGTCTGTCCATCAACAACATGATAATTTTCATCCCACTTCACTTTGACCTCATCTTCTATGACTTATTCTCATCTCTTGTTATTTCCTACTGCTTTGTACAGATTTTTAAATCTTCATTCCACCATCCAGTGTCATCCAGCCATTTCCTTTTCTCTCTCTCTTTTTTTCTTTCTCTGTCTTTCTCTCTTTTTAATCATTTGAGGGGTGTGTTTTTTCTCTTATCATATCAGTTCTCGTTGTTACTTTTCACTGTGACTGAAAGCTTCTTGCTTTTCTGCTATACCAGACCCCTCAGTCCCTGATAACAACTTTACAGGATGGATGGAATAGTCCCAACCATTGTCCTTCTATAAATGGTACAAAACAAGTTGTTGTCAGGGTCCTTAGGAGAAGGATCCTTGCTAGACATGCTTCACTGTGAGCCATGATTCTCATTTCCTTTGTACTATCCTATTACCCATATGCTACATATTACAACTTTGATCATGCTTGTCCAAATAATAACTTTATAGAAATGCAGTCCGGTCTTTCCTTTTACAGTTGATCTAAAAACTAAACTGGAATTAGCTTAATAAAATAAAATATGTATATATATACATATATATGTATTTTCTTAAAAAACACTGAAGCAAAGGTGAGAGGCTACCTGAATCTCAGGGATGCCCATCTAGAGATGGAACCAGCGTTGGCTCTTTTACCTCCCAGTGTCAATTAGACTACTGGAGTCATGATTCCTTACAACAGCCTGTGGTCTTCCACTCAATGAAATGTTTGATTCTTAACAACTCCAGCTTTGCCACCTGCAGGGGCTGAGCCTCTTCCTCACAAAGAGAAAAGTTTTGACTCTGAGTGGTCAAGTTTGGGTTCTGAGCCAGGTATCATAATTGAGGTATGGAAACCATGGAGAGAAGAAGGTCAGAGACAGTTTTCCCTCATCAGAAGAAAATACTGTTCTCATAAGAAAGATTGATGGACAACAGAGCAATGGCTGTCCATTGCTGAGTATTACTGCATAGTGTTTTAATTATTGTTTTTCACATCCATTTCCTTCTCTAAACAGTTACTTCTATAAGGATAAGATATAAGGCTCATTACATCTGTTTTCCCAGTGCCTAGTACAATGTTAGCCACATAACAGAAAATCAACAGATTTTTATTGAATTAATAACCGAACAAGATTCTCTCACTTGAAGATTTATTTTGAGAAAAACAAATAGGGTAAAAAAACAACAAATAGTATCACCTCATTTACTATTTGTCACTGCATATTGTTCCCCTTTCTGGTCTGTGTAACTAAATCGGCTAGTTCTTTGGATTTAAGTGGTGTTTTATCCATCCTGCTTAACATAAACTGGAATCCAATGCCAGCACAGCACTCAAAAACTAGAATATAATAATGATATATTTCCTATGCATGTTCACTATCTCCCAACCTGAAAGAGCTCTAATTTATGTGCCATCTTGAACTAATAACTCTTCCCTTCAGGACGTCGCTAGTTTTATCAATACCCTTTCTCCTTCCACTCTGACAGTCCTAGAGATTTCAGCTTAACTTTCACATGGCTCTCAATTCCAGTGTGCTCCCTTGCTTTTTGTTAGGTTTTTGGTCTCATGATCAATCTAGGATTTCTCTGTCACAAGCGACGGATTTCTCCCCCATCTCCCTCCTTTGCCAGCTTCCTACAAATTTGTCACTTGAATAGAGACATGGTAAGTTCTTCTGGATTTATACATAACTTAGGAATTAGCATTCTTTAGTGAATCCCTTCATGTGTTTTCCTCCAAAACTTTCAAGTTTCTAATGACACCATCAGTTCATATTTTTTCAACAAGCCAGAATAACTTCGAAACTAGCCACACTAAACATAGTCACCTGTCTTTCTCTCTTAAATACTGTTATACGCTGATTCCCAGATTGAATTGTTTATTAAAATACTTAAATCAAAAGTCAAAATACATTTCCAAAGATCAGATAATGCAGAACCCACAGATGACAACTGAAATACAGATCATATTATACTCATATTAATTCTCTTGTATATTCTTTTATTACTGTCAAGCCTCAGGCAAACTAAATCATAAACAAAGAGTAACTGTTTAAGTCTAAAGTGTGATATAACATTTAGGCAAGTCATTTCTCCCCTTTTCATCTTTTATAGGTTGAGCTATGACAGAATGTTTCAGAATCATGTAATGAATGCCTAGTGGGACTTTTGTCCCAGACTTGAGGGTTGGTGCACTCAGCTGAAAACACGTATCACTGCATCATCCATATTCTAAGGTCTGCAATCAGTAACTGGTACAAGATACTGCCTTGCCAAGAGGTGGCAGAACTGTTCCTACTATCATTAGCCACCTCTCCCAATCTATATGTAGAAAGTGGGGAAGATAAAGGGATAAGGATTCCTGAGGATCATCAGGGTCCAAGGCTGTGTGGGGATTACGGTGTTTATATTATGGAGCAAATGAAAGAGCAAGCAGAGCATCACCCATGGATGAATGCCCGCAAGAAACAGTGGCCAGCCATGCCTTCCCTTCTGGGATGCCACCTTAAGCAACAGACTTGCTCATCAGCCCCTATGCCTATCTCATCAAGGAGAAAACTGGAAACAGATGGCAGGGACAAGTATGGGGTAACAATGACAGCTGTCTACAGGCCCAACTCTGGGTATGGTGAGATTGTGTTAGTTGCTGTGGACTCCGAAGAAAATCCCTACCTTCAAGAGCTTTGCCATAAATATGTCCCAGAGAATAGGTTCCAAGCAAGGGACCCCAACAACAAAACTGAAGGGGAGAAGTCCTGACGAGGGAAATAGAGGAGGGCTTGAAGAGTCCCAACCGGAGAATCTACAGGATGAGGTCCTGGCAGAAGTCTCCAAAGATTCCACTCTACACCACTCTGCTTTTAGACATCTTCTCCTGAAGAGTATGAATGGAAAGTTATTAGCTAGAGAATCATCAAAACCAACACAGAGGGAATCACAATAATTCAGAAAGGAGCTTGCTGTTTTTCTACCCATCTCTTTAAACAGCCCCACCAGTAAAGTGTACAAAACCAAGCAGAGAAGAAAGGGCAGGAGTACCAGTGCCACATGCCCATTCAGCTCCAGGCTCCTCAGGCTGTAAGTCCAGCCTGTGTTGGGCAAGGGGAGTTGCTCTGAATTGGATTTGACTTGTAAGTTTTATACTAAAAACAATCAGTTTTGTATAGCCAGGACATGGAAGCAACCTAAGTGTCCATCTACAGAGGAATGGAAAAAGAAGATGTGGTACATATATACAATGGAATATTACCCAGCCATAAAAAAGAATGAAATAATGCCATTTGCAGCGACATGGATGGACCTGGAGATTGTCATACTGAGTGAAGTAAGTCAGACACATAAAGACAAATACCATATGATATTGCTTATATGTGGAATCTTAAAAAATGGTACAAATGAATATATTTACAAAACAAGTTGAGTCACAGATGTAGAATACAAACTTTGGTTACCAAGGGGGAAAGAGAGGGAAGGGATAAATTGGGAGATTGGGACTGACACATAAACACTACTATATATAAAATACATAACTAGTAAGGACCTACTATATAGCACAGGGAACTCTACTCAATACTCTGTAATGACCTATATGGGAAAAGAATCTAAAAGAGTGGATATATGTATACATATATAACAGATTCACTTTCCGGTACACCTGAAACTAACACAATATTGTAAATCAGCTGTACGCCAATAAAAATTAATTAAAAAATAAATTAAGGGCTTCCCTGGTGGCGCAGTGGTTGAGAGTCTGCCTGCTAATGCAGGGGACACGGGTTCGAGCCCTGGTCTGGGAAGATCCCACATGCCACAGAGCAACTGGGCCCGTGAGCCACAATTACCGAGCCTGCGCGTCTGGAGCCTGTGCTCCGCAACAAGAGAAGCCGCGATAGTGTAAGGCCCGCGCACCGCGATGAAGAGTGGCCCCCGCTTGCCGCAACTAGAGAAAGCCCTCACACAGAAACGAAGACCCAACACAGACAAAAATAAATAAATAAAATTAAAAATAAAATTAAAAATAAAAAAAGATAGCATCATGTAATGGCAATTCTATAAATCTGGGTTTTAAAAAAAAATTAATTAATTAATTAATTAAAACTGAAAAAAAATTGAAAAGATCAGTTTTAATGACTGAAAACTACTGGAAAGTAAAGACTTGGCATCTGCTCTAGCTATCATTATGTGATTGGAGCGGTCCAATAAAGCACAAAGTAATAAGAAAAAAAACATAATAAAATATCATGTGTATATACAATAAAGAGTCAAATGTGGAAAAAAGATCTCAAATAAAAGTTAATAATCTAAAGTAGAGTCTTGGCTCTACTTCCAAATCCTGGGGCAAATCACTTCTCTCTGTGGCTTATTGGTAAATTGGACCCAGTACTTCCTACTTCACCAGGCAGGATGAAAAGGTGCATTGTCAAGTATCCTACCATGTACCTGGCATTTAATAAATTATTAGTATTTGTTGCTGTGTAACAAGTCACCACAAATTTGACAGCACGAAACAATACTCACTTGTTAGCTCACAGTTCTATAAGTTAGAATTGGGGTTGGGCTCAGATGGGTTCTCTGCTTGAGGTCTCATAAAGCCAAAAACAAGGTGTCAGCCAGCCTGGGTTCTTACCTGGATGCTCCCAGGAAGAATCCTTGAACAAGCTCATTTAGGTTGTTGGCCAAACCCCGTTCAGCTCCCTGCATCCACAGGACCGAGGACCTCATTTCTTTGCTAACAGCTGCAGCCTATCTGTAGCGCCTAAAGACCACCCACATTCCTTATCCTGTGGCATCCTCCTTCTTCAAAGCTACCCACTGCACTTTGAATCCTTCATGCTCTGAAACTCTAATTTCCTTGTCCATCAGCCGGAAAAAGTGTTAATGCTTTCCAAGGGCTCTCCTGGGAGAATTCCCTGGTGGTCCAGTGGTTAGGACTCTGAACTTTCATTGCCAAGGCCCAGGGTTCAATCCCTGGTCGGGGAACTAAGATCCCACAAGCTGTGCCAAAAAAAAAAATCATAAAAATTTTAAAAAAAATTTTTTAATTTTTAATTTTTTTTTTTAATTAAAGGGCTCTTCTGACTGGATCAGGCCCACCTGGATAACCCCTGCATTTTAAGATCAGCTGATTGGAAATTTTCATGATATTTGCAAAATTCCTTCACAGAACTTTGAGTTTGATTGAATAAACAGAGAATGAGAATCTTGGAGGGAGGAGAAGGGCTGTGGGGTTTGAGGGGAGAAGCACCTTTAAAATCCTGCCTACCACAATAAATAGGCATTCATTTTTATTTTCTAAATTGTCATGCCATAAAATTGACCTTTAATAAATACACCTTTAATGACAAAATAAATAAATGATATATGTGGGTGGGAATAGGAAAAGTATTCTATTCATAAATGTAATAATTTATATGCCTATGTACTAGCTTGCTTTTCATAAGCTTTTAATTATACAATAACTGCTGTTGAGGCTTGAGTAAATATGAGTATGCTGGAGAAAATAATCAAAGAATTAAAAAATTCAATTATGATCACCTTTTATTCATTGAAAAATATGAAAATGTAAAGTGGATTTCCATCGTAATTTCTGCTTGTACTTAAAGAAAATATCTCAAAATTTCCCAACAATGTAGGGTGACCTACATAGGCATTAAATGTCAATAAATGATATATTCTCATGCAACACTTTCACAGAAAAACTTTGTCAGGAAAAAACTATCAGGGATCTCAGACAGATGGTAACTACTCTCCACAGTAGATTGTACCCTGAAGTGAGGGCTAAATTATTAAAGTTTTCTATTCACAGATATTACGCAATGATGATGTGTGTTTGTGGAAAGTATTTTAAAGCTTACAAAATGCTTTCACATGCCTTGCCTCTTCCTTTTGCTTTACATAAAATTAATCCATACTAGTTAACTCCTCCATTCTCTTTGCTTTCCAACTACTCTGATAAACTTGTTGATATCATGACTTCCCTTAAAAACACACAAAGTAATATTTTTCAGAAACTCACATTTAATTAACTTCCAAATGACTGAATTTTAGGTGCATCTGAATTAAACTTATGCTACTGACTGTCTACTTCACAATGCTGGTGGGCCAGTGATGCCATTATTTTTCTATATTGCTGTTGTTTTGTTTTGTTTCTGATTATTTCAGCAATGTTTCAGGGCTCCTTTGTCCAATCCCCACTCTTGGCAACTGTTTTCTTGGCCTGAAGTTTCACTATTCTCCTTTTCTTCTCCTGATTCTCCTTTTCTCCAGGACTTTATTCTACCAGAACTTACCTCTCTGGGGGTGGAAACATCTGAGTAGTTAACCAGCTTATCTCCAAAGTTTGTCATCAACCAGGACTGTTTTTGTCCTAGTTTTCTCCCTTAGCCTTAAATTTTCAGTACACAGAACTTCTGCTGTGTGGGTGGGAAGTTGCGGGCTCATGTTGAAGGTGGAGACGTGTGAGAAGCCTACATATAAAGAAATGTATGGAAAGAGCATCAGGGAAATCAGCCTTGGAGACACCCAGGACATGGACCATGAACTCTTCCTCCCTGGATATTGTGTGTAATCACGTCTGCCCTTGATAGACTTTGGAGGAAATTTAATGAATCAAAGCACAGGACCCTAATTTGTAAATAGCATGTATTAAAAATTCTTAAATCAACAATTAATAGTGCTATAAAATAGTTTAAAAATGAGAAAGGAAGGGATGGGGAGAGTAAAAAAGAAAAAGGAGATGCAATTCGGTGCTAAAATACTCTATGTCTGAAGTCAGGACCACCATGCTCCAAGCCTATCTCTGCCACATCCCACACATGAAAACTTGGACACATTTCACTCCTTTTGAGACTTGGTTGTCTTACCTGGAAAACAGAGATGATGATATTTCAAATACCATTAAGTTCATATTATTTTCATATAATAGGCTTATTTTTACTTGGTAAAGAAAGAGAAAGAAGGAGGGTCTGTTTAAAATGCACAGTAAATTTTTTGACCTACCTCCATTCTCAGAATGCCCCCTATGCACTAACAAGTAGAAGACAATTTTTGCCATTTTATAAAACCTCTATCACAATAACACAATTGGATCCTTTCCATCGTTAACAAATACAGAATCTATTTCTGAACTTAAAATATGCTGTTTTTAGGATGTTAAGCACAAGGATTCCGCCATGGGCACAAACAATAAATACCACGAGTATTTAGATACCCACAGGAGGTTACATTCTGGTTTGTTCACACTGTGTGATGACAAAGAATCCATTCTGATCAGCTAGAGTCTGCAGTGGGAAATACAGGTGTTCTTCAATCCACATTTCTTGCCGTTTTACTACCAGACTCAACACTTGGAAAGTGATGGGGTATGACCATTAGGTAAACACAGTCCATAAACCATGAAGAGTTTGGGGAGTTCTCTGTTCTTGGGATTCACTCACTTCATAAAATTCATCTCTCTCTTCGACTGGTTCATAGTATCACCTTAGCTTCCTGGTGAAAAATATCCAAAGGATATATAGTAAAATAATACTGACACTAAACTATGGAGTAAAAAATCAAATAAGAAAGTGTCTATTAAAAATATACAACCATAATTACAAAAAGAATCCAGAAAGACAGATAATCATAGCATTAAGGGTACATTTCTGTTTGAATTTATAAAAGCTGTGAGCGCATTTTCCTTGATAATCCATTAGGTCCTTCCTTTACTGTATAAAATACCAGACTCTAAGTAGCATAGGAAGCAAATCCAGCGAACACAGGGAATTACAATTTTAAAAAGAAACATTGATATGTCCAGTGGAAAGATCCATTCTAAAATAGATTTTATATTATCTATGAGGAAGATAAATTTTGCCTTTTTTTTTCTTTTTTTTTTTACTTAAAAAAAGCTTTTATGTGGCCCTAATTATATCTTAGGAAAAAAATATCAGTGAGAGTTAACTTTTCAAAACAGGAGTATAATGAGTGATATTTAAAGCTTGAACATCCCATTTTTTATTAAAATCAAAACAAGTTAGGATAATAGAGGATAAAAACTTCTGTGAGCAAACCTATGACAAGGAGTAGCATGTGGTGGGAATGATAGCAAATAAATTCTATAGCTACGACTGTAGAACTTCTGTAGAATTAGACCACAAACAGTACTCATGGTGGTTGGGGAATGATGGTCCCCCAAAGATGTCCCACATAGACATTAGGAGGTCCATGTCCTAATCCCCAGAATCCATGGGCTGGGGCTTTACATGGTAAATGACTTAACAGATGTGATTGAATTAAGGATCTTGAAACAGGGAGTTTATCGTGGGGCATCTGGGTGGGAATGATGCCATCACAAGGGTCTTTATTGAGGAGACAGGAGGCTCTGGGTCAGCAGTAGGAGATGCGAAGATGGAAGAAAAAGTTGGAGTACAAGGAAGTTGCAAGGAAGGGGTCGAGAATCAAGGCATGCAGGTGAACTCTTGGAGCTGAAAAGGCAAGGCAATGGAGCTGCCAGAGGAGGGCAGCTCAGCTGGCACCTTGTTTCGTTTTTTGTTGTTGTTGTTTTTTAATAAACAACAAATTTATTTCTCACAATTCTGGAAGCTGGACATCAGAGATTGGGTACCAGCATGGTTGGGTTCAGGTGAGGGCTCTCTTCTGGCTTGCAGACTGCCGTCTTCTCACTGTATCCTCACATGGCTGTAAGAGGGCAAGAGAGCTCTCTGGGTCCCTTTTGTAAGAACACCAATCCCATTCATGAAGTCTCTACCCTCGTGACCTAATTACCTCCCAAAGGCTCTACCTCCTAATACCATCATATGGAGGACTTTGTCTTTACTTTTTAGCTACCAAGCTATATTTTTCTCACTTAAGCTTTGTTTTGTGAGCTTTATTCTGGGTTATTAAATATTTTTAAAAGCATGATTTAATTATTATTAATAGATTACAATATTCTATCATGTAGATGTTCCTTAATTTCTCTTATTTCTTTACTGTTATACATAATGCTACGATGAGTATCATTATGCCTGTTTCTTTTCATTTCTGATTATTTCTTTAACTTAGCTTTCTCAAAGCAGATTCAAATAAATTGCAGAGTTTAAAAGTGGCACCTTGGTTTTAGACTTCTGACCTCCAGAGCTATAAGAGAATAAATTCATCTTGTCTTGTCACTAAGCCTGTGGGAATTTGCTGCACCTATAGGAAACTAATACACTAATATCAATATTTCATTTGCATTGGGTAGAAATATTTCAGAAATTAAAATGATGGCTGAAAAAATTGTTATTTTCAGGCGAGTTTTTGTGGACCTGGGAAGAGATATGTAACTCAATTAACAAAATTGAAATAATCGTACACAGATATGGTAATAGCTAGCATTTATCAAGCACATTCCTATGTCCCAGAAACTCTGCTCATCTTCTAAATTACATTAACACATATAATAGAATTCTCACACAACCCTATGAGTTGTGTTAATTATCTACTTTATAACAATAAGAAAATGAGGTTCAGAGAGAAAATTAAGCTAGTCAATAGGAGAGTTTTCAAATACTGCTGCTGAATATCTATTATTAGGGAAAGAGGGTAAGAAAGAAATAAGCTTTAAAAAAATGTTCTAGAATAAAATAAAAATACTTCAATTTTTGTCAACATTTGCCACTTTAGAAAAAAAGTGTGGGAGGGCATTAATTGTAGAGTATCATCTTCAATGCTGGCTTGAAATGTCTCACTGTAAAGTTTATTTCTAATGTATTATTGACATTAGAAATCAATTTATTAGACAATTCTGATTTTTCTGCCACTATAAATCTGTCCACAAGGATATTTTTATAGCATAGTGTTATTCCTTTATAATTATTTCACAACTGCATTTAGGTAACCCAAGATATTCTTTTACACGTATGTCTCCACTATATTGCAATAGCAGCTGATTTTTAAAACAGCATTTCTAAATTCTGGCTCCAGTCTTTCTGTAACATTTTGCCTCAAATAATTCTTGATAATATATAGTGATATGGTTCCAATGTTGGTATACTCAGAAGCTCTCAGTATGAAAAAAAAAGTAAAACCAGAAGCACCATACATGTGAGTACTCATTCTTTAGAGTTCAAAAGATCTAAGGCAGAGCTTAACAAACTACAAATGAGATTAAAAGCAAAAACACAAAACCTCTGCAACACTTTGTGACATCTAGTATTCCTTTTTGGAAAATACTCATGGCCAACCAATAGTTACCCAAAATAGACACTTTATTTGATTAATATATGTATTTACAATACACATTTTATTTATCAGATATATATCATAATCCCAATGTATTAATTTCCAATAAGAAATAGAACTTTTGAGCTGACTGGATACTTTTTTTCAGCTTCTCAGAACATTCTCTACCAGGAAGAAGGCTGGAGACAGATGGCCAATTGTTTCTTCTTTAGATCATCTTTTTTCTAGATTCCGTGTAGACAATCACTTTTCCTTAAACATGCAGTTTCCTCAGGTGAATTCAGTACATTTATAGGAACACAGATTTTTTTAAACATTATGATTCTAGCCATGGTTCATCTGATTGGGCATTTGCATTTCATACATTTTAAACAAAAACACTTGCGAACTATTCTTTCCATAGGATACATTTCTTAGGTGTTAACCTCATCCTTATACCTAATTCTTCCCAACTTTGGGGAAACCCCTATGTTACCCCACAATGACAGAATTTATTAACCTCTTTCAATTTCACTCTCTCCTTTCTTCTCTACCTATTTTCCTTTTCTCTGTCCTTTTCTTCACTTCTTCCTCTGTGACTTTTTTCTTTTCCTAGTTTTCTCTTTCCTTTTGTAAAAATCTGTTTCTCTAAACTGAATTATAAAGTTGAATTTATATAATATTTGTCCAAATACCATAAATTTCCTAAGTGTACAACTCCATATGAATTCCAACAATCATAGCAGCATGGATATATTTTATGTTATTTCATAATTTATTTTTTCTAAAGGCAAACCAGCCTGCTTGACTACTCCATAATTTTCACATAAGCCATTTCTATCACCATCAAATTAAAAACCCATGGAAGATTGCCTTTTCTTATTTCAACAGATTCCTCTTCTTTTTTATTGGATTATTGAGACACTGTAGGAAGATGACAGGGGATATATACTCACCCAGGTCACACTCTGGATTCTAATGGAATCATACACCATCTTGCAACCATGAAATAACAGAGCTGAAGAGGCAGCAGAGCCATAGGTAACTATGGTGGAGCAGAAAAAAATATCAAATGTGGAAACTGAGGACATGGTAGAGCCACTGAATGAGACCTAGATTTCCTCCTCCAGAACTTATCTTGTGGGAAAAATAAATCCATGCTATTTTAGGCCACTAGAGTTGAGTTTACTATTTCATGTAGTTTAAGACAGGCCTAAAGAAAAATGTGTCCATTATTTAATTGGTGCATATATCTTCAGAGCTGCGTATGTGTCTCCAGCAATATTTTCTTGGGCATGCGTGGTGACCTGCTATATCATCCCAACATAAAACTTTCACAATTGTAAGTCTTAATTAATTTCTTCAGGATCAAACAAATAGTGGAACTTGATTTTACTTCTCATGCCTAATAAAGTTAGGCATGACTAACTTTAAAATAGAAATAAAATATATCATGACTCACTCATTTCAAACGTACAGATGATTCTTGGGCATATGTGTCAATGGGTAGTTCTCATATTTGAAAATAAATTAGAAAGCAGCTCTTGTAAGTTGACAACCATGGTAATTTCCTCATAATTATTTCTTCTTTAGGTTGTGAGCCATTAAACAGCCAAATGAAATGAGATGCTTAGTCACGAAGACATTTTGACCTGAGATTTTTTTTAAGCAAGCAATGAAAATTTCAATGTCTTTGGATGTTGATAACTGTCCAAGAATAGCATTGTCTCAAGAAGTCAAAAGTACCTATCTAGTATTACATTAATTATTTTATGCACCAGTAGAGAGAGAAAAAAAACACTACAAATTAAATGGTTATATGCTACTGCTTTTAGGACACACGTCATCTAAAAGATCTCAAAGATTTTTTTTTTTAAGTGAGTTTAGAATCAATGAAATGTTATTATTTAAAGAAATAGTAATGGACTTTCTTGGTGGTGCAGTGGTTAAGAATCCGTCTGCCAGTGCAGGGGACACGGGTTTGAGCCCTGGTCTGGGAAGATCCCACATGCCGCGGAGCAACTAAGCCCATGCGCCACAACTACTGAGCCTGCCCTCTAGAGCCCGTGAGCCACAACTACTGAGTCCACACACCTAGAGCCTGGCCTGTGGTCCACAACAAAAGAAGCCACCACAATGAGAAGCCCGCGCAGCGCAATGAAGAGTAGCCCCCGCTCGCTGCAACTAGGGAAAGCCCACGCACAGCAACGAAGACCCAACGCAGCCAAAAATAAATAAATAAATAAAACAAAGAAATAAAGAAATAGTAGAGTGGATGAAATCAAAGGAATAAGTTGGCCCCTACTGTGAGTAAAGAAGACTTCTAGATGACAGACAGGGTAGATAAAGATGAAGATTAACATTTAAATTTAATGGTATTAACACAGTTCAAAAGCTTGGAGAATAATAATAAATTAAGAATATCCTTACAATTAATACATATAGCACATCCAAGTAATATTATGTCTAATGCAAACAATTATTAAAACTTGCATTCAGTTATAAAAAGTGAAAAGGTGTATTGATGTTGTCTTCCAGCAATGAGCTGAGGTGGTAGGTCCTGGAGTCTTCTAGTTCTCCTGAAATGGGCCTCTTTGACTCCTAATGTGAATCATTCTGGCCTGTTCTATGCTAATTTTATCTTAAGGTGTAAATAAAGGCATTTGAGCACCGTTAAGTGTTTGTGTGTGTATGGGTGCTTGTGTGAAAATATTTTCACTTGGTAATTTTCTTTGCTCAAGTGCAGAAGAATCTAATACAAACTATCACATTATATACATACTAAAGCTATAATTAAAATACATAGATAAACACAATAATTTTAATGCATAGGTCCCTAATATTTACTTAATGTAAAGTATCGTTGTTACATTCAAAGTAAAGATATGCAAAATAAACTGCTAGAGTTGCACTATCAGCTTTTCCCCCATCTCCTTTGGTAACAGAACCACCAGATCTGAGCTGGGCACAGGATGTCCTGGAAGATAGATTACATTTTTTTCAGAATTCCTTGATGGGTATTTGTAAAAACATAATGGAACCCCACCTAAAATGTGATTCAGACACTGAAATCGATGATGCTGCATACACACACCAAGACTGTGTGAAAAGATTTATTATTCACATAATCAGGCTTTCTGGGCCAAGGATGGTGACTCCTGGGCAGATCCCAAAATGAAGTGAATTGGCTGGAGTGAAATGGCAGTGAAAGGAGGCTGGTTTGAGGTTACTATGGTGGTTAGGCAGTTAGTGAAGGATGCGACATGGGGACAGAAGAATATGAACCAGCCAAACAGAAATTTATTCAAACATGATTTCAGACACGGCATCAATGATAATCAATAATTATGAAAGCTAGACACATGAGAAGAAGAAATAAAGATGGAGCTATTGCATCCTCGTGTAGGGAAGTACACTGAGGAAGGGATGAGACCCATCTGATAGTGTAGAAGTATAGGAGGGAGCACTAAAGTATGAGTTCACATAGGAGACAATTAGCAAGGCCAGCTCAGTGGCTAAATTGTGTCCATATTCTCTGGATGCCATGAACTTATTCCATTTCCTATGACTTTTTTTTTTTTCCACCCAGTGCCTTTTCTCCTCTTTGGCATGGTTAATCTTGATTATCCATTTTCTGGTCCTGTCTGTCAATTTATTTAATTAGCTATTGAGCTCCCAATCTTACATCTACTAGATTTACAAATGCCTTAGAAGTAGAGGTTGTTCTGCTTCAATTTGCGTTCCATAAACAAGTAAAATTTGTGAATAATAGTCATTCAAATATTCGGGGAGTTAAATTAATTACCAAATGCTTAACTGGGTCAAATGGTGCAGAAGTCAATGGGAATAAAAACTTGGAAAAGAGTAATTTATTCAACACACTTTTGAACGCTGTCCATGGTACTGAAGACACCTCTGAAAAAAATGTAGTTTCTGTTCTCTGGGATTTTAGAGAAGGAGAGTTAAACAGGAGGTTACAATATGATTAGTCTTCAGATAGATGTATCACAGGATGGCATGGGGGAACATAAGAGTTTTACCTAACCCACTGAGTTTGGTGCTATAGAGGTCACTGTTTTAGTTTTCCATTGCTGTTATAACAAATTATTATAAACTCAGTGGCTTAAAAAACACAAGCCTGGCACCTGTCTTATCAGGCTAAAATCAAAGTATTGACAGGGCTACATTTCTTTCTTGAGGCTCTAGAGAAGAGTCTGTTCCTTTACCTTTTCTAGAAGCCATCTGCAGTCCTTCGCTGGTGCCCTCTTCATTCTGTTCTCAACATTGTATCTCTCTGACTCTCTTTTTGTCATCACATCTTTCTCATTCTGACCACAGCTGTGAAAAGGTCTCCATTTTTATGGACTAATAATATTAGATTTTGTCCACTTACTCAATTCTAGATAATCTATGCATCTCAAGGTCCATACTTTTAATCATAGCTGAAAAGTCCCTTTACCTTATAAGGTAACATAGAAACAGATTCTGTGGGTTAGGACATGGAAATATTTGGGGGGTGGATTATTTTACCTATCAGAGTCACTGATATCTTCTAGAATATCAGTGATAATTCAGTGGATAAAAGAGGTTGCTATGTGAGTGTGTAATGAGGGGAAAAATAGTGAGTGTAGTATACCATTATGTAAAGGAATCATAGAATGGTGATTTCAGGTACCGCAGTGTCAAGGGTACTGTTTTGTTTTCATTTAACTAAGAAATCACTATATCTCCCAATTCCTGTCTTTATGTGTCCCATTTTACTATGGCAGTCAGGTCACTAAGATACATGTCCACTGGATGTTGTAGTGTCATTTTAAATATACTTCAGGATGAGTAAAGCTGTTTATTTACTTTTTTAGCTATATATGGTGTCCTTTGATGATTTGAATATTCATATTTCAAATAATAGTAAATTTGTTTTTTCCTGCTGGTATGAGTAGATGTGTAATCCCAGGACGTTATACCAAAAAGAAATATTTTTAGTAACAATATAATAGTAAAAGGTTTATATTAATTTTTAAAAAATGGTTTAAGATTTATAAAATGCTTAAGATATTTATTAGTTTTAAAGGGAATAATTTAAGTACTTATAAAAATCCAAATGTATTGAATTTTAAACTTTAGTTTGCAACATCTAAAAGAATTTAGTAATGAAATTGGTAAATCTTATTAGATAATAAGGCAAGTTTACCTTTAAAATTTATAAAGTAAATCAAAAGTTAACAAAAATGCAAGAAAAAGTGACTGATTTTACATTTACAAATCATATGATAATTTAAATTTTTAATTGGCTTAAACAACAAGTTCTATAAATTGAGCTTAAAAACTTAACACATCTCAAATTTTTAAGGTATAACTTGAATAACTCGACAATTGATTAAAAATATATTTGATGTACTTATTCCTTTTTATGTCAAAGAGGCTTCCTTATATCATTTATATTTATAACTATATAATTAATTATAAAGGAACAACCAGATATAAAAAACAGTTCAGTAAGATAATTATTATCACAGGAAATTTGTTATACTAACACAATTTTGAAAAAGGCTAAGTTTTCAACCTTAACGATTTGCTTAAACTAAGGCCTATCCATAAGATGGAATGCTTCTCATTGAAGACTATTAGTAATTTACATTAAATGAAAAACTAATTTCAGGCTATCTCTTTTTTTTTTTTTATAAAGATATATTTTCCTTCCTGGTCGGATTGTCTCTGCCTTTTTTTAAATTGAAGTATGGTTAACTTACAATGTTGTGTTAGTTTCTACAGGTTAACTCTTTATGTCACATAAAGTTATGAATATATAAGCACAGAAAGAAATTAAAAATAGAGATATTAATATATCAACTGTGGTCACCATAGATGTGACAGAGATTGCTAGTTTTCCCTTAACAATCTTTATGCCCTTATCACATTATTATAAAAATGCAAGGAAGTGTCCATTCAGAATACAGGCTACGTGTCCCAGTCATGCTTGCAACTAGGTATGATAACATGAACAAGTGACTGTTTCTGAGAATCTGCCTTAAGAAACAGCCCACACTCATCATATGTTCTCTCTGCCCCTGCTACTTGCTGTCATCTGGAATGTGGATGCTATCATCTTCGAGTACACTGTGAAGTCACAGTGGTTTGTAGCTTAGAAGCAAGAGAGGAGGAGCCTAGATCCCTGACAGCATGGAGTGAACAGCTATAGGAGAGTGAAATAAACTTTCATCTTATTTGAGTCTAAGACATGCTCTATTTCTACCCATACCTAACCCTAATTTTGTAATAAGAACACAGACAACTTTAAAATTTTCATTGACCTTATATGAATTTTTAAAGTTGTCCTCAATAATCACTCATCAAAATTACAAAATATAAATAATAACACATTGTTTAAAATACTGTTATCAGAAACCTAAAATCAAATATAATATTATTAATCTAAAATTTGAGCTAACATCCTTCGAAGGAAGAAAAATTTCCTTCAGAATATGACATCATTTTCTAATAATGATTTTTACCACTACTAATTGGGTTGTTTTAATATGAATATCTCCTGCAATGATGGCTAGTTTTACTTCATAGCATTTCTCTTAAGGAATTTTCATGATTTATTTTAGCTTGTTGCATAAATTACTCAACAGTGCACAGTATTTAAAAACGCATTTATATTATTAAGATCACTTTTTTAGAAAATGAAGACATTGTTTTTTCTATACTCTAAGAAAATTATTTCCAGAATTATTTTTAGTAGTCTTGAGACATTTAAATATATTTTCCTTGTTAATTCAGTATAATATGAATGAAACATGCTTAGGTCTTGTTGACTGAAAAACCATTTCCTCACATTCGCTCCTCATATTTGAATTAAGATTTGGTTTAAGTTTCAACGTCTGTCATTTTATAGTTTTAAGTTTGTAGTTTCCTTTGTTTTGTATTATTTTTTTAAATTATCATAAAAATGAAAAGAAAGGATACCTGGTCTAGGTATGCTTGCACCAGAAGTGGTTATGTACCTCTTTCAGGTGATTGGTATTACGAGGTATGTTTTCAGTGAACATTTATGAAGTTCCTATTTAATGTAAGCTGTGACTTTGGGCTGAAAATATAAAGATTAAAATGGTATAGAGTAATCCCGTGTTGTTTAGACTCATCACATGTTCATAAAGAGGCTCTTATTAAGCTTTTCTACTCTGAGTCATCAAAAATCCAACTCTTTCTTTAATTGGAAGAAATTAAGCAAAATTATCCAAATATTAGATTCAAGTCAATACACACTTATGGGTCCTCTTAGAAATCAGTCATACCATATTCCTTATTTAATTCAATATTTTAAACAACATTTATGTAAAATCTAGACTAGTAAACTTATTCTACTTTTTCTCACAGGTAAATAGTATTACAAAGGAAGGAGCTTTGTGATTAAAGAGGGAAACACTTTCTTCTTCTAATTTTATCTAGAAAAAAATTGTATAATTCTTAACATATATAATATATATATATTATATTCAATATATATATTCATATATAATTCAATTTAAATTGAATTGCTGGAAATTAACGAAAACTGCTAATTCCACTTTACAAAATCTCTGGCATGCAATTTAAAAGACAATGGCATTTTTAAATACTTCCTGCTCTTGAAAATATTTTAATTAAAGGAAAAGTAGCGCTCAGTCTGCTGTGCCTTTTGCTTTAAAAACAAATGAGAGTCATAGTGGTCTAAGGATGTTGTAATGGGAACATCTCACCACAGCATCTGAAAATCCCTTCTCCCAACTTTTTTTTTTTGCCCTAATGACAATGTATATACCAGTGAATACTTTAATATGTTTAAGATTTTTAGCATGAAATTTATCAAGTATTCTAGCATATTTAAAATAATCTTATGAGTATTTTTTTTCTTTGGAAAGAAGTCACATCAATATAAATATGTATGAGAGACAGCACAGGCAGATTAGTTAAATTTCCAAACCAAGTGGGGAATTTATGTGAAGGATGTTTGCATTTTCCTGTCTCATTGGTTAAGTCATAAATGCCCTTAATTTCCATGTTAAACTACCAGGCTCCTTAATTTGTCTATTGTTATGTCACTACCCCCAATCTTACAGGCTTTAGACAACGATGTATTATTTCTCATAGTTTTGTGGGTCAGCTTGGTGGGTTTTCTCTTCCATGTGATCTTGTCTGGGGTCACTTCTGTAGCCACATTCAGCTGGGAGCTTGGCTGGGAAAGGAACCGTAAAGGGAGTCCCACTCATATGTTCATCAACTCAGAAGGAATGGCTGAAAGGCTACCGTTGGCTGGACGTTTCTCTCTCTGAATAGATTCTCACTATTCTTTAGTCTAACACAGGCTTATATACCTGGCAAGTGGCTAACAACAGAATAAATATGGAAGCAGGTTAGGTCTCTTGGTCCTAGGCCTGGGGCTGGTCAAAGCAAGTTCTAAGGTTGAGTCAGATTTAAGATTCAAGAGAAGAAATAGACTTTACCTCTTCATGGGATGAGTAGCAAGATGAGTGTAGAGGGAAGAGAGGAATATTTGGTGTCCAGCTTTGGAAACAATCTCTCTCATTGGATCCTCCTCTTAGCCCCTGGTGGGGGGCCAGATCCTATGCCCCACAGACATAGGGGACTGCCTGGGAGTCTGTGAATAGCCGGGAGAGTGGGGCTGGATGCTGGAGTTCCTGGTAGGGCAGCCACAATAAGGATGAGTCAGTGCTCAGCCCTCCCACAGCAGCAAACATGAGGACCTGTGGCATCTGGAGATGAGAAGCTGTAGTGGAGGCCAGGTTTCCACTGCACAAGCAGCCAGTTTGAGGAGATGTACAAACTGGGTCTAGTACAGAGTTTAATATAAAGCACCAAGGTGATTACTCAGTCAGATTTGAGCTACAATCTTACCTGATCTCATGTTTCATGAAGTAGACCCTTAGTTGGACCGCATGATATGTTTCTCAGGAACAGCAGCCGCCGGACACTTCCCACTTAGACCATACGATGCCCGACCTAATTAATATTGCTATACATTCATTCATGATGTCTTTTGCCCTAAAAAAACCTTCTCCCCTTTCTCTTTTGGGTAAAATCATACTCAGGTTTCAGGTCCAGTTCAATCCCTCCAAGAAAAATGTGTCACTTCCCCTTCTCACCCTGCATGGAGTTAGTCCCTCATAGCAAGCCTTTCCCTGACTCATCAGTGCTTGTCTCCCTCTTTGTCTCCCCTTCAAAGGTTGATCTTCTCATGTCCTTGTTTGTTGTTGATCCTCATACCCGAACCCAATGTGCTAGTTTCCATAGTGAATCCTTTGAAATCAGAGCAGAAAACACACAAATGGATGAGGCACGATATTGAGGCACAAAATTTGGCCCTGCATCTATTGAACTTGGGAAAAACAGGAGTGGGGTTCAGAGCACAAGATACGTTTATTAAAACAGAATATATTTTTTCTTTTAATCATTTCTCCATAACATACATATTTATTAAGAGGCTCTGGGTTTTGAATGCATTTTACAGCTTCAGTCTTTGAAACCATCTAATCTAGCCACCTAATTTTTCAGATAAGAACAGTAATCATCCTAAGCTTAATTAAGTTGTTGGTTTTAGACCATAGGCTCAAACAATACAGAACTTTTATATGGGAACATATGTGTATGCATAACTGATTCACTTTGTTATAAAGCAGAAACTAACACACCATTGTAAAGCAATTATACTCCAATAAAGATGTTAAAAATAAATAAATAAATAAATGAATAAATAAATAAATAAAGACAAAGAAAGAAAAACAAAAAACACTTTAGGTTTTGGTGTTAGGACCTCCCAAACATCACTGAACTAAGTGAATATCTTCCATCCTGAAGAAATTAAGCTAAGAAATTAATCTGTTAAGTGAACAGATTATATATAACAGAATTTATATGTATACCTGAAAGTATTATCTGGCGTTAAGAATAATGGGAAAATATCATTGCAGTCTTAAGGAAAACTTTTTTGACTCATGGATAAAGAAGATACACAAGCTAAATGACAGCAGCACAAATTAAAGTTTGTTAACTATAAGGAAGAATGCTGAACGCTTAAATTTTGTGGTACTTTGATAAGATATTATGGAACCAACCTCTTACATTTGCAAAGTTTGATGAGCATAGTAGTAGGTAATTTAGCCCTGTTATACATGAGTGTTACTGGAATTATCTCAAAAAGTGTTTATCTAAAATAATTCTGATAATACTCTTCCTCAAAGACCTTGCTAGTAAGATACATTTATTTTTTGACTTTACTTAAAGATGCTAACTTATATAAATGCTCATTCTAAGATATTCATTCCTAACTGGGTGTCAACAGTGTATCAGCCCTCAGTATAAACAGTGGTCTTCCAAGCATAACCAAGAATTTTAAATATAGCAAAAATGTCTATTAGAAAACAACACAAAAAAGAATGCAAGCAATCCTTTAGGTAAGACCATATACTAGATAGCAAAACATTTAGGGAAAAAAAATGGGGTATACCCAGACATGCACAGCCACCAGCAAGAGACTTTGTTATTTACACAGAATACAGAATATTCTTTTATACCTACTACAACACATTTCTATATGTTTTAATTTTTTAGTCTCTTGGCTCAGAAAAAAATAAAAACAAGATTAGATTAGTGAACAAAGATAAACAAACCCTAGGTTTTAGCATTTAAAATGGATTCCTGAATCTTAGCTGTTTAGAGAAATTAAACAAAAGAAACTTCAGTCAAAATCATCCACAATCCCCCAATCTCAGCAAGAAAATTAAGTTGCCTGGGCTGAGAAAGGAAATGGCAGAGAGGAAAAGCAGGGTACAGGGTCTCAGAAAAGGAACCCCTCACCTGTTCCCTTCCTCAAGTTGAGACCAGGATTTTGGATTCCAGAACCCCGATGCAGAAGCTGGAATGTTGGTGCCTGTTTCTCATTTGTTGCTCTGCGATGGTGGTGATCCCTGTGTAGAAAACTTTATCTTGCTTATGGTGTGGGGCGTAAAGTAGTTGTTTCTGCCTAAGGAGAGCTTCAGAGATCCTACGCACTCAAGACTGTGAAGAGACAGTCCCTTACTTGCCGTGTACCCTGAGAGGGTAGAGAGGTGGGTGAGTGAGGGAGCTAGTGGCCGGAGTTTTGTGGTGGCAGAGTGGATCCTGTTATTGGGCCACGTGCAGAAGTGGCCGAGGATACCAACTTGAAGGATCTGGTTATCTCAGCAGAGAGGTGCCTCTACGGAGAGGGGCTGACAATCATGGTTACCTTTCCAAAATACAAGCTCTATTTAGCTAAAGATACTGTCATATCCCCAGGATCAAGCATATGGTCCACACTCAATAAAAATTTGTTGATGAATAAATGAGTAATACATTAGCAATGGGATATGGGTGCTGCTGAGCCTGTATTTGAAGCCAGAGTTTCACTATTTCCTAGTTATATGCTCTCAGTTCAGTGTAAATAAAATGCAAATAATGCCTTTCTCAACAATAGGCTCATGAATATAAAGAATTTCACACAGTATTGGGCAAACATAGATGCTCAAAAATAACAGGTTTAATATAGTGTTGGAAATTTATGAGAAATTTTCATAATGGCAACCTTGAGAGCTAGATAGATGTAATTATTTAAGCAACAAATTTCTGGTTAGAAAATCTACCAAAATTTGAGCATTTAAAGTTTTTTTTTTTTTCCCTCCAGTGTTGCATTGGATGAATTGTTCTCATCAGAGACCCAATAAACAAAACAGAGTTTGAGTAGAGAATATTTTACTGTATAAGCATGACATCAGAAACAACAATTAAACATCTAGTTTGGTACCTGGATAAAGTCATTCCCTATTCATTGGTTTTCCTAACCAATGATACACTAACCAGTAAGCAGCTACTCCCACTTAAACTCCCATACTCACCTGCTGCCACTTTCTGACACAAACACACGTAAGTTCACAGGGGCACACGGTTGACGGCAGACATGTGGGATTCAGCCTTTTCTGTTTCTTTTGCCAAATAGCCTGAAGTGAAAGACAAACACAAGGCCTGGAGCAAAATTTCTTGATTAACAGTATACAGCCCTTTAAAGTGATCACAAGAACTTTTATCTGAAACATTGCTTGGAGCAGGGAAAGATGGAAGCTGTTGCTATGACAGCTGCCAAACAACCCGGGTAAATTTCATGCGTGATAGATAATAACCTTTGTATCCTTTAATATTGGATTCCCTGTTCCTGATGGCAGTAAATAATCCTTACCTTCCTTTGGAGAACAGACACTTTATCCCAAAGCCCAAAACTATGTGTGAAGACACTATAGTAAAGGATTTTCAACTGAAACTCACAGACCACATAGATCTAATCAGCGATTGCCTTGGGCTATCTTCTTTGTGCTTCCTGTTTGCCACTTTATCTCCTGGGGTGGTCGCTTTCTAACGTTTGTAAATATTTCAAAATTGAACTGTATGTAATCAATTGTAAATGCTCTGGAGTTAAGGATCACATCAACAGCTTTGAAAAGGATGCATCATCATTAAAATTACAAGCAATCCATTTTCATCTCTCCTAACATTTTTTCTATATTAAAACATATTTTGAGCCAATGCTTCAATATTATAAAATAATGACTTTGATCTTAGGAAAAGCTTCTTTTTGGAAAAAAATGGGAAGAACTGATTTATTTTCCTTAGTTTGGCAGCACCTTAGTTCACCAAATGCTCTGAAGGATCACGTTTGCTGTAAGTGTTACATTGGGTTGGCCAAAAGTTTCATTCATTTTTTTCAGTAAGATGGCTCTAGTAGCACTTAGTTGTCTTTAACTTCATTCGAAACAATTTTGTTAGATTGTATGTGACAGCTGTCATATCAGCGTGCATTTTAAAAAATTGGTGAATTTTTGTGTAGCCATTTTCACATTGAAGATGGAAGAGAAAAACAACATTTTTGGCGTATTATGCTTTATTATTTCAAGAAAGGTAAAAATACAACTGAAACTCAAAAAAAGATTTGTGCGGTGTATGGAGAAGGTGCTGTGACTGATCAAATGTGTCAAAAGTGGCTTGAGAAGCTTTGTGCTGGAGATTTCTCGCTGGATGATGCTCCACAGTCGGGTAGACCAGTTGAGGTTGATAGCTATCAAATCGAGACATTAATTGAGAACAATCAATGTTATACCACGCAGGAGATAGCCGACATACTCAAAATATCCAAATCAAGCACTGAAAATCATTTGCACCAGCTTCGTTATATTCATCACTTTGATGTTTGGGTTCCACATAAGTTAAACGGAAAAAACCTTCTTGACCATATTTCCACATGGGATTCTCTACTTAAATGTAATGAAAATGTTCCGTTTTTAAAACAAATTGTGATGGGCGATGAAAAGTGGAAACTGTGCCATAATGTGGAACGGAAGAGATCGTGGGGCAAGTGAAATGAACCACCGCCAACCACACCAAAGGCTGGTCATCATCCAAAGAAGGTGGTGTTGTGTGTATGGTGGGATTGGAAGGGAGTCCTCCATTATGAGCTCCTTCCAGAAAACCAAATTTATTCCAACAAGCACTGCTCCCAGTTAGACCAAATGAAAGCGGCACTCGACAAAAAATATCCGGAATGAGTCAACAGAAAACTCATGATCTTCCATCAGGATACTGCAAGACCGCATGTTTCTTTGATGACCAGGCAAAAACTGTTACAGCTTGGCTGGGAAGTTCTGATTCATCCACCGTATTCACCAGACATTGCACCTTTGGATTTCCATTTATTTTGATCTTTACAAAATTCTCTTAATGGAAAAAATTTTAATTCCCTGGAAGACTGTAAAAGGCACCTGGAACAGTTCTTTGCTCAAAAAGATAAAAAGTTTTGGGAAGATGGAATTACAAAGTTGCTGAAAAATGGCAGAAGGTAGTGGAACAAAAGGGTGAATACGTTGCGCAATAAAGTTCTTGGTGAAAATGAAAAAAGTGTCTTTTATTTTTACTTAAAAACCGAAGGCAATTTTTGGCCCACCCAATACAAGAACATACTGATTGACCTCTGTCTGACCTCCTCCTCTCTCTCACCTTTTGGTACCATGTGGACTATATTGGAAAAACACCAAATATAGTTTGTAATCCACCTTCAAGGAGGTGTGATTCTTTGAAGGATGAGAAAATACTCATCATTTTAGAAAATGAGTGTCCACATATTCACATTCTCATGTAATGGAATAATTCAAATGTATAACAGAAATAGTTATATGATAGTATGCTGAGAATGTCCTTGTGTGATTCTTGACCAGGTCCCTGAAGAGTACTTCCCTGTGAGTTTATAGCATGAAGAATAAAAATAGAACAAACTTTCTTCCCTACAAATAACTTCTAATCCATTTGAGAACTATTTCATTGGCTAATAGGTTACTTCTTTTTCAAGGGCTCCCTATATGCAGAAGAAAGCATTTATGAATCGTTGTAGAACACAATGATGTTGAAAGAAATCAAAGACCTAAATAAAGAGAGGTATTCCATGTTCAGGCATAGGAAGATTAATATTGTTAAATTAGTTCTTCCCAACTTGATTTACAGATTCAACAGAATCCCAATTAATATCTCAGCAAGTTTCTTTGTGGAAATAAAAAACCTGATTCTAGAGTTTATGTGGAAAGACAATAGACCCAGAATTATAATATGATGATGACAGAGACCAGGAAAAGCCATGGATAATATCCTCATGCTGTGGAAATGCTACAAATTCTGTGTAGAACCTGGTTTGGACCAGGAAGTTCAGCTGTGGTGGGCAATAGTGGGCCTGAGAACATAGTCATAATTTTATTTCATGAGCATAGGGCAACAGCTTATCCAAGCTGCCAGATTTATATCTATATCTATATTTATGCCTATATCTATATCTTTATTGTCTATATCTATGTTTATATCTATCTATATCTCTAAGATTCAGAAGACACCTGGAGCCTAGGGGCTGGGAAACCTCTACTCGAAGGAGCATGTATGTAGACATACACAAAATTCTTTGGGAAGCATCGGAGAATGTGAAAACTGCTGGAAAGAACTAAATGTGAAGTGTTAGAAAAAAAGGAAACTTGGTATCTCATCCAGCATCGTAGTTGGTTTCATACTGCTTTCTTATGAATCTGTTGCAACACTGGAGACAAGTTCACTGCTGCTACCCCAACGAAAGCCTGCCTCCTGTAATTCCTGCTGGTGGTTTTCAAGAATATTATCTTCATCCAGAAACGGCAAATGAGATTCCAAAGAAATGATAATGTTATTTACCTTCAGGGTCCAAAGCCTCCCAGGGGGCTTTAGTGCACATTTTACATTTGACGCAATGGAGACCACAATTCCTCCTGACTGTGGTTCAGTGAAATATGTAGGGGGCTTTCTGTGTAACACAAGTTTGCAAAATGTCCTCCAGGTTAATAGACAAGATTGGTTCTTGCTCCTTTTCTATGTTTCTAATCAGAAAGATCTTCTTCTCATCCATGTGGGTTAAAGAAATAGATCTTGAATCAAAGTGTAAGCCTACTTTACACCATAGGGGCTTTTATATTGAACTATTATAAACTTCAGAACATGAATGGGATTGCACAGTACAAACCAACTTGATTTGTAATTTGTAATATGAATAAAATGTAAGATCTTCTCATTGAATTGTAGAGGTTCTAATTCCACTAATTCTAATTTTTAATTAATTGTAATATTTATTTAATATTCAAATCCCTAAATTATATTGGAGTTAATTAAAGTAATTTAAATTTTAGTTAACAAGGATAGGAAAAATTAAGGAATAGGCCTAAAAACAATATAAAATGCTGTAATCATTTGAAAATGAAATGTGGCAATATTTATTAAGGTAAAATGACTGCATTTTGGGGAATGTGTTCTAAATAAACCATCACCAGTAGTCAGAATATCAGAATAGGGCTTCCCTGGTGGTGCAGTGGTTGAGAATCTGCCTGCCAATGCAGGGGACACGGGTTCGAGCCCTGGTCTGGGAAGATCCCACATGCCGCGGAGCAACTGGGCCCGTGAGCCACAACTACTGAGCCTGCGCGTCTGGAGCCTGTGCTCCGCAACAAGAGAGGCCGCGACAGTGAGAGGCCCGCGCACCGCGATGAAGAGTGGCCCCCTCTCGCCGCAACTAGAGAAAGCCTTCGCACAGAAACGAAGACCCAACACAGCCAAATAAATAAATAAAATAAATTAAAAAAAAAAAAAGAATATCAGAATATATGGGTATTTGGAAAATTCCTTTTGCTAGCTCTAACAATCCTGATTATTTACATATTATATATATATAATATATATTATATAAATGTAAATATGTTATATATTTATATTACACACACACAAATGTCATCCTGTTATATACATGTATATATATGCATGTATATTACATATATAAATATATACATATATACATAATTTATATGTATACATAGCTATGTATATCTCTAAATCAGAATTGTAAATGCCTGAATGGAGGAAAGATCATTTGGTTTCTACTCTATGCTCTATGCACTCTTGTGGGTATATTTTTCCCCACCAGGAAGATATATTCCTCTTATTGTTATAAAACAGAGTCTACGTGGAAACACACAAAGAGAGTAGATTTAAATTCATTTTAAATGAATTTAAATTCATTTCTGAGCAAGTTGAGAAACAAACCAATGAAGAAACAAGTGGTATAATTAAAGAGTTGCAATACCAGCAAGGAAATCAGAATTTTAAACAATGACTTGATATATTTTCTACATTGATGGATTTATTATATATATGAGACATTCAAGAATGGAGGCGTTACCTGTGAAAGGTTAAAAAAAAAAAAGTAAGTATTTTTTTTCCTTTCAAAATATTTAGTGTCTACCATTCATCAGTGAACCAAGTAAATCATGGCTTCTTCACGTGCGAGGATCGAAACCAATTACCATTAGTGACCATCGGGTGCAGCAGATCCCTTCTGTCCTGTTGCCTGAATCTCAATGATCTCCCAAGTGTGCCCATGCAATTTAACAGAAAGATCAATACACCACAGCAGTTAGCAGCAGCTCTCTTGAAGTGCTTCACAAAACATGCTACATTTCTCTACCGAATAAATGTCAAAACATTCCAACAGCTACAGTTCTTGGGAGAAATCGTTCTTCTGAAACATTATTGACATACTTTAACCCAGATTTCCCGCTGCTCGCAGGCTTCCCACTGGCCAGTCAATTCTGATTTGGCAAGAGCCACATCGACGTGGGTCCCCTGCTGACTTGCTCCGGTGGCATGGAAGATATCAGAATCTGGTAGATAGGTCTTAGGTTCAAAGGTCAGTGGTCTAACGCTGACCCAAGGTCAAGGTGAGGGCAACCTCTCTCCAGAGACTTGGCTTCATCTCTAATACGCCCTTGAAATCAATCAATATCATCACAGAGCTTGCCTTTCTAAGCATAAAAGTCTGCCTGATCTAACTGCTTCTAGGTTACTTCCTGCAAACCAAAAGCTTAAAAGCCATGTAAGAGGAAGGTAGAATAGATTTTATTTCTCACTTGATGGAAGCACTGTTTTAAAACCTTAGAGTGATTGTGATTTTTCAAATGTATGTACATAGAGAGATTTTCAAATATATGTATCTATAGAAATGTGTACCTGTATATATAGAGAGATGGGGGAGAGAGAGAGAGAGAGAAAATGAAACGTATTTTCCTTTCTGGTTGGTTCACATCAAAACTGGCATTGTGGCATTTTTCTTAATTCTCATCTAATGTTCTCTGTTGAGATTGAGAAGTTCTTAGAAGTTGCTTAAAGTTCAAACCGGAATGAGCATTTCCTTTGATGTTTGTTTTGTTTTGTTTTGTTTAATTTTTGAGTCCTTTTGAACAATTTCCCCCTTAGCTTTTCTATAAATTATTTTATTTGAAAATGTGAAAATCTTCTGGATAGCACTGTGAGAAACAATCCAACATATAAGCAAGCAGAAAACCATCAAGTTAGCGTTAGCGTTATTTTGATATTTACAAAAACAAGGCGCCATTTGTCAGAATGGTGCTCTCCTTCGATCCAAACACATGGCCCTTAGGACTCAGTCAGTGCTATGGCCCACTTCAATCACACCAAAGACATAACTGCAGATCGACAACAAGGAAAATTGTCATTAAAAAATGAGAAAAGGGATAGCAACTATTATTCAAGCAAAATGGACTCTTTAAAAAATTTTTTTGGAAACCAAACCTATTGTTAGGTAACTAGATTAAACTGTAATTTCCAAATAAAGCAGGTTAGTTTTACTAATTCAGAAAGTTATGTATAACAGATGCACTGAATCAACCGTTTCCATCAGTTTCTCACACAGCTCTGCCTGTGGTGTTGATTGTGTCCACACTAAATACAGCTCTAGTCAAGATGAATTAATAAGAATGAAAAGATCTCTACCAAAAAATACAGTACTATTTGCTTCTTCCAGGTGTAAAGCCATTCAGTGGAGTGCATAAATTTATATAAGCAAGATGGTTAAAACATTCAGCGAATGGCAATGGAGATATTAGTACTCTTAGACTTGATTTTTTCAATAAGAATTAACAAGAGCAGCTTCAGTGATAAATTTTCCCTTGACTCTACTTAAAATTGTATGGTCTCTTTTAAGCAAACAAAAGTCTTTTAATAGAATCCATCATTAATTAATAGACCTCAAAGATGAGATATTAAAGCAATATTTTTACAGTTGTTTGTGATTATCCATTTTTCAAAACATTATCCAAACACATGGATTTAATATAAAAATGGAAAAAATCGCATGGTTTCAAATGCAACTTTCTCAATAAAGTAGCAACTAGATGTCTCAGGAAAAAAAATATCAATGTCATTCCCTCTTTCTCCAAACACACACAGAGAATTAATAATGTTCTAAAGAACTGCCTCACATATGCATTTTAGATTATGAGAACCCATCTCTGAGATAATACACAAGAATTATCTAGAACCACAATGTCACCAACATGAGATGAAATTAAACATGTAACACCCAAGATAGAATTTATCATATACTCTCACACATACATACTAACAAGTTTTCTTGATTCAAATACTGAGTCCCAATAGTTAGCCAAGGATTTAAATATTGTAACCTTATACAGTTTGAAAATTCCTTAAAATAATTATCTCTAATTGAAATAGTTATTATTAACATCTGTTCAATAAATTGCAGATATTATTCTTTAAATTGAAAGAAAATTAAATCTAACACCTTTAGGAGAGGGATATTATAACTAATATGATAATATTTATATATGTTTTACATTTCATAATTTTAAGTATTTTGGGGGGAAAATGTTGTTTTCTGCTCCATGCTTTGTAAAATAGACCCTAATTCTATGTTCTGTCTCTTATGAGTTCTTACCAACTATTTCAGAAATTGCCTTCAAAAATCTAAACAGCCACTTCTTGAATATTCATGTTACATTTTTATATCAGTTAATTTCATATCATTTTTGAGATAAATATTTTTCTATATTCAAATCAGAAGACTCTGAAAGATAATCATTTCTCATTTGGTTTCTAAACTTAGTGCTGTTTGAATGTAAGGCCCACATTTTTAAGCAGTAGGCTATTCTCACATTGCCTTTAAACATATCCAAAGGTGACAGGCTTATGGTCGATGGAGAGAAAATTCTTATTAAAGAGAATTTATCCTGATATTTCCGATTTGGAGATGACATCAGACTGAGAGCCATCATTAATGCAACAACCAGTATCCAGAAATATTGATACTTGATGAAATTAGAGGGGACTTTTGGTTTTTACTAACTCAGTAGAATTTAACAATTTTTTACAATTAACGTTTCACAAAATCACAATTATACAAATAAACAAAACCTCACGATCGGAGGTCAGAACGTGGGAGATAAAAGTTAGCTGGAAGTTGTGGTAGGAGAATAAAGTCTTTAGATGTGTGGTTGAAGTCCAGGTTTCAGAATTTGCTCTGCACTGCTGCTGTCCTGGTTATGCTGTCCTGGTCCTGGTTATGTCCCACATGTTAGCTGAAATTCCCTTTTCTCATCTGAAAGTTGAGGATAATAATGACTACTTTTATGTGGAGCCTTAACTGAGATAACACATATTGTTGAAGAGGTCCACCAGGGAAAACAAATGAAAAAGGGCATCATTCTAAAATGTTAGAGCATTGGAGATAAAGATGAGATAACACATATTGTTGAAGAGGTCCACCAGGCAAAACAAATGAAAAAGGGCATCATTCTAAAATGTTAGAACATCGGAGATCAAGAAAAGGACCTATAAGCTTGCTGAGAGGAGGAAAACTAAAGCCATATGCCAAGTAGCTAATGGGGATGGCAGTGGATTATTCAGTAGTAAGGACAGAAGCCAGATGTGATGTCTTCAAATTCGGAGAGGAAAAAAAAGACATTCACCTGGAGTCCTCTGTCTGGTCAAATTATCAATAGGATATAAAGATAGAAGAAGGTGTTTCAAATACACAAGGATGACTTAGTTCATGAGTACCCTTTCTTAGGATGCTACTGGGAAGCTCAGTAGAATGAAGAAAATGGAAAAACAGAATATGGCAAACAGGATGACAGTAAAGAGAAGCCTGACTTAGCAGCTGTACAGCTGAGGTTAGAAAAACAAGACTGAGGTAAGAAGGCTCCTGTGAAGGGCAGGGTTCTGGCAGGATCATGTGATGATTTGTAAGCAAGTAGAAAACAAAGAAAAACACTGGGAATAAAACAATACCTAATTGAGGCACATAATAAAACATACTAAAAATGTTACCAACTCCAGAAAAAATAATTAAATGAGAAAAAATGTACTCATAACATAACACCTGGTCCAAGTATGAAAACATAAATATTGTCATAAGAATGTAACTCTCCATCACCTATTTTAGCAAAAATTTTGATTGCTTGGAGAGTAAAGTGAAGGAAAACAAAAAGCTTATTTCCACAGAAAGGAAATTGAAGATAATACAAAATGTGTAACTCAAGAGATGCAAAAACATGCACAATATTTAAGAATACTTCACCCGCCAAACAAATTCCCCACAAAACACAGGCACAGAGCTTAAAAATTTCAATGAGTTTAGCTCTGAAAACCAGCAAGATGTTTATATTTTGTGATAATCCTTTTAGTAGTCATTTTTGCCCAAGTTCCCTAAGAATACAGCCTGAGCTAGAGATTTCAGGGCCCATGATTTATTGAAATCTTCCCAAGAAAGGAAATAAGGAAAGTAGGACACAGAAGCAAAGAATGTCTCAGCTGGAGGGTATTTTGGTCGGATCCTCCCCGTACTTGATCACACACTGAGCCACAGGGCCTTCTGTACCCTGTGTCAGGTAATTCCTGTCTGCAGGCTGCCCTTGTGGGGTAAATGAGAGGTGTACTTGGCCAAGAACTGTTCTCCTGAGTGGGTAACAGCCGTGATCCATTGACAGCCAGAAGTCCCAGCAGCTGTGGAAGGGCTGCCTCTGCCTGGGAAGAGGATCTGGGTGGCACATTAACTAGAGCAAAATGTAATTTTTAAAATTATGTGTATGTGCTACTTTTAATTACTTAAAATTAATTTTGAGACATGAAATAAATGTGTAAGGCAATTAACAATACTATGCATTTTTAAACAACATGAATTTTAGTTGATCGTGAAGTTCATATGTTTAAACAATATCATGTAGCTGCAAAACCATAATTAGCTTCACTCTTGTCTTCTTGAGAAAACAGAGGTTGTCTGTCCTGATCTGCTAAACGTAGGTTACAAGTTGAAGAACCAGTACCATAAGGGAACACAGGAATTATTTAAGCGAGTCAGGTAAGATAGTGAGGGGCCTGACATCATCATCTATTGATGTCCCTGGGAGAGGATTGCACTCTCCAGTTTGTATGGGCCCAGCTACACCAAACCAGGTCCAGCCCATCTCTTTGTATATCAGTTTTCTGTCTGACACCACCCAGCATTGCCTGTAAGTTCCAAAAGGAAAATAGCTTGGATTTTTATTCTTCTTAATTTTCACAGCATCCAAACATCTGGCTTATACCTGGTAGATGCTCTTTTTATTTGGAGGAATTGGATGAAATCTATATAATTCCTTTTCTTCTATATTGTGCTTCTTAGGATGATTTTAATGAGATTAGGAATGTTGGTCACTTTTAAAGTTATATTGGGACTAAGCAAACTAGAAATACCATTAAATGCATTTAATTCATTTTGATACCAGCACAATAGTATTACTTAGAAAAGGCAGTTTATTCTTTCTAGAATTATTAGTTGATGTTTGTAGTTTAGTATGTTCTTTGCTAGCTACTGGGGGTCAGGATGAACTTGCTGTCTCTGCCCACATGGTTGTCATTTGCTAAAGGCTTGTAATGAAGGACTCCATCCATCATATGCATATTGTTGCATGTAGTCACAGAAAAGAACATGAGTGGAGCAATTCATAAGAAGTGCTGGTTTTCTAGGCATTTGTATGTTGTTAGGGCTTCTAACTTTTTTTTTTTTTACAGAGTGATTATTTTAAAATTTTCTTTGAAGTGTCAATAAAGACAGTGTACATAGAGTGAAAAAAAGAATAAAGTTGATTTACATCAAATACCAGGAGGGTGGAGCTGCAATTTTATCAGATTTCTAGTTAATAAAAACATTGATATTGTCACATTGACATTAATTAATAATAAAAACATCTGAAACAGTATCTGGGCATAATTAAGATTAATTATCAATCCACTTACTGTCAGGATTATATCTATAAGTACTTTGAAATGCATTAACTGTGGGTTATCATTGAGACAAAGCTACATTTTTTTTTTGCTTGTGTTGAATTAGAGTTTCTCTTTTAATTAAATCAATAAGTCATCCTACCCACCTGAAAAATTAACCCAAAATGCTACATCCTGATAGATTTGTCAAAAGGCTGAAGGGAACACTGTGGTCAGGTGACCAAGGAAGCGTATTACTACTTCCCTGATAAACAGACATGAGGACAAAATGCTCTTCCTCTACCAGGTAAGTCTTCAAGGCACGACCGTATTCTTCTAAAATAATCTCTTTAAAAATCAAATATTCAAACATAGATGCAATATAAGGATCTTTAATTTTCTATAATATATTTTAAGTGAATCTAATGTTTTATACCACTTATCAACAAAAAGACAAAATGGTGGACACCCAGGTTTCCAAACTCTCAAGGAAACAAGTATAAAACCTCAGCCAGGGCCAGCTTCTCATGGCATGGGAAAAATAGTTTGTAGCCATGGTCCCCTGAAGAGCATAGCTAAGGCAGGAGTTTGCTGATAGGATCTTCTCAGAATTGTCCATCTGGAGAGGCAAGAGGGAAGTACTTACCCTCTAGCTCTCCTTCTGCAAGAGGGGGCTGTCAAAGGGCTGCTGTAATCAAGTTCCACAAATTGGGTGCCTTAAGCAACAGAAATTTGTTCCCTCACATTTCTGGAGGCCAGAAGTCCAAAATCAAGGGGTCAGTGGAGTTAGTTTCTTCTGAGGGATGTGAAGAAATAATCTGTCTCAGGCCTTTGGCCTTAGGTTGCTGATGGTCATCTTCTCCTTACATCTCTTTACAACATCTTCCTTCTATGCATGTCTTTGTGTGTGTTTACACTTTTTACAAGGACATGAATCATATTGAATTAGGGCCCATGCTGATGACCTCATTTTATCTTGATTACCTTTGTAAAGACCCTATATCCAAATAAGATCACATTCTGAGGTACTGAGTGTTAGAATTTCAACATAAGAATTTTCAGGGGAACACAATTCAACTGATTACAGTTGCCGAGCATGAGGAAAGCTTATTTATTCCTAGTAGAGCGCAAAATTGTACAGCCATGCTGGAAAACAACTTGTCACCCTGTCATAAAGATAATCATAATTGCACACCTTACATGTGACCCAGAATCATATTCCAAGGTATTTACACAACTGAATTGAAAATTTATGTTCATACACAGCTGAGGAATAAGGAACTATTGAATCAGACAATAGTATTGATGTAAGTTAAACACATTTTGCTAAGTGAAGGAAGCTAAACCCCAATAGTACATATTGCATGATTGCACTTCCGTGGCATTCCGAAAATAGGCAGAACAGCATGGACAGAAAACAGATTAATGACTGGCAGGGTTTGGAGGAAGTAGGTGAGTTGACCATAAAGGAACCACAAAACCAAAATTCTAGGGTGAAGGAACTGGCTTGTGTGGTGGATACCTAACTCTATGGGTTTATGAAAACCCATACAATGAAGTTAACTGTATTCAAAGAAAATCCTATTATGCTTGATACTGGGTATCCCAGAATTGAATGTAGTGTGACAAATAACTCTGTATTACAAATGCATGACGTAACCCTATGGTAGAAGGTGGAGATAAAAAAAAGTTGAACTAAACAATTTTGGAAAACAGTGTTTCCACCTGATGCCATAAAGCTGGAAAAAAAAAAAAAATGACTGTACATAAACATTGCCATCTAGTTGCTAAATTTGTTTCTCACAGGGTACAGGCTAACAATTCAGAAACTATTTCACCTGTACAGTAGGGGTAAAAAATAAGCAAATAAAGTTTAGATGCTAGGAACCCAGGTTTCTTTCTAACAGTCAAAATAAATTACAAGTAACAAGAGGATGGCTAGAATGGACCACTGGTACTGAATTATAGTCAGAGATTTCAGTATTAACTCAGTATGTGTATATATATATATATTCTAGATAAGTAGGTGCAGAAATAATTATAGACGTGTATATACTGGCTAATACAAATGCAAATATTTCCTAACTGTGCCCCCGAGAGGGCCTAGAAACAGTGATACTCCGGTAGCAATGAACATACCCTGCACCCAGATCTTGGTTTCTAACACCATTCTCCAATCAAAGAAACCAGGGCTCTTAGGAGAAATGGCTAAATCTAGGGCAGAGGCAAAGGAAACACAAGATGAGTTTGTAGCATGTTGTAGTCCCAGAAAACAAAGAATTTCTTTAAAAAAATAAAGTAAAAAGATTAAGCCATGTCAAAAGCCAACCTGAAAGATCTCTCAATGACCAAGGCTGGAACAACATGAAAAACATATTACATAATGCTAGTATTGGCTTATAAGCAAAAGAGGCCATGGAATATCACTGAGTAGAAGATTTCTACTAGAATACCGTAGGAACAAATGCAGCAGGCAATGTTACTATCAGTTGAGGAATCTTTAAAGGAAAGAGGATACTTGCGTAGCCTCAAAATATCTTCCCTACATTTACCAGTTACTGTCGTCATTTTAATATATAACCGCAATTCTTTGAAGCTGTTCCCACCAGGAGGTAGAATTTAACATCTCTCTACTTGAGTGAAGCCTGGACTTAGTGACTCACTTCTAATAAGAAGAGTGTGGAAAGAAAACCAGTGACTTTATGGTGGAGAAAGCAAGCAGATACTTCCTTAACCAGATCAAGGTTAACATCACCAATGGTAAATCATACGGGTATCATGTGCCTGTGATCTGGTATGATGAAAAGGGCATATCTAATAGTTTACTATCCTGTAATATTAAATAGTGGAAATTATGAACAACTTGCCTTATTCGTGACTTTATGGGAAAGATTCTGGTCAATTTCCCAATTAAGCAACATGCTGGCTTTTCTGATACATTTAATCACATTAGGGAAGAATCCACCAATTCCTTTTTTATTACATGTGTTTTTAAACTTTAGAGAGGAATGTATCACACACACACAGAAAAGCACAAAAATAATTTTATAGTTCTATTAATCCCCAAAACGAAACACACCCTTGTAGGCAGTTACTGAACAGATCAAGAAACCGAACACTGCCCGCAGCCCAGAGCTTCCTTCTAACTCACCAGGCACCACAAAGGTAAGCAATTTCCTGACCTTCACCACCGAAGATTGGTTTTGTCTGTTTCACACTCTATAAAATGTAATCATGTAGCAGGACTCTTTCCTGTCTGGTTTCCTTTGCTCTATGTTAGGTTTTCGAGGTTCATTTATGCTGGAAAGGAAGTGGTGAAACAATCCATATTTGGAGACGTTGTGATTACATTAACTGGACAATCCAATTGTTTGGTATCTTTGATGGCTATTAAATAACCATTAATATATACAAACAAAAGCCAAATAAAACATGTATTCCATTTTCGTGTCTAACAGGAAATACCTACATGTAATTACAAGAAGGGATATCTAAAACCTATAGAGGAAGACTATGATTTTCCTGAAGGAGAAAAAAATCCCGAGAAAGGAGAAATCCTAACCTGAACAAAAGGAAGGATCTATCACATTCTTGCACAGGAAGACCCTAGATCATTAGTGGGTCACTTATCCCCAACTTAGTGTACACGTTACATGCAATCCTAATAAAAAAATACTCTTTCTTCAGCTAGACAAGGTGATACTACGTTTTATTTTAAAGAGAAGTAGCCCTATCAGATATTAAAATATACCCCAAGTTTCCTACAATTAAAATGGAACAACTTTGGCACAAGGTTAGAAAGACAAACCAGTGGAACAGGAGAGAAAAATCCAGAAAAAGTCCCAGTTATACACATTTAGTATATATTAAAGGTAGCATCTTAAATCAGTTAAGAAAACATTGGCCTTTTAAAGATCGTATTGAAATAACTGACCATCCATGTGGAAAAGTATAAGATTATATCAGGACAATTCTACTTACCATAAACCAGACAAATTCCAAATGAATCAGATAATTAAATGTAAAAACTAAAAGATTACAGTTACTAGAAAAATGGAGGTGAATTCTTTTTACAGCTTGAAAGAAGGGAATTTCCATAATCATGACTGAAAAATCTAGAAGGAATAATTGATGATAGAAAAATTAGATTGCAAAAGATACCTTCTGTTGATGAGGCTCTCATACACGGCTAGTGGGTATCAAAATGTTACAAATCTTATGAAGAAGAGCTTAGCAATATCTAGCAAAAGTGTATATGCATTTACCTTTGACCTAGCAATCCCACTTTTCGGAAGCCACCCAAGAGATACCCTGGCAAAAATATGAAAGGAGTATGCAGAAGGGTATTCATTGCAGAAAACAAAAACAAAAGACTGGAAACAACTCAAAGGTCTGTCAATCAAACCAGACCAGCTGAATCAACTCTGGTACAGACACAGTGAATTCTTGGAAGTACTGAAAGTCAGTGATGAATATTACTATATACCATTAATGAGCAACTTCCAAGCTATATTAGCAAGAGTAAATAAAAGTAGAGAAAAGGTATATAATATGCTAGTATTTACAAAAGGAAATAACCAAGCAGGTAAGCAGATAGATAGATAGATAGATAGACAGATAGGTAGATAGATAGAGATAAACAAGTAGATAGATGATATAGTGTATCATTATATTTTCAAAAAATAAAATGATCAACCATAAAAACATTTTAAAGTAGCTACCCATAGGGAGAAGGAACTTCCTTGGAGGATTCTTCAATATATCGTATTTTACTGAGATTTGTCTTTAGAATCATGTGAATACAGAATTATAAAAGAAAATTAAATTCTAAAAGCAATCCCTTAAAATTAAGAAGCCATGAATGTAAATGTGCATTTGATTTGTCAAAACTATCAGAGAGGAATTATGCTAAAGAACTTTAAAACATTGTAATTAACTGTACATCTCTAGTGTAATATGTACTGAGAACACAAAATAACTGAAAAAGAAATCTTAAACTGTTTTCTGTAACCATATTGCTGGTAGTAGTGTCAGTATTATTATAAAACTGTTGTGTATGTAACAGGTGATAGAGCAAATAATTAACTTATAAGGTATACTGGTTTTATTATTCCCGGAGTGAATGGGAATTGGGACGCACTGGGGACGAGGAACCAGATAAAGTTGTAACATGGAGGAGGTTAAGTAAAAATAAGTCTATTATTCTGAATCTTATTTACAAGTATCGCTGTAAACTTGTGATATATTTATCTCCATCTTCACTTTGTCTACTTCAAATGCCTAGAAACAATGACTGATTAAGTTACAACGAGCACACCACCACCCAAATCATGGTCTTGTAGTACTATCTCCAGGGCTCCTTGAAGAGACAGCAGGCATACAGGAAACAAACCTGAGCATCATATGAAACCAGATAAAAAACGAAACTAACGAAGACTTAAAGGGCCAGGTCAAAAGGGCTGTGTCAGCTCTAAGAGGCGCCCCCCCCCCGTTACTAATAAAGGGGTGATTTGAGCATCAATAAAACTAATAACTGCAATGGATTGAAACATAGTGAATAAATTGAAGTCGCTAAATTCATAATGATACTAAAGCAACAACAACAATTAAAAAAATAGCCTCTGTGAACAAACTTACTGTTTTGAAATCTGTTAAATAAAGAATCAAACATTTATATTCCCCATTATATACAAACTGTATTCTTGATGACCACATTCTAGATGTACGAGTCACTGAATTATTCCAAATAATAATCAATTATGAAATGATGGGAATTAGAATAGAAATATGTTCAATCCCTAACAAAATGATGGGATTTCACATTAATCCTTGATGGTTGCTAGCTTTACAAAAAGTGAGACTCCAGATGTAATGTGCCTCTTGATGAAGGAGCGCAGAGCTTTTGATTAAGTAGTTCTCCTAAAATGAAGAAGCGGGAGAGGGGAGAGGAGGAGAGGGGAAGGAAGAAATAGAAGGGTCCTGATTACGCCCCTAGATGCAGCAACCCATTTACTGGAAACACAGAAAATATGATGACATGGTAAATGGTTTCATGGAGGGGCAATAAGAAAAACCCAAACCCTAGAGATCACTACAAGTAGATGATCAATTTTTTGCAAAAATTAAATTGCTAGAGAAAAAAGAAAAGATGAAATGGAACCTTAAAGACATAAGAGAACTGTCAAACAATTATAACACTGAAAATTTATGGAATTTGTTATAAACATCCAGCCTATTAAAAATGATATTTGTAAAAAAATAAAAATTATATACCTGAATAAATATGATATCAATGAATGATTTTTAGTTTTTCAAGCTTGATTCTGGAATTGTGATTATGCTTAACAAGAGTCCTTAACAGGTTATGCCGAAATATTCTTACGTGAAAAAAATAGTGTTTGGAATTGCTTTGAAATCCTATGGAAAGGAGGAAGTGAGAAGTACAGAAGAAACCAGACTGACAATGAAGTTTAATTGTTGAAGTTAATTGCTGGGTGATAAGCACAGAGGGTTTGCTAAACTGTTGTATTTCTTCTTGTACACATTTGACAATTTTCATAATAAAAACTTTATAAACAACAACAAACAGTTATAAGGTTGAAGAAAACTCCAAAGAGTACATGTTGTGTGATTCCATTAACATAAAGTTTGAAAAACTGGTGAAACAAATCACTGGCGATCATGGAATCTTTGGAGACAGGACGTGAAGGATGCATGTAGGGCTTCCTGAGTGTTGGCAGTGTTCTTGTTCCTTATCTGGATGGCTCCCCAACCCCGGCTTTGTGAAAATTCACCGAGCTCTCCATTTATGATGTGTAATTGTTTCTGTATTAATCTGATACTTTAACAGAAAGCTAAACCTGATTTTTTAAAAATCCTATGCTCATATGAAAAACTCAACATTGTCAAGGGTGGTGTAGGAAGACGGGGTCTCCAAGTTCTCCTATCTATAAGGAATCACGCACACATCCAGAAGGACGGAAATCAGATAAAGACATCGTGAAGATCAACTTCTTCAGAGAAGTTCATTTTTGGAAATTAGTTTCTTCGTAGGGTGAGATGAGTCATTATATTAATATAATCCAGATTATACAGGCTTAATTTATTAGTGAATCCTTAGCTTGCACTTGCCATAGACTGTTCTAAGCTATATTTCTATTTCTAGTAAATTATAATAATAGATTTCTATTAAAACAAAAAGCAGTAACAACTGCAATGACAAAAAAAAAAAAAAAACAGCGTATCTGAGCTAGCTGAACTTAGGAAAGAACAACTGGACATACCTCATATGAAAAGAAGAATTTACTAATCTATAAATTTATGTGTATCAGAAATAGAAATAGAAATATGAGAGAACAAGAGAGAAGTTGGAATGTATATCTGCTTATCCTAAATGAGCAGTACTGATACTGAAATATTTTTTTAATTGTGGGAGACTATAGAAATGAAAATCATAATATTGCCTGACCTCTCAGGAGGGATGACCTAACTAAGTCATGTTCCTCTGATAATGTATGCAATCCAGCGAAATCAGCACCATCACACTTGCTAGTATGGCTGTAAAATGCCTCCTTACCCCGTGCTCCTAGGAGATCCCTACTAATTCTTCAGATCTCAGTCCAAATGTCATCTTCACTATCTTCCTGCTATTACCTTAAAGTTCTGGTACTTTCTGGGATTAGAGCAAATATGATTAATATATGTGTATATGATATGTGCAGTGCCCATGAGATGCATGGCACATAGTTGGCATTTAATTAACAAGAGCCATAGTTTGGGGGAATGGGGGAGCAGGCAGAGTTCATCTCATTGCTTACCATGTGCCTGGCACACAAAAATGTCTTTTGAACACACATGTGGACTCTTGGAGCCAGTGAACTTTAGCATTACTTCTGGCAAAATTGACTTCACTCTTTGGTTGGAGATTTTCCATACTGAAGAAATGAATCTATTACTCAGAGTCTGTTTTCCCCCAACATCAAGCAGCAATTTTTCTGAATTCTCTTATATTTGTTCTGTGTAAGTCTCTCCTTTCTATTCATAAAATGCATACCAATAAACATGGGTTGTTTAGCAAATATCTGCCATATCCCAGACTATATAACTACAATACACCAAACCATTAGCCCAAATTTCAAACTTTATATAATGGCATATAATTTTCTGTTTTTTCCCAACAAAAGCTATTATAGCTTAGGTAGTCAAAAGGAGGTTGGATCAAAGATAAAAACGTATACTATTAGTGCAACAAAACAAAATGTCATTGTCCTGGAGGGGAAGAAAGTGAAGTGGAGTGGGGTGGGCAATTTTTGATGATAGGGTGACATCATACATCATACATGTTTATTCTTCTATCGCCAAGCCAATACAGTCAATTTCAAACATACTGAATTTCAATATACTGAAACTATGTAACACTAGGAGATTCTCCATAACAGAGAATTCCCCATCTGCCTTGCTCTAATTTTGTCTTCCTTGTAGATCAAATCTCATAGATGAGCAGACAAAATATCTCCTTTCTCTCCATCCTAGGCACACTCATTACAGACATAACAACAAGATGAGCTAAGTTGCAGCTGACTAAGCCAGTTACTTTTAACAACAAAACATCCGACGGACATACCATTGGAAAATTGGATGAAATACCAATTTTCAGGTACTGAAGTAAAACTAGCATTGTCCAGGGGCCCAGCTTGCAGAGAAGTTGGAATTTTTAAATGAAAATATATTATAATACTAGCATCTTTCTCCTCACTCCTCCCACAAATTATTCATTCAGACAGCTTGTGAATTGGATTTGCAGCTACTGTTATGTCTTACACAGTACAAAAGAGAGAATGCTTGGTGGACTTTATCGGTTCATTATATAACACATGATGTCAGATCTCACATAATGTTCTATTGGCTGGGGTTTCTACTGCTAAGCTTTCACAAATATTAACTGTGTGCTTTCTCTGGGCTTTTAGAAAACTCTTAAAAGGGTAACATTTCTTGGATCTTCTTAGATATCCAGATTGTACTCGTTCTGTAGACAATATTTTAGGCATGGCTTGGGACATCAAAGACGTTAGATGGCTTTTGTTCATGACCCCCCAAATTAAGTTTGGATTACCCCCTAGAGGCAAATACCTGTTGAAGTTCTGTGAATACAGGTTAATTTTAAATGACTGAGGAATAAGGTAAAAATATTTTTCATCTCTTTTTTTCCTTTAATGCTTAGTTAATGTGATGTGAGTATTGTAGATGATTAGAAAAGTCTTGAAATGCACTCTAAATTCATAATTTTCTGCTTTTCTTAATTACCTTTGCATATTTTTCTGGTTAAACTGATACCCCCAAATGATGATAGAAAAGCTAGTAGTCAGTTCCTGCCAGCCATAAATCAACATTTTTTTGGCACAGCGACTTTTCATTTATCTCTGGTATGCAGCATTTAAGGATTGATGCATTCTAACTGCACTTTTAAGGACAGATTTTCATGTGAATACAAGCACTGGCATTTAAACAAAGAAAATCATTAATCTGAATCTAAACTTTTTATTAACCATTCCGAGTTTTACTTCCCTCTGTTGGTCTTTTTCCTTTTTCTCTTCTCAAGGTCATTTTCTGCTGTTTCCAAAGGCATTTAAAATTTTACCCAGGGTCTTCTGTTGCCTGCTTGATGAAGGCCTAAATGATTATTTTTCAGTAAGGAAATGAAAGTTAGATGAACCTTGACATACCACTCAGGGTATAATTCATATCACCAGGATTTATCTGCTTTAGAAACTGAACAGTTAACCTAATCATCTCATTTTATTGCTAATTTAGAAAAGCTTTCCCCCCTCTAAGTAAACTCTCACTTTTTAAAATTCACTGCTTATGACCTGAGTCTTTTATCCATTGCACTATTACCAACAGCTAATCCCCCTCCACTTATTGATAATTGGACAAAACTAAACAACATGCCAACTCCTGAAAATGGCATGCCCCTGAGGGTTCTATTCAGTTATTCCCGAAAAACCACATTGGTTTCCAAGTTTGGTTCTTTTGTGGCCTATCAATGGGAAACAACTGACCGATTTTCTCACTGCTTAGGAATTTTGCCAATTCTAACCTGCTTTTTGCACACTGTTTCTAAGGAATAACGTGCACAGTTTATATAGTTCACAGATCTTCCTGTTCTTAGAGTTCCATGAACCGTCTGCCATTCCTGTTTATTTAAATAATTATTTTAGTGCATATAGTTAAACTATAATTATACAATAAGTATTTCTTCCAGAACTTAGTTTATTTTGTCGATCCAATGCAAATTCAAACGAGAGATGTCTGGGGCTCATGCAGATTTATCACAGGATTAAGCCACAGGCACTACTTTCTATCTGCTTAATTAGTTCTTGAAATTATGGAAGCCTATGATTTGATGCCACGTAGAAATCAATGCCATACTTTCTTAAGGGAATACTTCATTAAATTTTGAAGCTGTGTAACAACACCTATGCAGGTTGAGGTAGTATTTTCTATCTTTAAGCTTAAGAAACATATTTAATGGCACCTGCTTGCATGAAACAAGCCTCTGGGGCATATGTTAGGAAGCAAGGACAAAGACTTTGGCAACTGAATTATTATAGAATGAAATTAAATGCCTACAACAGGGTAGCATTCAGAGATGCTCACAAAGAGGCTACAATGCAGTTCACACATTCAGGGCTTGAATTTATGCCCTTCCCGGTTCAATGGGGAGTGTTAGCTGCCTTTCACTCCCCACATACAGCTGTGGAAAAATGAGAGCCCAAAAGGAGTACAGGCCTCCTCTGCTTTGGTTCCCCCTTAAACCTTTCTTTCAATTTTCACCCTAACATGACCATGTTTTCTGACAGCCTTTAACATACTTCACATGTTGATTTCTCTAGAAGTTTGATATTAAAACACAGATGGGAAGCCACGCATTTGATTAAATTTGAGCACTCATGTTTAGAAGGATTGGGAATGTGGCCAATACATGGATTCAAATGACACTCAAAGTTAGAAAATTGGCCATTTAAGGAAGTTAACTGACTCAAGACACAGGAAGGAAATAAATAGAATGCAAAAAAAAAAAAAAAAGGTATGAAAAACACATGAGGGAAATGGCAGTATTGAGGATAAGAGTGTGTTGCTCCTTTTAAAGAAGGCTTTAAATACCTCTCCACATGGATTTTTTGAAATCACCGTTAGACCTGCACAATTTTCTTTAAGATTGTTTACACTTTTCAGTTGAGAGTTGCCTTTTGACTAACGTATCAGCTCGGATGTTAATTTATTCATTCATGCTTTCACTCACATACTCAGCCACCAAGTACAGTTTGGCCCCTGCCCTGTATCAGGAGTAAGGGCAGTAAGGGCTTCCTATGGAAAATGCTTATTGTCACAAGATATAGCAAAGCCATGACTTGTTTCCGTTAATGAGAGATTCTAATAGTGACAGGAGAGGACCTTTTTCAGAAGGGGAGTCTTCCACATTTCAGGAGTTCCACCAAGAAGCCCCAGAGCATTGGGTCTCTAGCATTTTTCCCCTGGGTTCCTCCAGGTAATCAAGTCCTATTGCGTACAGCATCCATCATATGTAATCAATTAATTTCTCTCCCATTCCTTCAGTGGGTACTAAGTGTGTACTTTGGGAGACTTGAGAAAAAGGCCTCAAATGATGGTTTGTGTTTCACGGTTCAGATGGGGGACTCCAACTGAGAAAGGGCATAGGTTCCAGTGTGCCAACTGTCCAAATGGGGCTTCGTAACTTGATTTTAGGAATAAAAGCAGCCAGAGAGATAAGAAAAGAAAAAAGTACGTGTAAGGGTATTCTGGTTTTGGTTATTTGGTTTATGTATTAGAAATGATTAAACTCTGTTGTTCTCCTGTGTGACTATTTGGCTTGTGATTTTCTGAGTCCCCCTTTTCCCCAGCCAGATCTGTTCTCCACACAGGTCTGCCTTGCTTTGCACTTGGATGGTAACCTCCATGGACCGCTCTCTGGCTTCCAGGAGGCTTTCTATGGGAGGCCAGACCAGAGGGTCGAAAGACAAAGGGGTCGGGGGCAGCTCCCTCCCAGCTCTGGCCCAGAGCCTGGTTTTCTTAGGAAAGGTCTATCTCCGCTTCTGCACCAGCTCCCCAGCCTGGGCCTCTTTCCTTTCCTGGCCTCTGAGGGGACAGACCAGAGCAGTAAATCCATCAGGGGTTCCCTGAATCCCCACCTCCACCTATTAAATTCTGCTCACCTCAACTATCTATGTGGAATCCTCTTTACTGCAGGAGTCCGCTGATTCAAATAAACAACAGCGGAACGCTAAATATTGATGTTCTTGATACTTTTGTGTCACCTAACAGTCGAGTTTTCATTTGTTTGGGAGAAGGTGTGCTTTAGATATGTTTGGAGAATAGTTCTTTTCAGATTCTAAGCTACAGCAAATGATTGTACCATTTGCCTAAACACAAATTGTTAAAAGATCAATATGTATCCTTGGGTTTATTTGAATAATATAGGAATGAATTTCAATTTCCTATTCCACATAGCAGAGTGTTTTAAACTTAAGTGCTCGTTGACTGGGAGAGATGTTCTGATGTTCTGAGTCAGCCTGAATTCCCTGGGCCCTGTTCCCTCCCCTCTTATAGATCCCACTTATTTTCATTTTCTCTAAAGAGCCTGTGCATTTCAGGTCTTGCACAACCAGAACCTCTCTTAAGGCTGCAAGATGTCATGGCTCTTCTAATTTTTATCATATAAATATTATTGTCTAAAATGAAAAGTACACACTGGGGCTGAATATTCACTTCAAAAGAAACAGGAAAATAAAAATCATTGGTTTACAGATTCTGCTCTTCAATAAACATCACATTTGAGAAAGACATTATACAAATGGAGTCTTTCTTAAGGTTATTTTCTCCCGTTTATTCCAGTAAATAAATACAGTGGCTAACACAAAGATAATGTCTAAGAATGATGAAAAATGCTTATTGCTTACTTTTTTCCTGAGGTGGTAATTTCTAGTTCTGAAGGTTACATAGCATACAATCTCTCAGTGTTTACATTTTTATGTCTCAGTTTATCCTAATACAATAATATTGTTTTAAGGCCTAACTTAAGGTTTTGTGTAGAATCCCAGGGAAGGCAGCAGTCTGCTTTATGTTGTCATTTTGGTGTTCCCAGTATTCATAATATCAATTTTTTCAACATTCCTTAGATTCTTACAGTCACCAATGAGCTATAACTTGTAAATCACATTTTTTAACAATATACATACAAAGCAACTACTAGTATCACTAGGTCGTCAGTTCAAAATATAAATAATAAGTCACGATGTCTATATATGATGGAGTTCTTTCTTCCATTACCCTGGTGTAGACATGGAATCTTTGCAGTAATTTCATTTTCAGTAGAGTTTTGCCCAACTGTCCAGAAGCCTGTAAATGAAGCTACAGAAAACAGACCCAATACACTTATTTTCAGTAGTCCCCAAGCTATTTCACCTTGATAAAAGAATATCAAACGAAAAACAACAACAGAATTGCAAAATTATGAAAAAATTATAGTGACTGAATTTTTTAGGTTTTTTTTTTTTTTTTTAGTTAATAGTAGTAGTCAAAGTCATAAAAGGGATTTAGAAATCAAAGAATATTTACAGTTAATTTATTCAACTTATTTATTAGAAGCCAAAGCTGCCTGTTTGAAATGGTATCAGTGGTTGTTCCCAAGAACGAACCACAGAGGGATCAATGGCTTTGCTTTTGATAAAAGAAAGAGGCTCTCACAGCATCTAATATGAGCAAACACAAGTCAGATTAGGACCCGGGTGCGGTGTGAAATGAAATCTACACACACACCCTCTCCCCATGGCTGAATAGTCATAATAAACCTTGCAATCACTGCCAAAGCCAGCTTGAGAAATGGGTCAGGAGTGAAAGTGTTAAAAAAGTAATACTATTTAAACAGGGTTGCAGAACTCCTATTAAAAATGGCAGTACTCTAAGTGTTCTAGTATTGTCAGGAATGTTCTGTTAGATGACACTAGGCTGTGATTTGTACACACAGCGGACCAGCGTTGATGGGTGAGTGAAATGATCCATAACCCTCTCTGACACATTTAGAGCAGTTCAGCTGCACACAGAGAAGAGTCCATCATTTGCACCCTTCTGTGAAAGCTGGCTTTACAAGTGTTTCAATGAAATATGTGCAACTTCCCATTTAAATTAGTACCACATGAAGCATGAAGAGCACCACGGGTATCTGCTGTAGTACCAGCCTAATGCAAAAGGGACCTGTCTTGTAATGCTCTAACAGGAAAGACATACAACCATTCATCTGTAACATATGAAAACCAGAAGAAATAAATTACTCCATAGATGAAGAATTATTGCTTGTGAAGCAAATGTGCAAAGGTAGTCCTAAAAAGCAGCTTTTACTAAAAAATTATCGCAACAGCATTTGAATTCTTAATGCATATTAAACTGAAAACTCATAACCATAAATCATCATTTTTTAAATGGCGGAAATCTGGTTAAAACTTTTAGCAGAGATGTGTTTCACTTCTGCACCACGGTTTTAGCCTTGGCGTTGATAGGAGGCTGCCTGAGTTATACCAAGAGCAGTGAATCAGAGAGATTATAAAAAGGCAAGCAACGAAAAGAGTAGGCGCTAATTCATTGCGGTGTTGTTTTAATGCCTCTTGTATAATATGACCTAACCTAAGTGAGGTTAACTGCAACCTATTAACAAAGCGAGATCGCTCTCTGCTACGCAGAGGAGTAATTCAAGTAATACCCTAATGAATGAAAATCATCTTTGCAGAAATACGTGTCATTTAATAGCAAAGATACGGTAAGAACCATTAAAAACCATCCCAGTATATACAACATGCATTTCAAAGAAACACAAATGGTTGCAATTCAGTTAAACTGCTTCCCCAAGAATTAAATGCTTAGACAAAAAGAATAATAACAGAATCCTGTGTTAGGTTATGACAACAGATGAGGTACTTTGCTAAATGTGTCACACACATTGTCTCATGCAATCCTTAGCAATAGTCCTTTTAGGTGATTTTACGTTTACCATTTTCCAGATAAGGAAATTCGGTACAGAAGAATGACTCAAGTCCCGAGTGACCCAAGTGGATCCTGCAGTCAGAACCCAGCACTGCTCTGCAGGTTCCGGGATATTTTCAGGAAAGTGCTCTCATCCAGTTCTCATAACAAGCCTTTGATGTAGACTGGGCACTTGTCAACATTCCATTTTACAAACGAAGAAGTCTAATTTTAGTGTTACAAAGTGGCCTGCCCAAGCTCAGAGCAAGAAAGCATCAGAGCTGACAGTCAAGACCAGGGCCTTGCCTCACCTGCAAGGTTTCGGGGCCACTCCAGCAGTGAGGCCTGGCAAGCACACCCAAACCTGCGTACCTAAGTGCTCACTGCATTCTCTGCTTCAGAGCACATCTGTCCCGTATCACCTTTATTAGTAAAGGATGTACGCAGAAATATTTTTAAAGGGGGATTGGTAATATGGCTTTATAAATTTAAACATAGTTTCTGCAAAAATATTTTTTCTGTGATGTCTGTAACAGTTCTTTTGCTGTGGTAAAAAGTTAGGCTAGATGTAATGATAAACAACCGTATACAAAGAATATGTAAGAAATATCTTCACCAGCCCCCTGTAAAATTGTATCTTAGCAGCTGTTTTTTAAGGCAGCCTTGATGTTTTCACATTTGAGATGGGCCTTCACATTCCAGCACTTACTGCATTTTTGTGGACATAGCATATGCAAGATAGGTTGAATGCCGGGCCATTTAAGAATTTACTGAGTAGCTTTTGTAATGGCTGTAAGTTCATGATGAGAAATGCTTTCCAATAAGACTACCACCTTGGGCTTCCCTGGTGGCGCAGTGGTTGAGAATCTGCCTGCTAATGCAGGGGACACGGGTTCGAGCCCTGGTCTGGGAAGATCCCACATGCCGCGGAGCAACTAGGCCCGTGAGCCACAACTACTGAGCCTGCGCGTCTGGAGCCTGTGCCCTGCAACAAGAGAGGCCGCGACAGTGAGAGGCCCGCGCACTGCGATGAAGAGTGGCCCCCGCTTGCCGCAACTAGAGGAAGCCCTCGCACAGAAACGAAGACCCAACACAGCCATAAAAATAAATAAATTTAAAAAAAAAAGAAAAAAAGACTACCACCTTAAAATGGGCGTCGTATATTCATATGACAAAACAATGCTAACTGTTTTTTTCTTCATGGCAGAGATTCATGGGACCCAAGTTACAACTGTGCTGGGAAAAGTAAGTCCATTGCTTGTTTGTACCATTGTTTTCTTCAGACACACCACCTGAGGTAGCATTCACAGCTCTGTAGACACTCGCATCTGAAGGAAATGTAATTATAAGCAGCAATGTATCAAAACTGTCACTTTTAAGTTGGATGTCACCTATTACGTAAAGTTCTGGCATGAGGTATCCAAAGAAAAGTCTAGAAGCCATAGCATTTACCTCAATGACATCTAAATAATCAAAATAATGGAAAAGGCATCTGTAGCACCGATCATTTCCCAGGTGCTGCAAACTTAAGAGTTCCATATATCAGAGCAGGAAACCTTGAAGTTAATTCTGCTTTTTATCCAGTACCTCTTATTCAGTCCTCTCCAATGCAAATGTTGTCTAGTGCAAAACAAAACAAAATAAAATATAATAAGATAAAATAAAATGGCATATTCGATAGAATTTTGCAATCTGGTCATTTCCCAGTCTAATGAGGAGCATGAATGGCAGTGTCCCATGATCTAGTATAAATTGTAGGTATTTTAGGAAAGAAGGAAAAATAAATTGTACTTTGCTATTCACACTTACTCACAATTTATTTTTGAACCAAAAAGGCAAAGCGATGCACATTAGCTGCAAAAATCTGGAAGAAGGTAGCGGGACCCCCGTACCACGCAGGAAACCACAGTACGCTCGGAAGGAAGTCCAGAGGAGAAGTTCATGAAGGTACTCCTTCAAAGGCTGAGGGCAGAGTTAACAGAAACAAGAGATAGGGGATGACTGTGGAACTGGCCATGGCAGGACCTCCCACTGTAGACGCTAAACTTAGCTTAAAATGGCAATCCTGGAATGATGCAGAGGGCAGCCCTTCTTTGAAACAAATTATTTAATTAAGTGGAACAGCACGGCACTTCCTGCCCAGGCCCACTAATTGCTTCTCTTCTATATGTTCCCTCATTACCCTGTTTACATTATGAAGATAGCAATTGCCTCCTTGATGGGCTGTTTTAAAAGTACTCATCTCCTCCATTTCTTTAAAAGAGGATGATTTCACTCCCAGAGCTAGAACTGGACCACATATTCAATGGATATCACATTGACCCTGCTATCAGTGTGAACTTAATAGTGTGAAGACACGTGTGTGTGTGTGTGTGTGTGTGTGTAAAAGCACAAAGAAGAGTGCCATTACATGTTAAAATCTAACTCTCATGCTTCTACCCCAGGGGGAGGAGTGCAACTGTTAAAAGTATAGCAAAGCTGATAAAAATTAAAACTCTAATTATGTATTTAAATCCAAAGCTGTCAGACGCCAGTTCTACTTTGATAGTTTCAGCCCTTTCACTGTTGTTTGCTTTGGATCTAGACACACCCGCAGCATCCCATTTTCTTCCCAGCTCCAATTATCACCAGCCAGTTACTACAAAATAATTGTCAAATGGTCTCTTAACCCTACGTTGGTTATTCATGTATCTTAGTTCCCTCCTGTTCTCTTCTCAATTACACTGCCCACACCTCATTACCTTCTGAGATCTTCTCCCAGCGAGATCCACCGAGAGCCACGGGGACCCCTCCGTTTTCATTCTCTAAGTACTTCTCTGCTCCTCTCCTAAGCTCTTTCTCTGATTAAATTTCTTGGCAACTCTGAGGATTTACACTCCAGCTAGTTTCTCTCTGGTTTGGGTTTTTCATGCCCTCACTTACCCAGTACCTGCTGCTCTTATTTTTTCCCAAATCCCCTATCCTTGGGTCTATCCTTCATATGTACTTTTGCCTGTTGTATCAAAACAAAATTTCCTACAATGCAGTGTATTAAATTCTACTTCACTCATGTCTTTGCGTGCTTTCTCTTCCTTCTGTACAGAGCCTTTCCTTCTCCCCTTCTATGTATGTTAACTTCATTATTCTCATTGATGAAAACACTCTGTTTATAATGGTTGTCATATGGTCATCCAGGAGTTTTCCCTTATTTCTAAGAAGACCATATCTTTCATCCTGTCCAGTTGTGGTCACTGCTTCCTACACCTCTTTCTGTGCCCTGTCCGTGTCTTTTATCTGTGTGATTCTCCAAGCAATCCTTCCTCTCTACTCTAGGCATATTTCATTGACATGCAGAGCAGAGGTAGTAGATGAAACTGCCACTTTCATTGGGTCTTAAATTGATCGAACCACGTTTGTCCCCAGGAATTTTTAAAAAGCACGATGCATAATTTATTTTGTTGTTTTGTTGGTGACAGGGAGACAGCTGCTATAGCTGATGCTGAATGTGTGTGAGAAAGTTTTAGTACTCTTTATTTACTGAGAAAGTTGAGGTCTGAAAGAGATGGGCATTGAAGGAAAAAGGAACATCTCTTAAATTTATGTTTGGGAAACTTTTTAAAATCCTAGCGATGGGTTAATTATATGCGTGCTTGTGGGTATGTATTGTGGGTAATACAACTATGCCGAAGTTTGTAATAATACCTATTATTTAAAATAATTTACAAAATCTTCTGAGGCTTTTGATATCATGGTTTGTTTTGGCAAAGGCAACATCAACGGTGCTGGTAGAGAACTCACTTGTCCTCTGCAAACTGTCCACATTTCTGCCAATATTTAGCATCTCATCTTCCGTCTTGTTTATTTTGTTTGTGGTAAATTATCATTTTGGCAATGTGCCATTGAAACAGACTTCATTGATACAAAAACGTGTCTGATGTGGCCAGCAGGAAAAGAAAGACATATAATTCCTCATAACAATGATTCCAGGGGAAATTTGGTGAAGGGCATGGTTAAGATAATGAGATAGACTTAACTCCAAAACCAATGAATATTCAATAGTCTTTGCAGTTTCCATCTCAAATTGTTTACAAATTAGTAATGATTTTTTTTAAAAAGCACTATGCTCACTCATAAAGTGATTTATACCAAGAACCCAAATAACGCTCAGTTGAAATGGGATGTGACATAAGCTCATTTGGTCTGAAGAGACTATAATTCTCATGTAGGAAATCTCATGTCCAGTAATGGGTGGAATTATCTTAGGAGTGCACCTAATACAGTGGAATACACTTGATGGGCACACCACGAAGTTTCATTACAGAGGATCATTTAGAGTGGTCTTTTAAAACTGGGGGTATGGGGAAATATTGCCAGCATCTAGGGTTTTATGTACCTGAACAAAATGGCTTCAAATAGCAGAAGAAGCATATCTTATTTGCTTATATAGAATAGCCAAATTGGTAACAGTACTATCACCTGCCTATGTAATTACCATGTGGAAACATGTAATATCAACCCTGGCAGACACACTTCACCAGTCAAATGTTCAGAAATACTGGATCAACTCAGCTAGGACACAACCTACATCTTTTCTCTGTTCAAAATTGTTATTTCAAACATAAAAATCTCTTTGTTGTTTACAATCTCTCAAATAAATAAATAACAAAATAAACATACATTGAAAGTCTGAGGGCTAAATTGCAGGCCAAAAACTACATATGCTGAATTCTGTTCCCAATTTTGGAAATGATTTACAGAAAATTAATCCAAGTAAAGGGAAAATAGTAGAGTGGATTGAGTATTCAGGTATATAATACAGTTATGGCTCTCTCTTTCAAAATATTTATCTACATCTAACTTTCCATCTAGGTCTTTGTTTCTATATCTCTATACATTGGCTATACCTATATATGTCTCCGTGAATAATCAGACACTAACCAAGTACACTGATATTTTGGATTTGGAGTATTTTATAACATTTGAGTTGTTGTGACATTCCAACTATAATTTGGGGGAAGGAGAATTACCAGAAGTTAAAATTCCAAAAAAAAAAAAAAAATTCCAGAATATTTCAAGTAGCTAGAAGACTGGCATGGAAGATGTCGATCCCAAGTGTGTTCAGTGGAAAGATAAAACCAACTCTGGATTAAGAATTGACTTAAGTTGACAATAAAGTAACACACACACACACACACACACACACACACACACACATATTATTCTCTCAAGAGTGTCCAAATGCAGTTCTCAACCTGAGAGCCTATCAAAAATGCAACATGTGGTATCTAAAAAAAAAAAAAAAGGATACAAATGAGCTTATTTACAAAACAGAAACAATGAATTTATGGTTACCAGTGGGAGGGCGTGGGGGGAGGAGGGATAGATGGGGAGTTTGGGGTTGACATGTACACACTGCTATATTTAAAATGGATAATCAGCAAGGACCTACTGTATAGCACAGGGAACTCTGCTCAATATTCTATAACAATCTAAATGGGAAAAGAATTTGAAAAAGAATAGATACATGTATATTTATAACTGAATTACTTTGTTATATACCTGAAACTAACACAACATTGTTAATCAACTATACTTCAATATAAAATAAAAAGGTAAAAAAATGCAACAAGCTATGTAGATTCTTATTTTCTTTCCAAATTGTCTCTGGAATTTGATTTACTAGATGTCCTACACCAATCTTATAAGAAATGTTTCTTCCCTGTATTGTGGAATTCTAGAAGCTGCTAGAAATAAGTACAAAGGGCAGAACAGATGAGGAACAATTTAGAGGTCATGGTTGAAAAACAGCTGAGATTCTATAAACAGAGATGATATTGCTTGTATTCTTTCTAGGAGTTCTTTAACATGGTTTCAATCATCATATCCCAGTTCACCAATGAAAGAGAACACACGAACAAAGCCACAAATGTAATCTTCTTAATTTCTGATTATTACCTAATATTAGTAAGCATTCCTTCCTTCCTGTGATTGAAAGGGAGACCAGTTAATAAAGTCAAGAAACCCCATCAGCAAGACACTATTTATAGGGCCATGCTGGGAATCCATTTTATATTTCTATTACACATAATATTTAGAGACATAACATTTGGGATTATGAACATAGGATAGAGTACCAAATAAGCATTTCATGTCAACTTCAAGGTTTCATAAAACAAGGAATGAGCTAGTATGTTTTGAATAATAATTTTAAAATATTCCCTATGAATTTCAAAAGTAACCATTTTCAAATTCTGTGATTACAATTTTTAGAAAAAGATTTTAGCTTTCAGCTTCCATGTTTGAATTAGTGAAATTCATGTATTCATTTGAATAACAGGTATCGTGTTTGACACTGGGAATACAGTAGTGATAAGAGAGATAAGATTCAGCTTTCACAGAGCATACAGTGCAAAATGGAATATAATCAACAAACAGTTACATCATTAAGGATGTTATGTAAATTTGTGATAAGGGCTACACAGAAAAAGCATAGTGTATGTCAGGAGGTATTAACAGGGAGACCTGGCTTAGTTTGGGCATTGGGAATGGCTTTCCTGAGGATGTGACAATTAAGCTAAAATTTGAATGGTTAGAAAGAATTAGCAGCAAAAAGAATGAGGAAAAGTTGCATCACTCCATGCCTTGGATGGTATGATTCAGAATTTGGGGATTTTTTTCTCTGTATATTGGAAGGTCTTTGAAGGGTTTTAAACAGGCAGAGATATTATCAGATTTAAAAAAAAGATGATTATCACATTATTGTGCATATAATATATTGAAGGGTCTCGAACTGTACTGTCCAATATGCTGGTTACTCTCAACATGATGTCATTGAATACATGGAATGAGTCCAGTATGAATTGAGATGAGCTGCAAGGGTAAAACACACACTGGCTTTAGAATACTATGGAAAACACAACAATGCAAAATATATCAACTGATGTAGTAGTTACACATTGAAATAATATACTGTGTTAAATAAAATATATTAATAAAATTGATTTTACCTGTTTACTTTTTTTAATGTAACTATTAGAAATCAAAACTTGCATGTGTGGAGATTTCTGCTCTGGACATGCTGGCGTAGACATTTTACTTCCTGCTTTCCCCACTGACTATATATCATTTTAAACCCAGAAAATAATGCAAGAAGCAACCAAGGGGAACTCTGAAGAAAGGAAAGAGTAAAAGAAAGATGTTAGGGACTTTGGCACTGGAAGTACATCACAGTGGCAGGGTATCACATAAACCTATCCAATAGAAGGAAGTGACTCAGGCCTGACATTTTCTGAACTCCAACCTAGACGCATAATGGGGCCCCATTACAGGAATCATTCTTCCCGTAATTGAGTGGGGTACCAACTGACAAAATCAAGAGATCCCATCAGCACTAAACCCAGGGTCGTCAATTGTGAGCCCTGCTGGCAGTAAAAGACCTAGGGAAGAGTTCTTCTCCGCTAGCCCTGAGACTCTCCTTCACCACCGAGAAACATTGGGAAGGCAGAGGAAAAAGGCAACAAGCAACCCAACCTGGGAAGCACCCATGAGCCAGACACTCCCATCCCGCACTTAGAAGCACCTGGCTCCTCACCTGGGGGTTCTCTGCCATCTCAAGCAGCACCAGTGGCAAGAGAGAACCTGAGCAGCAAACAATAAAGGGAACAGACCAGAATAACACCTCAAAGCCTCTGAAAAGCAAGTGGTCATTAAAACCACAACCTGTAAAAACAGGCCAAGATCTGAGGGCTAAACATAACACAGTGACTGTTTCTAAAATAAGAGATGCACATTGGACTTAGAGACCCCTTTACACAACAACTCAAATGTCTGTAATACAATTAAAAATTCACCTGCCATACCAAGAGCCAAGAAAATAACATTTAAGAGAGGGAAGTTAATCAACTGATGTTGGAATTATCTAGGAAGGATTTTAAACAATCATCATAAAAATGTTCCAACAATCAATTAGTCTCTTGAAACAAATGAAAAATTAGAAAAATCTCAGCAACAAAATAGAAAAGGTAGGTGTGGAAGCTTATATTATTGTTTTAGATATTTTTCCTTTTTAATATATTTATTCAATGTTATAAAAATCCCTGTAAGCACGGCTTTCACTGTATCCCACTAATTTTGATGATTTGTATTTTCAAGATAAAGTTTTTCAGATTGTCAAAAAATCCAAGATCCAATTATATGCTGTCTACTATGAGATAAATTTTAGATTCAAATATTCAAATGGATTGAACCAAAGGATGGGAAATATCAAGTGTGTCAGTTTCCTGTGGCTGCCATAACAGATTATCACAAATTGACTAAACAACACAAATTTATTTTCTCCTGTTTCTGGAAGTCAGCGTCTCAGATGGGTTTTACTGAGATGAAATCCAGGTGTTAGGCTGTAGTCCTAATGGAGACAGCGTGGTAGAATCTGTTCTTTGCCTCTTCTGGCTTTGGTGGCGGCTAACCTTCTTTTGTCTTTTAGTCACATAACCGCTATTCCTGCCTCTGTGGTCACACTGCCACCCCCGCTACTTCTTGTGTGCCAAGTCTTCCTTTGTCTCTCTCTTTGTGATTGGATTTAGGGTCCTACCTTTATAATGCAGGATAACCTCCTCCTGTCAAATTCCTTAATTTACTCATGTCTGCAAAGACCTTTGTTTTGTCAAGGTAACATTTACAGGTTTCAGGGATTAGGTGCTGATATCTTTGAATAACCATTATTCAGTCCTCTATATCATGCAAATAGCAACCATAAAAAAGTTGGAGTAGCTATAATAGTATCAAGAAAAAATAGACTTTAAAAGAAATATGTTATTAGTAGTAGAAAGATTCAATATATAATGATGAGAAGGTCAATACATGAGGAAGTTATAATAATTATAAACATATGTGCACCTCACGACACAGTCCTCAATTACATAAAGCAAAATCTGACAGATTTGAAGGAGAATTGGACAATCAAAAATAATGTTTGGAAACTTCAATACCCAATTTTCAAGAACTAATATAAAAATTGGGTAAAAGATGAAAAGAAAATAGAAGACTTGAGCAGTACTGTAATACAACTAGACCAAAGAGACATATATAGAATATTCTACCCAACAACAGAATATACATTTTTTTCAACTGCATATGGAACATTCTCCAGTAAAGACTATATCCTAGGCCATAAAACAAATTTCAATACATTTAAAAGAATTGAAAGCATGTTCTTCAACCACAATGGAGTGAAATAGAAGTACATAATATTGAGAAATTTGAGTAATTCACAAATATGCAAAAATTAAACAATACCTCCTAAACACAAGTGGATAGAGGAAGAAATGAGATGATTAAAAAATACTTTGAGATAAATCAAAACGAAGAAACAACACACCAATACTTAAGTTCATCTAAAGCAATGCTCAGGGAAATGTATAGCTCTAAATGGTAATATTATAAAACAAGAAAGGTTTCAGATCAATAAACTAACTTTCTTCCTTGAGTCCTTGAAAAAAAGAAAAGTAAACCTAAGGCAAATAGAAGAAAATACATAATAAATATTAGAGCAGAAATTATTAAAATAAAGAATAGCAAACGACAGAGGTCATCAAAAAATCAAGTCAGTTCTTTGAAAAGATCGACAATATTGGCAAACTCTTAGACAGAGAGTCCAAGAAGGAAAAAGAGAGAGAGAGAAAAGAAAGTGAAATTGCAAATATCAGGAATAAATGAGGCAACATTACTAATGACACAATAAAAACTTTAAAAAGATTATAGGAGAATAACATGAATAACTATGTTAAAATTGATATTAAATGAATATTAAATAGAATGAATTAATTCCTAGAAAGACAAACTACTAAAACTCACTCAAGAAGAAACAAAAAATCTGATAGACTTACAAAGCGTATAAAGGAAAATTAATAGTATATTTACAAACTCTTCTAAACAGTAGAAAAGGAGGGAATACTTTCCAACTCATTCTGAGGCCATAATTGCCTAATACCAAAATCAGATGAAGGTATCACATGAGGAGAAAATTACAGACCTCATACAAATATAGAAAGAACAAATATAGAAAATCTCTTAACATAGATGTAGAAATTCTCAACAAATACTAGCAAAGAGGGCCCAGCAACACATAAAGAGGATTATACACCATGTCTGTACAGGGTTTATCCAAGGAATAGAAGATTGGTTTACCATCCAAAAGCCAAATAATGTTTTGATGAATTAATCATATTAAATGGCAAGGGATAAGGAATCTGGGGTCCTAAATTGGCAGAATATGAATTCTGTCAGTAAACGTCATCCCCTTACTCATTGCACTGCTATACTTTAGCCTCTAGAACGCCGCCTGTCACATACTTAGTGATAAAATAATTGTTGAGTGAATGGACAAAATGCAAGCACTGTGCTAAGTACAGTATTCATTCAATTCTTTAGACAGTGATATCAGATAAATATGAGCAATTTATAACTGTGAAATAACTAGAAAATTCAAATGTCTTCACCTGTAGAACCAAAAATGTGGCAGCAGTAAGGATTAGCCACTGAGGATTAACCAATTAACCAATGAAGATATCTCTCTGGGCATTTAAAAGTCATTGGACTAATATGTTCCAGTGGGTTATAAAAGAATACTGATAAAGGTGAATTTTTTCTCCTCCCCACCCCGCCGCCTTCTTTTACCAGAACCGCAAAATCTAAAAAAATCAAAAATAACTTTCAAAGATTGGATCACTTAAATTTTTGTAAAATTTTCATAGGATAGACTTTATAGAAAACCACTTTACTCTTCCAACATCCATGGTGGATTTCTCTTCTTCCTGAAACCTACATGTTCCTGTTTATTTAGATTTTAGGTTAGAAATTTGCGGGGTTTTTTTCCCCCGAAGAGCTATGATTCTAGATATCCAAGACAGAAAAGAAAGATCATTATTCCAATCTGTTCAGATCATGTACATTTGCAATGAGTTCTACTCTCATACCCATCATTCATAAAAAAATAAAAATTGAAATAAATTGCTGAAAGCTTATTATTTGTCAAGTGTTTTGCTAGAAGCTGTGGATATAAATGGTGTATAAGACGTTTTCCAGAACATCAAAGAACCCAGTCTAGAGACAATAAGAAAGGGAGAGGGAGGAAGAGTCAGAAAGCACCATAATTCCTAACTATAACAGAAGGTAGAGAATTAGCATTGCCTTTGCCCCAAGACCAGCATTCTTCATTGTATGAATTTCCTGGCAAGTGACCTAAAGAAAAACATAGTTTCCTTAGTGTTCCCTTTTTCCACAAAAAGGGTAGGATTTATGGTAGTGTAGCCTCTTGAATCTGAACACAGTTTTCTTTTGAGTGATCTTTATTTTACTGTTAAAAAGACACCTCCTTTAATCTCTGATCCATTGATTATAGCTAAAAGTTATTTTGAATGAAAATATCTTATTCTCTTTTTTCCCTTATATTTCTCTTTGATGGCTTTATCATTAATAAAGCTCTTGTCTGGTCCTCAAATTATAATAAATTTAACTGATTTATGAAGGTAATAATCACCTGATATTACATGCAGCAAAAACTAACCCCAATAATTTAGGAAATGATCATTGTGTTAAAATTAAGGAAAAGAAAAAACATTGAAGACAGCAAATGCATTAGAGATAGCAAATTTTTAAAAATAGGTCCTAATTTTAAAAATTAATCTATCTTAAGCTATGTTTTTAAAAAATGGATGAAAGAACATTTCATATTATAGAATCTTTAATGCATGTATCAGTCATTTTATTAATTTCCAATATGTAAATAGTCATTTGTATATAACCACCATGAAACTATGTATTCTATATGTCTATCCATCTTCTAAGAGTAGTCAAACTCATATTAATTTCATGTTGTTTAATACATACAAAATAAAATACATCAAAGCAAAATTTCCCCCAAAGACTTCTCTAATTCAATAATAAAAGAAGTCTTGTAATAATATTCATTAAACATGTGTAAGTTATTGACATCTATTGTTGAACAAAATGAAGAGAATCAGAATGAATGCCCTTAAAGGGCAAATATATCTTAATGATTGTCATGGTGAGATTGATGGCGTGTCTTTATTGATAACAATTTCTATTCCAAATTATAGGCAACTCACAAAATAACGCTCAACAAAAGTGTTAGAAAATGAAGACATAGTATATCTAATTGACATTATTTCACATTGTAACTGTTTAATTACCATCCCCCAAATGTTCATTTAGGCATATTTTTGGAATGATAATTAAAATTGAATCATGTCTTATTGATGCTGGGCAAGCTAGTTACTTCCTATTTCTGTAAAATGAATAAATTAACATGGAAGATTAACATTAGTAACCTTGGAATATTTTTCAAAAAGGGGATTTTTCTCTTCTTCTTTATGGAGTTGATAATACTAAATATCTGTATATATTTTGAGATTTTTTTCAAGGAAAATAAAATATAAGTGAGATTACTAACACCTGAGATTAGGAAGTATAGCAATGTGCCTTTCGTAGCTGAAATGAAAATAGCATTGAAGGTTTAACTGTGTGAAATTGAGGGGTTCACTGTGAAATTGAGGATGTCCAACTGTTCCACAATTTTAGTTATCTCTTCCCAAAGGTTTAGTCATCATGTTTCTTACAAGACCTCAATGTCATGTCATATCACCTAGAATGGGCTCCAACAAAATAGAATACAAGTTGCCATTATCATTTTATTCAGTTTTGAACTACTAAATCTCCAGAAACAGAATTTAGGGAGAGATAAGAATAAATAGCACACCTTATACCTAAACAATGATCCATGTTTTCCTTCTATTAATAATGGCAAATGTGCAGCCTGGGAGCACCTCACTGCTTTAATTCCGTCTTTTGCAGGCACCAACGCAGAAGATGCTGCCAGGATACGGTGAGTTACCACATGCACTGCTCTTAGGACAGCGTGTGACATACAGAAAGCATTCTATAAATATTAGCAATTATTTCACAGAAGTCAGGACTGCAGGCTCTAGAATTAGCCCTCCTGGCCTTAAAGCCTTTCCTCTGACTCCGTCATATTAGCTGTGTCACTTTCAGTAGGCAACTTAATGTTTCTGACTCAGTTTACTCATCTCTGAAACAGTTAAATTAGTAGCATGTGCTTCACAGGCTAAATAGAAATTAAATGAGGTGATTTATACAAACTTCTTAGAATAGTGTTGGACATTTAGGAACCACTCCAAACTCCTGGTCCTGATTCACTTCAGCCTACCCAAATGAGATCTTTTTTACTCTATGCGTTTTCTTAGTTAATGATGCAGAAAAATGGTAAAGAGCCTCAACAGAAGTCATTGTTATTGCTGAAAAGATTTCTCAGCAGGCTGCTCACAGGAGCCTCTTCCCTGGGACCCGAGCCCTGGGGTCAGGATTCTGTGTCTGACAAGTGTCTGACAAGCTCTTTAATGGAGGACTAGACCTGAGAGTATCTGTCCCCCAATGCCAGCAGTTAGTTAGCACCGACCCTGTTCTTGTTCACCTTAGTTTGTATTATGTCATCTCCACCAACCAATTAGAGGCGAAGACAGCTGCAGGTATTTTTTGAGCCCTCGATTGCACGTGGAACTGACAGTTCTCCTCAAAGGTAACAACAGCGTTAAGTGGGTGAGGTAAGGAATTGAAGAGGAGACTAAATTCTCTATTTCTTCAGAGGACACAATGCAAATAATTTACTGTAAGGTACATACGGTGAAAAAGTAACTCATGTATCTTCTTGAGCCAAGAAAAGCTAAAGGAGAAACTGTTACCAGATTTATAAAAAGCTTATCTACAAATCATTGTTTTGTGAAATTATTTTTGCAAGTAGATGGTCATCTTCTGTATTTTCCATCTCACCCTCTTTTCCACAGCTAGTTGGGAGTAACTGAAGTTACGGTAAACTTAGATATGCTCACTATTTAGACAGTCTTCTCTGAAAGGTACTTGCAAAATTATGCTTTGTTTTTGTGTCTGTTAAATTACAGTTTTCACTGAACATTACCTAATGGTAATCCTCTACAGTCTATAAACTTGTATCAATCCTTCATGAGCTAACACCTCATTAAACCAGTGTCTTGATTCAGAAGAGTGCATAATTCAAAACAACTGCTATTCCCTAGCCAAATAAAATTTCTAATATTATCAAACAAAATATTGGGAAATCCAAACTGGCTAATTAAAGCTATTTTTTCATTCCTTGCATTTTGATTTTAATGAGGTTTTACAAAACCGGTCTTGCATATTTCTACCATAGAGATCCAATCACTTCACACACAAATCTCTTTAATCTTTAAGACAGACATTAATGATTTGGAAAATACTATACAAATTATCTCATGTTCTCATGCACATATCTATGTATACACATACATATATATAGCTGTATAGCTGATAAATTTTTCTGAGCTACAAAATATAAAATTTTAAAACAATGTGTTAATTCATTATGATGAATGGTTTGGTTCTTATGAATCAAATTAATCAAGAGTAGACATCTTCATGGCACTATTCTTCCAAAAATTCCGTGTTTTTCTCTATAATACCCACAATATATAGCCAGAATTTTGCATGTAATTGGTTTAAAATAAATATTTGTTGAATATGTTAATGAATCTTGGAATGACAATTTATTATACTTTTACTATATGCAAAGTGCCGAATTCTACTGAAAAGTCTTATGGTAGATATTCTGTGATATAGATGAATCTTTATCCTAAAAAACATAAGTAAGACAAATAAAGCAGATCATGGCAAATGCCATAACACAGACCTGACAGAAGGCAAGGAAATTAAAGACAGAGCAAGTAACTGTGGCTCAGGGAAACTTGAAAGGCCATTAGTAAAACTGTGAAATTTTAGTGAAGGCAAAAAGACAAGACATAAAAGACAGAATCTGCATTTATGAAACACAGATGGGGGAAAAGACAGGTAGCTTAAAATTTAAGATTTACAAAGGGATTTATGTGATGAGAAAGTACTTTTCTTACTGATGAGCTACAACTGGGTATTTTCTGGAGTTCCTAATTTTACATTAATATAAAAATGTGAACTTATATATGCTTTTCTTCTTCTTAAATTATTTTTATCCTCTTTTTTATTCATTGTTATTGTTTGGCTCTCTCTCTTACCCATATCTCTTGCATTCTTACCCTTCTACCCACAAATCACTCCAAGCAACAAATGTGAAACTCTAAGAGGTATTTGTTCATGGTTCCATGTTTACATGGTTATCTAATACATACATATGTGTAGATACATGTACACATTATAATATTAAATCATATTATACATACTTCTCAGCATTTTGCTTTTCATACTCAATAATTGCTTCCTGTACTCACAAATAATAATTTATGCCTAATTATTTCTTTTGAATTCTGAATAACATTCTTGCCACTGATATACTATAAATTATTCCATAAACAATAGTACAATAGATGACCATATATGTTTAACTTTTTGACCTAAAGGAATTGTGTTTCTATAGTAGACACCCAACACTGATTTTTGCTTTCCAAAATATTCTGACACCTTCAGTTTCCACCAACAAGGTGTCATGCTCCTTACACCCCTATCAGCTTCAGGTGTTTAACATTTTTTTTTGTTTGTTTGTTTGTTTGATAGAGGATAAAATTATGTCTGTTGCATTACTTTGAAGATCCATGCCTACTGGTATGGGTTTAATTCTTGTGTTGCATACAGACATATCCTTTCCCCATTTTTCTATCGTGTTGTTTTTGTTTTGTTTTTATTTTAAGAACTAAGTATTATAAATATTAGCCTTTCCTTTCTTCTGTAGTTTTTAAAAACCTATTATTTATCTTTTCTATTAAATTTTGACAGGGAAATACCTTGTATAGGTAGCTTTGAGTTTTCAGCTTCAGTTGGAAAGTTCTTCCCACCCATCCACGATCTTGATTATGCAAATATTCTCCTAGATTTTCTCACAAGTGTTTTCACTTCTTTATTTTTATTATACATGAAGCTTTAATTAACCTCGAATTTCTTTTTACATGGTGTAACGCATGACTACAGTTTTATTTTCTTCCCAGTGGATGCCTAGATGTGCCAGTTTCATTTATTACATTGTTTTGCTCTATATTTAGTTTTTTCCCCCTTACTTTTACTTGCCTAGGAGAAAGGTAAGTGGCCCAGGAGTTATGACTGTTGGCCTGGGAGTAAGAAAAACTGAGTTATAACCCTGCACTTTTTATTTATTCCTTTGAAACAGGCAGTGAGTTGTTATCTTTTTATTTCCTTATTATTGAAATCAGTCGGTTGATACTTCTTATTGTTGCTAATACATGAAAAGTCAGCACACAGCTTCATACACAATTTTTCCTTATGTGCCAACTCTAATCATTTACTTTATATCACCATTACAGTAATCTGGTTATGTCTAGTAATTACTGCTAAACAGCTAAAATGCTAAACCAAATAAATCAATCAGTTTCATCATCTAACTAGTGGTGACCTACCACGCACTGTGGAGTTGTATCTATTAAATTTGGAGGAAAGAATTCACTTTTGTAAAATGCCCAACTTCATTACAAGAAAGGGTCAAACCACATCAGAATTGTGGATTCTCCTGACCACACTGGTTCAGTAAAACGTTAATCTCTCAGCCTCAGCTGGCTAAGCCTATCCCAGTGTTCCTAAGGTCAGGCCAAAGTTTCTTAAGCTATCCCACTGTTCCCCAAACTATCCCACTATTCTTAAGTCTATCCAAATACCCCTAAGGTTAAACCGGTGTTCCTAATGCTGTCCTACTCTCTCTAAGCGGCTACCCCACTGTTCAGAAGCCTATCGAAATGTTTCCAAAGCTATCCACATTTTCCTAAGGCTATCCAAACCCAAAGGCTATTTCATCTCATTGTTTCTAATCTTATCCTAACATTATAGGTACACATACTTTGTCTTAGTAATGAACATAAGTACACGTAAAAAAATCTCTCCAGGAAACATTTATTTCCTGTAAACAAGGAAAGCTGATAACACTGACCATAAAAAGTAGAAGAAAATATTATCCCAACTAAAATTTAACCTACAGCTAAATTTTCAATTAGCCTTCTACACACATTCAAAACTTACAAGATCCTTGTTATGTAATAGCTATGCGTGTGATTCTGGTTTCTAGTTTTCAATGAGTCAGAAACACATCATTCAAGCTTCTTATACAATATCAAAACTATCTTTTCTTACCAGACTATTCCAAATGCAGTTTCATCAGAAAGAATAAAAGAAAATCAGGTTGGGGTTCCCCTTTTGGGTTGTATGCTCATTAGCATCTTTCCACAGTGATGCCTAGGGCACAGCTTTATTTATATTTTCTATTTCTTCCTAGTTCAGTCTCAGAAGGTTGTGGTTTTCTAAGAATTTGTCCATTTCTTCTAGGTTGTCCATTTTATTTGCATATAGTTGCTTGTAGTAATCTCTCATGATCCTTTGTCTTTCTGGACAGTCAGTTGTTACTTCTCCTTTTTCATTTCTAATTCTATTGATTTGAGTCTTCTCCCTTTTTTTCTTGATGAGTCTGGCTAATGGTTTATCAATTTTGTTTATCTTCTCAAAGAACCAGCTTTTAGTTTCATTGATCTTTGCTATCATTTCCTTCATTTCTTTTTCATTTATTTCTGATCTCATCTTTATGATTTCTTTCCTTCTGCTAACTTTGGGGGTTTTTTGTTCTTCTTTCTCTAATTGCTTTAGGTGTAAGTTTAGGTTGTTTATTTGAGATGTTTCTTGTTTCTTGAGGTAGGATTGTATTGCTGTAAACTTCCCTCTTAGAACTGCTTTTGCTGCATCACATAGGTTTTGGGTCGTCGTGTTTTCAATGTCATTTGTTTCTGGGTATTTTTTGATTTCCTCTTTGATTTCTTCAGTGATCTCTTGGTTATTTAGTAGTGTATTGTTTAGCCTCCATGTGTTTGTATTTTTTACAGTATTTTTCCTGTAATTGATATCTAGTCTCATAGCGTTGTAGTCGGAAAAGATACTTGATATGATTTCAATTTTCTTAAATTTACCAAGGCTTGATTTGTGAACCAACATATGATCTATCCTGGAGAATGTTCCACGAGCACTTGAGAAGAAAGTGTATTCTGTTGATTTTGGATGGAATGTCCTATAAATATCAGTTAAGTCCATCTTGTTTAATGTGTCATTTAAAGCTTGAGTTTCCTTATTTATTTTCATTTTGGATGATCTGTCCATTGGTGAAAGTGGGGTGTTAAAGTTCCCTAATATTATTGTGTTACTGTCGATTTCCCCTTTTATGGCTGTTAGCTTTTGCCTTATGTATTGAGGTGCTCCTTTGTTGGGTGCATAAATATTTACAATTGTTATATATTCTTCTTGGATTGATCCCTTGATCATTATGTAGTGTCCTTCTTTGGCTCTTGTAATAGTCTTTATTTTAAAGTCTATTTTGTCTGATATGAGAATTGCTATTCCAGCTTTCTTTTGATTTCCATTTGTATGGAATATCTTTTTCCATCCCCTCACTTCTGTATGTGTCCCTAGGTCTGAAGTAGGTCTCTTGTAGACACCATATAAACGGGTCTTGTTTTTGTATCCATTCAGCCAGTCTATGTCTTTTGGTTAGAGCATTTAATCCATTTACATTTAAGGTAATTATTAATATGTATGTTCCTATTACCATTTTCTTAATTATTTTGGGTTTGTTATTGTAAGTCTTTTCCTTCTCTTGTGTTTCCTACCTAGAGAAGTTCCTTTAGCGTTTGTTGTAAAGCTGGTTTGGTGGTGCTGAATTCTCTTAGCTTTTGCTTGTCTGTAAAGATTTTAATTTCTCTGTTGAATCTGAATGATATCATTGCTTTGTAGAGTAATCTTGGTTGTAGGTTTTTCCCTTTCATCATTTTAAATATATCTTGCCACACCCTTCTGGCTTGCAGAGTTTCTGCTGAAAGATCAGCTGTTAACCTTATGGGGATTCCCTTGTATGTTATTTGTTGCCTTTCCCTTGCTGCTTTTAATTTTTTTCTTTGTATTTAATTTTTCATAGCTGGATTAATATGTGTCTTGGTGTGTCTCTCCTTGGATTTATCCTGTATGGTCCTCTCTGTGCTTCCTGGACTTGATTGACTATTTCTGTTCCCATGTTAGGGAAGTTTTCAACTATAATTTCTTCAAATATTTTCTCAGTCCCTGTCTTTTTCTCTTCTTCTTCTGGGACCCCTATAATTTGAATGTTGGTGCATTTAATGTTGTCCCAGAGGTCTCTGAGACTGTCCTCAATTCTTTTCATTCTTTTTTCTTTATTCTGCTCTGTGATAGTTATTTCCACTATTTTATCTTCCAGGTCACTTATAGGTTCTTCTGCCTCAGTTATTCTGCTATTGATTCCTTCTAGAGAATTTTAAATTTCATTTATTGTGTTGTTCATCATTGTTTGTTTGTTCTTTAGTTCTTCTAGGTCCTTGTTAAATGTTTCTTGTATTTTCTCCATTCTATTTCCAAGATTTTGGATAATCTTTACTATCAGTACTCTGAATTCTTTTTCAGGTAGACTGCCTATTTCCTCTTCATTTGTTTGGTCTGGTGGGTTTTTACCTTGCTCCTTCATCTTCTGTGTATTTCTCTGTCTTCTTATTTTGCTTAACTTACTGTGTTTGGGGTCTCCTTTTCACAGGCTGCAGGTTTGTAGTTCCCGTTGTTTTTGGTGTCTGCCCCCAGTGGGTAAGGTTGATTCAGTGGGTTGTGTAAGCTTCCTGGTGAAGGAGACTGGTGCCTGTGTTCTGGCGGGTTGGACTGGATCTTGTCTTTCTGGTGGGCAGGACTGGGTCTGGTGGTGTGTTTTGCTGTGTCTGTGAACTTATTATGATTTTTGGCAGCCTCTCTGCTAATGGGTGGGATTGTGTTCCTGTCTTACTAGTTTTTTGGCATGGGGTGTCCAGCACTGGAGCTTGCTGGTCATTGAGTGAAGCTGGGTCTTAGCGTTGAGATGGAGCTCTCTGGAAGAGCTCTCGCTGATTGATATTACAAGGGGCCAGGAGGTCTCTGGTGGACCAATGTCCTGAACTCAGCTCTCCCACCTCAGAGGCTCAGGCCTGACACCCAGCCAGAGCACCAAGACACTGTCAGCCACACGGCCAGGTACATGGGGAGTTTCTTGCCTTTTGGGAAGTCTGAGATCTTCTGCCAGCGTTCAGTAGGTGTTAATTCACTTGGTCCTTCAGCCTTGCGCGTTCCCCTAGAGTCAGGAAAACGATGAGGAAGAGAGGCACAAATGTGCAGTGCAACTGAGGAGAAGCGTTTCTTGTCACACCTAGTGAAGCTGGTCATCGGAACAAGGGCTGGAGTCACAGGTGGACAGAAATGATGTGGGATGTGATATAAAGAGTGTCCAGTATGTTGCCAGACTTTGTAAGTGTTTGCACCAACTCTCTCTAAGGCAACCTTTGAAAAGACAGTTAACTCATGGCTGCCTACAATCCTGTCCTTGATTTGTGCTGCATTAAATCTTCTCTCAGGAGAGCAAACAAGATGGTAAATCCAGCAGTCATGGAGTCAAATCACATGACCTGAATTTAGGCTTAATATCATGAAATAAGAAAGGAGGTTTCTCACATTAGAATAAATACTCCTCTCTCCAGGCAAGAGAACGTTAGAGATGGGTACTACCTATAAGACATCACAAGCCTTTAAAAAGAGTTTGGTTGGATCAGGGGGCACCTTATTTCTATGGTACTGGCAATCTAACAGCAGGTAATGCATCACCAGGTGTATATTTTATTGTTAATCTCAATACTCTTTATATAAATTGACATCAATAAATCCTAAATATAAATTAACATCAATAAATCCTAAACATGTAATATTGAATGAAAAAAGTAAAAAGCCAAATGATATACCCAGCACAATACTGTTTGTGGAACAAGAATAATCCACACTAGTAAAGTATTGTTAAGAATGCCTCTAGGTGTAAATAAAGCCATACAGGGCAGCTATATGTCAGATAAACAAGAGTGGAATAGAGTGGAATAGGAATAGAATTAGGAGTTGGGTGAAGGAGCCAAAATAAATAAAATTTTGAGGGCCTTCCCTGGCAGTCCAGCGGTTAAGACACCGCGCTTCCCCTGCAGGGGGCATGGATTTGATCCCGGGTCGGGGAACTAAGATCCCACAAGCCACAGGGCACAGCCAAAAATAAATAAATAAAATTAAAAATAAAAATTTGAAATATTAAAAAAAAGTAATCTTGCCGTGGCCTCATGTCTCCTGTTCCCTGATGTGTGGGAGAAGTGCAGTTAGGGATCAGTAGGTGGGTGTCAAATCTTGGATTCTCATTTAGATGACTTATATCCAACTTCTGGCAGCAACTTCTGAGACTTTGTCCTCTAACAGAGGCCTCTCAAGGTCATAGAATAAAATAAAAACCCAAATGTGCTCCAGTGTTGCAGAAGGGCAGGGACAATTAGAAGCCCAAAGTACAAAGCAAGGAATTCTACCTAGAAAAACAGAATTAAAACAATTTTTGTCATGGTTCACATCATATTCTATAAAACAACATTCATCATATTCTAGAAGATGCCCAAGGTTTTTGGAGCTGCAAAAACTCTTCCCACCCCAAAGAAGAACACGTATTCTACTAGAAGTTAAAGAATCATGAAAGTCTTCTAATGTGCATGATGATGCCCTTACTCTTTGGCTTTGATTTTCTCTGTCCTCTAATAGGCTTAGAACTGCCCAAATATTAGTTCAAAAACACATTTCTATCAAAAAGAATAATGAAATTAATAACAATAGCCTTAAGCACATGCTTCGAAAGAAAATTCTGGAAATCTCAATGTATTACCTTCAAGATACTGTAAAATCAAGGGCTCTCAAAATGCACAGAATTCAAATTCTTCTTCTAGATGCTTCTCAGAAAGAAGACATGCAAAGTACACTCAGTAGAGTGGGACTCTAACATACAATAGTTTTGTATCAGGCATTGCTCTGCTGGAGCCTCTTAAAGTAATGTATTATGCTTTTGCTTATAAGAGATCAATAAGTGATACTTCTGTTTTACCGTTTTCACTTGCCTTCATGGGCAGTAACAATTATGGGTTTCTTCACATGATCATAGTTAAATAGAAGTAACTTACTGTTGTGTTTTTAAGGTGAAACAAATGCTCTCATTGGACTTAATGAAATCTACCCTTGCACGTGCCTGGGAAATCATTACAAATAGAGTGAACACAAATAAAGCAAAGCACAATTATTAGGTTTATTTCCTAAAATAAAATTAGTCCATCTGAAAGTAATAAACATGGTAACCCTGACATGACAACTTCTTCACAAAACAACTCTTCCTTTGTACATTAATAAAGGTGGCTTTTCATTCCTTTGTGTGCAGCTTTTCTGTTGCCTTATTATTATTAAAAATCTCACATATGGTTTGACCTTGACTTCATGGCAATGCAGGGATTCATCAGTTTTATATCTATGAGTCCTTTGACTTAAGGCTTTGGATGAGGATGTGGAAGAATGAAGAAATGAATCTGGGAAGAGTGCATATTAGGACGAATCCACATAATCCTTAGAAGAAGTCATTCTTAAACTTCTGTGAACAAATTCATGCAAATGGAACACCCCCATTCCCAAGGGGCTCCGACTACATGAAATGCTCTCTCTCACTGCAGGTGCTGGCCGGCCTCGGCAGTAAACTCCTTCAGTATAGAGTTAAATTTTTCAGATATGACATTTGCATTTTCTTCTATGATGCAGCTTTGTTTCAATACCTTAGCAGATTTCTAGCTCAAGATTGCAAATAATGCATCCACATCTATATATCCTCCTTCCACAACTCATGTTGAAAGGATAGAATATTCCATGCACACACAAATGTGTGTATATGTGTGTGTGACAGACACACACATACTGCCATACGTAGCCATACTACAGTGTATACTCTGCTATACGCCATACCATTAACCTACTCAAGGATAAGAAATGTTTTAGCAGAATAGAAAGTATAAGGAATTCACAAAAAGCAAATACATTCACATTTGTCAAAAGTGTAGAGCTGTGAAATCCACAGTGCAAAACACTGGTGGTGGGACCATTTCTTACAAATGGAGGTCCAGAGGAGAATCAATCTTATAGCCAAAAAATACAAAAGGCAGGCATGAGCCTTGGGGAAGTCATCAGGGTAGTTTTGGGGCCCTTGCCCTCCCCTTCCGTACTTGTCAGCTATGACTTTTACACTCAGAACAAAAGTCAGAGAAGAGCATTTACTAGGAATTCCCTGGTGGTCTAGTGGGTAGGATTCAGTGCTTTCACTGCCGTGGCCCAGCTTCAATCCCTAGTCGGGGAGCTGAAATCCCGCAAGCCCCGCCGCCGTGTGGGCAAAAAAAAAAAAAAAAAAGCATTTAATAACAAGCGAGGAATTGATATGAAGACCACTAGGATGAGAGACTGATAAAACAAAAACTAGTTACAGAGATGGAGGGTACTCAGGATTTCCCAATGTGTATGCGCGGAACAGGATGGAGAAAAGGGAAATAATGCCAACGTCAAGGTAGCTCTACATGCGAGTGAAGTTTACTAGAAATCTCTACCTTCCTCAAAACGTGCTCCTTAATTTAGCAACCTTGTGAATTCCTGGCTGGCAACAATGTTCCCCTGCCATGAGCCACTAACCTAAATAGAAACCACACTTAACCTTGCATTCTGGCTTCTGGGGAAAACATATCTACACAATTGCAAAGAAAACCCAGCCCAATAACTAATATCATTGACCTAATTCTCTGCCATATAGGTGAAGAGTGAATTGCAGAGGAAATGGGAATAATTAAGGGGACAAGAGAATAGGAAAAGTCAAATAAATATTCTCAAAAAGACAAGATCTTTGTGCAAGAAGGTTCAGCTTTAGAAGCGGAAGAAGAAGAATACATGAGTGTTTTTGGAAATTAAAAGTTGATTGCCAAAATTTGTCTCAGAGAATTCTGAGTAATTTATTTAGATACTTTCCACTCCAAGAGGTAGAGCTTAATCCCTGCCCCTTTTCCTTTTAGTCATGGGCTGGACTTAACTGACACACTTCCAAAGACTAGAGTTGGGAAAGGGAAAGTAGAACTTTACAGTGGAAAAACCTGACTTACACTACCTTAGCCAACTGATTGTTTACATCATCAGTGCTGTCATGTGGATATGATATCACCAAAAAGGTACTTCACCTATGCAGCATTCTTTCCAAAAACTCATAACTCCAGTTTAATCGTGAGAAAAAACATCAAACAAACCCAGATTGTAGGACATTCTGCAGGATCCCTGGCCAGTATTCTTCCATAGTTTGCTTTACTGAAAAACAAAGAAAGACTCGGAAACTGTCAAACTGACATTACGCTTATGATGATTGACTCTGAAGCCAATAGAGCAGTGCTTCACTCATTTTACCTTTTAAATTTTATACCCAAACTCTCCATTAAGTGCGAGAATAAAATACATGAATTTGTAGGCATCGAAGAGTACACCAAGTTTAAAATCCACAGAACTTTTGTGCAATAAGTATTTAAACATATACCAGTACAATTGAAATCAGAAGCCAAGAAAGAATAGTATTTTATCCAAGAAACAGGTACTTTTGAAAATTTTCCAAGGAAAAATACAGTCCAACAGAAATGAAGACATAATTAATTTAACCTGGGCATTTGGGAAATTCTCATTTCCACAGCACAGATTTGGTAGCAACGTTTTTATTTCCTTCTCTGTGGACAATGTAATGTCTTGCATGATAAGTAAATAATATCTTCTTAAATAATGAAAGGTTTCTTTCTTTCTTTTCCTTTCTTTGAAATAACAAGTTTAGTGCCAATAAAAATAAAGGCAACAGCAACCCACAGAAAATAGAAAGAAGTATGAGAAGACAGGAAATTTGATAAGCCTGATCTGGGAAATTCCAATCCTTGTTAGAATAGTGTTCCAAAAGTTGTTGTTGTTGTTTTTTTTTTTTAGAATCACTGAGATTTAAGGTACTGAAGAACTTAATTGTATTTAGAAGACAAAATGTAATGGTTACATATCTTCAAAGTGTAAATGTAAGAATGTGGCAGAGAATTAATGGGGATGATAAGAGATATAACATAGGTTTGTTGGCCATATAGATTGAAGACATCCTGCATCAGGAAACACAGAATGTACTCAGTTCCTTATTACTTAGCTATTAACCATGAAAAATAAACAGGTCAACAAGGGAGAAGAAAAATCTTGGCATTACGTTCATAGCAGAGAAATCAAATATATATTTTTTAATTTATAAAATATAAATTAGATATTATAATTATAGTTTATAAGAAGACGCAAACAGAATATAATAAATATAAATCATCAGAAGGCCTAAAAAGGGAAACTGTTGGAATAGTTACTTCTGGGAAGAGTCAAGAAGAAGAATTTTTTTTTTTTTTTATTTCACACTTTTCTATGCTTTCCCTTTTTTTTTGTTATTGGATTTATTACTTTCAAATTATAGAGCTTTAAAAATACTGTCAAATCTATGTCTAAAAATACTGTCTGAACTAATATAAACTGAGAAAGGTACATGTCATGAGACTGCAAACATTCAGTCATGTAAAGGGAGTTTATTGTGCTATTGGTATGTCTTTATTTTTCTCCTGTTCTCACTTTTTTCCATTGACTTAGGAATTATGTTGTATATACCATGGTTAATAATAGCCAATAGAAATGGGTTTTATTAATGGAATAAGAAAAATAGCAAACACACTACAACTAACCTCTCCCCAGCTTGGCTCCACAATCTCCAAATGTTCTTCTCAAACTTGTTTCTTGCTTCTCTCGAAAATAGAGAACGAATCATTCATTCGTTTGATTAGCATTGAATATTGCAGAGTTAAAGTCTACACAAAACTTCGTGTCTACAGGAAAAGTGGACATGCAAAAAGACCAATTAAATAAAAATATGCATGTACTTTAGTAAAATAAGGAAAAATTATTGTGTGAAGGCGGGGAGGCACCTAAGTTCCTGGGGCAACAAGAAAAGCTCTAGAGAGGACACACAATTGAGTTCAACCCAGAGGATGAGGAGGACCTTGCTGACTCATAGTGAAGCTGTGTTGATCAGGCGTAGTGAGGGGCGCTGCACACCTCGCCTAGCCAGAAAGGGGCAGAACTGGATATGAATCCAGTTTATCTGTCTTCACCACAATGCCTCACCATGTCCGACCATCTGCGGGTTGTATAGGTGTATATTTAGAAACAAAGCCAGAGATATCACAATCATTAGAATTGTGCGCAACTACATTTTTTTCAATACCATTCAATAGGTAATAATGACGATGGCATGACTAAGAGACTGGCAAACATGCGAGGCTTCATTTACAAAATTGGGTTGAGGTAATGGGAGAACTATGACCCCCTCACAGGCTTCCACCAACAACTCCACTTTATTCCACAGATCAAACCAGGTAACAGCAGCGTTGCAAAGCTGAATCTGTTCCGGTACTGAAATTCACGGCTCACTGTAATAATTATTACATATAAGTCATCTGCTCTGCTTTTGAAACTATGTTATGGGTGTATGGTCTCAGCATTACTTCATTTCACTTCTAGAGGTAAAAAGAACTAACTCCAGTAAGAGCCCTTAGCTATTAAACAGAAGCCTATAAATTTACATGCATCTTACAAGGCTCCTTCATCACTGTACTAGTTACTGCTTTATTGGAGCACCTAAGGCGAAGTTGACTGAAAAGTGTGGATTTTGTTTTGAGTAATTGGCTTTGTGTAAACACGAATGGCCAGACAGTCCTTGAGATACGACACCTCAGTATCAGGTGCACACACTTGAATTAGGTAGAAGTCAAGTCCAATATCAAAATACTTAAATGTCAACTTTTATTTTATGGGATTATAAAACCAAAGTAAGATTTTTTTCAAATCTAATATTTCCTGAATCAATTTATTTATTTATTATTTTTGGCTGTGTTGGGTCTTCGTTTCTGTGCGAGGGCTTTCTCTAGTTGCGGCGAGTGGGGGCCACTCTTCATCGCGGTGCGCGGGCCTCTCATTATCGCGGCCTCTCTTGTTGCGGAGCACAGGCTCCAGACGCGCAGGCTCAGTAATTGTGCCTCACGGGCCTAGTTGCTCCGTGGCATGTGGGATCTTCCCAGACCAGGGATCGAACCCGTGTCCCCTGCATCAGCAGGCAGATTCTCAACCACTGCGCCACCAGGGAAGCCCCAATTTAAAGTATGATTGAAAGAATTGGAAATCCTTCATAATAAGAGCAACTATTCTTTTATTCACTAGTTAATATATTAATAAAATGTGTGTGTATATGTATATGTACGTGTGTGTGTGTATATATATATATATATATATATATATATGTTGAATGACACTCATTATATACACACATCCTAGACTGATGAATTATATGGTGCCCTAGGGTAGCTCTCCAGTCACTATGGGAGAGGAAGGAGTAAACAGATAACTGCAAAATGATGTCAGGCAAGACCTGACCCTAGGTGTCCCCAGACTTGGCTTCAGAAGAGGGGCCTCTAGAACAGAAGGACAGATTTAACAATATCCATCGCGGGCCAGTGCAACTAACTCAGTGTTTACACTTCACTTTCTCCCTGCAGACCCAAGGGTCTCAATCCCCCTGTGATGGATGGGGTTTCTGTTTGCTGGTGTCTTTTCTGTGGCTTTGGCTCTTGCTTTAACTGTGTCTCTGGCCTTGTGGATTCACTGCATTGTCTTCTTGTTCACAGCTTGCCTCCTTGCTCCAGCCCCTCAGCCAATTAAGAACAATGACATTGTAATTGACATCCGGCTGGGCCTTATTGTGAATGGAGAGGATCGGAGGAGGGATCTGATTCAGGGAATCATTAAGAAAGGCAGAATTCGGTCCACCTTTAATGAATGAGGTGTGTGTGTGTGTGTGTGTGTGTGTGTGTCTGTATGCGGAGACAGAAAGTTGGAAAAACTTAAAGAGTCCTAGAATAAGGATAAGTTTTTAATTTAGGATCATTTCTTGGTGATGGTGATAGAAAATAAATTGAAGAGGTAGGCAGTGTCGAAATAAAAGTATAATTTACATGTAGTAAATATATGGATACACACAAGCATTGATTCCTAGTTACCACAAAATTCAGTTTACCTTAAAACAAGTATAGAAACTAATGTAAGCATTTATCTTATACTTTTTAAAAAGAAGGTTAATTAATCTCAGAATCCCTGAAATTAACCTCAGTAAGATAATCCTCCCCTGTTTGTCTATAAAGAAGACTCAATCTATATTCCTAATGTCAGACATTCTCCCACACTGGGATTTAATCATTCACTCAGATATTTTTGAACAACTGCTATGTCCAGGAAAATCAAAGAAATGAAAACTAAGCAAATAAACATTTAAAACAAGTGGCAACATCCTCTATGAAGGCGAGGTAAAGAGACAGTTGGATGGAATTGAGGATTATATTTTAGTGACATTGGTCAGAAAAGTTCCCTCTGATTAGGTAGCCCTGGAACACAAGATACGTGAAGTCAGGAAGAAAACTGGGTGTATGGAACAGAAAGGGTAAAGACCTGGATGCAAGCATGCTTGGTTTCCTAGAAGAATAGCAAAGAAGCTGGAGTGGAGTGAGAAAAAAAATAGTAAGGAGGGAGACATTTGAGCAAAGACTTCAGGTAGCTGAGGTGACCATATGTGGGGAAAAGTCTTCCAGGCAGGGGGAAGAGAAAGAGTCCCCTTCCTGGGGAAGATTTCCAAGTGTAAGCTGAGTCCTAAGGGTAAGAATGAAAGGACAGGAAAGGGAGGGGGGGAGGAAGACAAGGGCACTGTTGAAGAGCTACACTCTGAAAGTGGCTCAGGGCTTGAGCTTGGCTATTGACGAGCTGTGTGACCTTGAAAAAAAACGAACCTTTACAGGTCTCAGTTTATCCATCAATAAAATAGGTTCACTAACTGCTTCCCCCAGAGGGTTCTTGTATGGATTAAATGAACATATACGTGTTGGCCAGAGTTGTTATAACTAATGTTCTTGTAGGTGATTGGGGCAGTAAGTTCAAGGCAGACCTTGAACGTCCCACAAAGGAGACAGATTGAGGAATGAAGAGGCACATCCAGTGCATTTATGAATATTTTCTGTAAGCAAGAGCAGAGATCCTAGCCCTGGGAGAGATATGGGGGTCAAGGAAGGTGTTGCTCTGTATTTGCTTCGTTGGTGGAGGTGGGGACTATGAAGGCGTGTTGGCATCCTTTTGGAAAACTTGCAGTGAACAGGGAAAATCTGAAGTCAGAGGAGGGAAAGGAGACAGACAATTCCAGGGCTGAGGAACCGAGCAGGTGAGAGGTGTGGATCCAGGGCAAAGACAGAGTAAACGCCCTCTGATGGAAAGATTGGGTGGTCAGGGGGATGGAAGGTCTGTTCTGACTCTCTCGGGTTACCAGCGCATGTTTCTCTTCACCCAGCCAACCAACCAAAACCCAGTTTAGACGTGCTGGGGGTGACATTTTAGCAGAGTTTTTGCTTTTTGATTTCCCAGCCCCATGAGACCATTGTGAATCACCATTCATAAGATTGTCCTCTGTATCCTACTCATGGCAAACCTTATGACACTGTTCCTACCCAAGGGCATCCCTGGTCCCCAGCTTCATTTACCCTCCTTTGTTAACTGGATATGTCAACCGTCTCTGCCCTCCTCAGCAAGCCCTGAGACCCGCAGTCATGCTGAGGCTTGAATTAGAACCACCTGTAATCTGAGACTCTGTCATGGTCCCCACAAGGCTTCCTATTAGGCCAGTGATCCTCAAAGAGCTATCCTCAGAGCAGCCGTGGCAGCAGCACGGGATAACTTTGTAGAAATACACATTCTCAGGCCACATCCCAGAGCTGCTATCTCAGAACCTCTGGATACGGAGAACAGCAATTTGTGTTTGTTTGAACCCGCCCTCCGGGGGATCAGTCACGTTCCAGGTGAGCATCGCTGCTTTGGGCTGGGGTCAGAGAAGAATCCCTAGACGGAGAATCACTGAAAGCAGCCTCCTTTCACTCCATGGCCATCCCCACCTCAGCAAACACTAATTGAGGAAAAAAAAAAAAAGCACATCACAGACAGACTCATTGTAGAAAATTTCGAAACTGAGAAAATTAGAAAAGTTTTCAAAGTCAGTCGGGGTCCCATTTCTCAAGACAACAGGTGTTCGCCTCCTGTCCTTTCACATCCTATGGAGGACAGTGTGCTCCTTGCCTGTATCAGGCCTGCCACGGAGGTTGGTTACTCTCCCTGGCTGAACGGCAGGCACCTCTCATATTGGGATTAACTTGAAGCTTTGGGAACTATTAATATTTTTGTTTAGCAAAATGCACTTTGCCAGAAGCTTGCTTTTCCTGAAGATGCCTATCTCCGTGGCCAGACATACGCTATTTCCCTGCTTTCTATGGTCTTCCACAAATTATGCATGCAGTCAATATGCACCTCATAAGTAACTCCTCACTCAAGCTGAACGGATGCCTGTGCTCACTAGAAAAGAATGTTGATTCTGGCACTTTGTTACCTTTGCACCTTATAAATAGAGGAGATTTAGTGAAAGAAGCAGGGATGTTTGGGATTCCCTGATGCTTTTTGCAAGACAGGCTGTGAAGGGGAGGAAACACAGAGCCAGGGATGAATTAGCACATGGACTGCCAATTCAGGTCTTCTGGGGCTGGCTGGGAGGTAGGAGGTGGGGTATCTATGGTATTCTGCATCTCACTCATTTATTAATTCTTGCCAATGCCTTGCCTTTCCTTCTTCCCACCCTCAGCAGTATTCGTCTCAGCACTTCCCTCTTCTCCCTTTTCTTTTCTTCCAATTTCTCTTTCTGCATCTTTTTCTCGTCCATAACCATTCTCTTCAATACAGAAAACACGAGAACTATCTCTGCACCATCTCTCTTCTTTGCATTAATAAAAATACTCTATTTTGCATTCACATCTTTGTTCTCTTTTACCTTCTTCCAGGCAAAACTGCTTCCTTTCAGATTACCTTGTGTAAAGGATTCAGAATGTTTATGCGGACATTACCCAGTCAATTTTCTTTTACCTTAGTGATTTGGCCACGTAAGATTTATAAAAAACTGACAAAGAACAGACTGAAAAAAAACCCTCTTTTTTTTATAAAGACATAGAAGAAATCAGTTTTCACAGCGAGTGCTTAAACAAAATATTTTTTAACATTTTTCGTCTCTAAATTTAAACATGCTTACATCCACTCACCTGAGGTAGATACAAGGCAGGAAAGCAAAAATAGAGCAAAAGAATCTTAAGCTGAGTGATGGACAACATTTGTCACTGCACATTTTATTGTCCTACCCAGTTACAGGTAAATACATGTGCATACTTTATATCCTGTTAATGACTTAATGTGAACTGGATGCAATATGTTTTATCTCAGTTGCTTAATGATTGAGCTTTGTTGACTTTCTTATGATTTTCAAGACATATAATCCTTAACTTCTCATGAAATGGCATTTCAGGTCCTATAGTTGAACAGCAGTCTAATTTTCTAATCTACATTTTCTCTATTAAAAAAAAGGTAAAACATTTATATGGCACAAAAGAACTTATTTACAAAACAGAAATAGAGTTACAGATGTAGAAAACAAGCTTATGGTTACCAGAGGGTAAGGGGTGGGGGGAAGGATAAATTAGGAGATTGGGATTGACATATACACACTACTGTATATAGAATAGATAATAAGGACCTACTGTATAGCACAGGGAACTCTCCTCAATACTCTGTAATGACCTATATGGGAAAAGCATCTAAAAAAGAGAGGATATATGTATATGTATAACTGATTCACTTTGCTGTACTGCAGAAACTAACACAACATTGTAAATCAACTCTACTCTAATAAAAATTTTAAAAAGAAAAAGAAAACATTTATATTTTTAAACTGTAAAATTGTCAATAATTTTTATAGTCCATTCAAAAACAAGATACTATGTAACATTAAGTGGGTAAAATAAATTTCATCAATTAGGTAGTCTTATGCTGCTTTCACTATACTCATTCCTCTGCTTCTAAAATAAAGTGCCCTGAAATTAAGCATAGTCCTCTTAATCTAATATCAGTACAATTATGAAGACATTCACGTCAGAAGATTATTTTAAATTATGGCTTTACAGGAGTGTTTCAGGTATTTGTTTCAGCCCAGCCAGTCAATGAAACAGATGGTCTAACTTGTTAGCTTCTCTTGTTATCACCTTGCCCTCTGGGCCCAGATCAGGTCAATCAAGGACAAGTTTCTTGATGGCCAAGTCCCAGCTTTCATTTACTTACCAGGAATATAGCAGGAATGGCAGGACGAAAGGGCTACGGCACTAAAGTGCGTCCTTTAGTGGTTCTCAGCCTGTGGTTCTCTTGAAGTGCATTTTATGCTCATCATGTACTATTAACTATTTTTATATTTAGTACTACGATGATTTATAGATAAGATTATTGTGCCCGGGTGCTACTCACCTATTTTGGTTGGTGTTTCACTTGGTGACACTAACATAACAATTTGTCATAAAAAATGTTCTTGTCATACATCTGCATGCCCAAAATACTGTGTGTGTATATGTCTGTGTGTGTTGGGGTGACAGATACAATATTGGTAAAAAAGTAGATACTTGAACAAATTCTTAAAGAATTCAGTGGTCTGGTAATACATTGGGACACTCAGTGGAGTAATTTGGACGAGGTACTTAAGACTCAATGCTTACTACTTAACACAACTGTTCTACTGGCTAACAGAATGTTACCTCCTGGTTCACTCAGTGTTTTCACAGTGATACCTATCGTTGATTCTACCAGCTCACTTTTTAATTAGCAAATCTTAAAACCACAACCAACAAAGGATGGGGGAAAGGTAATGGTCAGCTTATTTTTGTTCCCTTATTGTCCTTAAACTCTTCTACAGTACATATTTTCTAAGAAACTGATGGAGAGAAAGCAAAGGTAGCAGTAACTCCCTTTGGTGTATTCTTAGACACCCACTGGAATGGATTTGGCCTCCACATGAGAAATTTCCCTGAGACAGAAATGAGTAAAGAGGGAAGGTCAAGTTAAAGTGTTGAGGTGAATAGAAGATGCTGAAGTGCTCATATCAGATGGCATCTGTTGCCTCAAAGAGATGACTGTAATTAATCAAACGCCTGTCAAATTGCATTTAATATTTTGAAAGTGTATCTTGCTGTATATTCAATACCAGGAAGCATGAGACCAAATAACATGGAAGCATCCATTTTGAAATTTATGTTTCAGATATTGAGATGGCTTATTTAAACCCCTTGATTCCAGCCTTTGGTTATTTCTCATTATGTTGCCATAAATCGTGGATGGCTTTGTAATGTAGGTGAGATGAAGCACAGAGAGAGCTCTTCATTCGTCTCATATCAGTCACATACAAGTTTGGTCCACAGTGTATTTGTTTGATCTGGGAGTTTTTATTTACCCCGTTTGTTTCTTACTCTCATGGGTGATCCCAAGTTTCATATAGTCCAGAGTGTAACTCTGTTAGACCATGAGAGGATGGATTGGGATTGTCTACTGACCTAACATAAGTATCTTTCATCCCTCTTTCTGAAGAATTCATCCCTAATTCTTATTATTAAACTCTGAAAATCATTATGTTCTTCTAAAAATATCTATTGATGACATAGTCTATACAAAGAATAAAAATATAGTTGGTCCAGGAACGTTTTCTTGCCTGATTTAAAATCAAATTTTTGAAAAAGCAAATATGCTGATTGTTAACTTTTTTCTCAGCTCAGAGTAAACATACAGCAGCTGGTGGTGGTGTTACATTTTAGCTGGTGGTGGTATGCAAAGGTGATTCTATGGGCAGTGATTTTCAATGTGGATAAATACAGCTGAAGAGACTGATGTGTGACCTTTACTTTCCAAATCAAGTGCATGTGTAATCCGCCCATGGTTAATGCTGCATCCATATTCAGGAGAGACATTGACTCCCCTTGGCTCCGTCCCTGGCCCTAAGTGTTTCCGTGCATACTGAAATGACGCCCCACAAAAGCTCGGAGGCAAGCATCCTCACAGAGCTGCCACGACTTGCCCAGTAAAAAACCCAATCTGTGAACTTCCTTTAAAAATGCTTTATGTTGCCTTCGCCTATCCTCACGGCCCTGGGTTTGGACCACGGCATTTCAAGCAATGTGCCTACGTTCTCTTTAGAAGGATAATGCTGTTTGCAAATGCTTATCAATTATTGACTGCCTTTCTTATATTCTTAGAAATAATATGACAATAAGCAGTGTTACGAACTTATGACATCCCTTTTCATTCCAAATGGTTGAATGATCCCCACACATGTTAAACTCTAAAGAAAGAGGTGGGGAAGAGGGGAGAAAGAAAAAAGACAACCCACATACGGATTTCACCTCACTAACGACTTAATTGGTATCACCCCTGGGGTGAAATGTTGTAACACCCTACAACCCTTTATGACAGGAAGTGAAAATTCCATATCCAATTGGAGCTACAGGGATAATTTAGGGAGGCATGCAATTATCCAATTAGGAATTTAGCCAGAACAGAAAGGTTAATCCCTCTAAGTCCTTTCAAAAGAGCCCATGGGATCTTTAATGACCACAAGGGGTCAGGACCTGTGTTTTACAACTCAAGCCAAAAAATTATTCAGACTTCGCTCTCACTCTCTAATGGGGAGGAGATATGGGGATATATGTATACGTATAGCCGATTCACTTTGTTATAAAGCAGAAACTAACACACCATTGTGAAGCAATTATACTCCAATAAAGATGTTAAAAAAAGCAACAACAACAAAAAATAAAATAAAATAACAGTTGAAAAAAAAAAATGGTGAGGCCCAAACCCACCAAACTTTGGGGAAATCATCTCCAATATTAGAACTTTGCAGAATTTGCAGTTTTCCCATATTCTCTACCCTAGGTTCTGAAAGCACTCTATAAAAGTCGTTTTAGTTTCCAAGACAAGTTGAGTATTGGGCTAACGATGATTTTGTGGCATGGGATGCTTTCCTCACAGAAGACACAGAGTGGCATGGCATTGGATGCTGACTCAGAGGTTTGGAATGCGCCATTGATGCCTGGCTGGGCCCCAGCTTTGGGCTTAGAGTCTGCCAACTTGGCAGGCTGGGGAATTTGCTGTGGCAATTTTTCAAAATGAGAAGAATCTGTCCAAGGAGAGATTCTTTCTGCATTTTAACTACAAGGACAAATGACAGGGTCCTCTCTAACAAACAGTCTGGCCTGAGACAGAAAGAGGGGCTGTACTCAGAGGAGAACCAACGACATATTTGCAAGAACCTCTTGTAAAAGTAATATAGCTTTTGGGCATTTGTTCCAAAGTTCCGGCCAAAAGAAATATGAATTACAAATTTCAGTCTGGGAGGTACAGAACACAGACTTGCCGGATACAACAACAAATGGTACTTCTCAGGTCTTCCTATTAGACATACAGTTATGTCATGGATATTTACAAGTGAAGCAATTTTCCTTTGGATGCCAGCCAATACAGGATCATTAAACAGAGTTTTTTGGATTCTCAAATCTAATGTGTCTAGAGAGAGAAAAAAAAAAAAAAGTTCTCAGCCAGTAAGAGGTATAGCTTTGCTGTCTTACTCTTTATAAATTCTTCAGCATTTAATTTTTTTAATATTTCTCTTTGATAAGTTCCAAATGACTCAAACATTTTGATAACTCTAGAATGTCTCTGCATATTGTTTAACTTTCTAAAAATCCTAGTTTGTCCTGATGTCCAACAGAATAAGTTTCCTGTAAGACTTAAGAAGATATTTGCAAAAAAAAATTAGGTAACGTAACAAAGCAGAAATTAGAGGACTTGGTTAGCTGTTGAGAATTAATATATATTAATACAATCATATCAATCAAGTTATAGCATTACTCTCTACACATCAGATTGAGATTGCTGTTGAATGAGTATTAGAAAATGCATCAAACCCTGTCTTCATCAGAACGCTTAAACTTTTGATAGTACAACATAGAACACATATATATTTTATAACATCTTATAAGTAATGTTGTTGATTTTAGTTTTTTATTAAATTTCCCAAGAACACAAGCATTTTGTGTGTGAAAGTTTTAAAATGCCTAAGCAGTACTTTCTCTAAGAAACAAAAAAGACTTTGCATAGAAAGGAAGGCAAGTTGCTGCTCTTTGTGTAGTATTACATATGGCCTGTTTAAATTTGCATTGAAAATAAAATGATCAAAAAGTATTCATTGAAAGACATACAATAAGTAAGTAACCCAAGAGGCCCAATAGAATTAAAACATCCTTTAGAGTACTTTTATTTTCTCTTAAAATATTTAATTTTACAAGGCCTACTGATATCCAAAGAGATAAAAATATAAAATCCATGCATTGATGATGTACCATGTATACATTTCCTACTTACTAGGCAAATCTTTAAAATTATATCATGGAAATATCTGTTTTTAAAGGAGTGTTTATTCCATTCTACTCCCTTCAGAAAGATGACCATTTAAATCGTGATCTCAAGACAAATGTTGCTGTTTTTTTCAGTTACATTGGATGAAGGGAGGATATAGATTTCTAGGAGCACAGATATTTGAGTCGTTCTAGTATGTACTTTAAAATGTAGATTTTATTATCAGGAATGGTGAGGCTAACAGATCAGGAGATGATTGCCCTTGAAAAGACAGTTTGTTACTGATAGTTCCCAGGAGGTAGGGGGCAGGCCACACCACGGGGGGCGGGGGGGGTCTCATGGGGAAGCCCCAGGACTGCTCAGGAGGCAGAGGGAGAGGGGAGAGCATTTTGGGGGGTTTCTACCCGAAGGAAGAGGCAGGGCGAGGCAGGGTAAGCAGATTTAAGATTGGCTAATTTGAATCATTTCAGCAGGCTCTGGGACCTGTGATGATTAGGGCAGGAGACCTGGCGCTAAAGAGATTATAGACATTTGTATATGTCAATCCCAATGTCCCAATTTATCTTTCCCCTCCCCCTTCCCCCCTGGTAACCATAAGTTTATTTTCTACAGCTGTGACTCTATTTCTGTTTCGTAGATAATTTCATTTGTACCCTTTTTTTAGATTCCACCTGTAAGCAATATCCTATGATACTTGTCTTTCTCTGTCTGACTTCCTTCACTCAGTATGACAATCTCTAAGTCCATCCATGTTGCTGCAAATGACATTATTTCATTCTTTTTTATGGCTGAATAATATTCCATTGTGTATATATATATACCACATCTTCTTTATCCATTCATCTGTCAATGGATATTTAGGTTGCTTCCATGTCTTGGCAATTGTAAGTAGTGCTACACACTATTATATATAAAATGGATAACTAATAAGGATCTACTGTATAGCACAGGGAACTCTTCTCAATACTCTGTAATGGCCTATATGGGAAAACAATCTAAAAAAGAATGGATATATGTATATGTATAGTGGATTCACTTTGTTGTATACCTGAAACTAATATAACATTGTAAACCAACTCAACCCCAATAAAAAAAAAAGAGCTTACAGAGGAGGTACTTGGGGTGTGGGATCTGGATGGGTTGGTTTGCATTTGAAAGGTGAACCCACAAGCAAGTCATTTATTCTTTCTAGGAATTGGTTCACTCTGGGAGGGGCAGTGTCTCCCAGCTAAAGGAGGCTCCAGACACCAAGGCATCAGAAATACAGAAAATAAAAAAGTATGATTAATACAGTATGCTTTTCATTTTAAGTCAGTGTGACAATCAAAAAGCTTTTCCAGTTGCCCAATAAGTGCTCATTTTCATTAACAGACACCCATGTTGTGTTCTTTTCACCAATACCATAAAAGGTTATTTCACATTTGCCTGTATAATGAAGTTGCTCTTTCACCAGAATGTCTTTCCTTGAGTAAACACTATTTTTTTTTTTTTTTTTTGGTGGGCAGACCCCAAATCAAATCCCACCTATGCCCCCTTTCAGTTGGGTGATCATGAATAATTCATGTCTCCAAGCCTCACTTCCGCATATGTAAAAAGGGGATTCTTTTATCTTGTAGTTTGAGGATTAAATGAGATAATGTATGGGAAAATGCCTGTGGAGTGCTCAGAAGGTAATCCATGGGAACTCTTACTGTAATTTTTCTCTAGAGATGTTTCTCACCAGTTGGCAAACTGGAGCCAATAGGATTCTGATTAAGACAGAGGTTGGAAGCAGTGTCACTTGTAGCTTATTCATGATTGTTCCTTTATATTTCCCTAGAGTTTCCATGACCGTTCTGTGGGGAAAATTGCTGGATCAGATCTTAAGAGGTCCAGCTTGTGAGAGAGCTGTATCTTAACTGCCAGAATACCACTGTTCACTGTTAGCTACTGGACATCTGTAAAAAATGAGGGTGAAAAGATCTTTGGGTGAATGCAGTAAATACTACTGAGAGTTTATAGCCGGGGAACATGCGGGACCTAGTGAGAAATAGAGTAAGAGGCTTAGAAACTCATAGCCATTGCATAAGGCTGTCCTAGAAAAGCAAGCCAAGCCATCACTGAGCTGTGAGACCCAGGGCAGGCTATGTAACCTCAGTGAGCATCAGCGTCTCAGCTGTAAAATGGACCGGTAGCACCTGCTTTATAGCAGTAAAACATGTAGCATAGTTTGAGGCACACGACCAGTGCTCTGTATATGATACTATTGGGATTATTAAGCCATATTTATCATTTCAGATGAGAGGAAGGTTATACAGAAAGGGGATATGAATCAAAAATTCAAAAAATTTAGTGTGGGGGTCCAGTAGCATCATTGGCACATTTACCGTTACTGTTTTTTTCACTGCTTGTAGTGGGACCACCACACACTCACTCAGATTCTATTTTCAAACTACATGATATTACCTCATCGTTTTAATAGTGTTTTTCCCCTAAGTATACTGCCTTTTACTCCCCTTACTGAATTTGTTTTTGTATGACCATTTTCCATTTATCAAGACCCTTTTCTCACTTTTTTGAAAACTTTTTATTTTATATTGGAGTACAGTTGATTAACAATGTATTGTTAGTTTCAGGTGTACAGCAAAGTGATTCAGTTATACATATACATTGTATCTATGCTTTTTCAAATTCTTTTCCCATTTAGGTTGTTATATAATATTGAGCAGAGTTCTCTTTGCTATACAGTAGGTCCTTGTTGGCTATCCATTTTAAATATAGCCGTGTGTACATGTCCCTAACTATCCCTCCCCCTCCCCCTTCTCCCCCTGGTAACCATAAGTTCGTTCTCTAAGTCTGTGAGTCTGTTTCTGTTTTGTAAATAAATTCAATTGTATCTTTTTTTTTTTTTAGATTCTGCATATAAGCGACATCGTACGATATTTCTCTTTCTCTGTCTGACTTACTTCACTCAGTATGACAATCTTCAGGTCCATCCATGATGCTGCAAATGACATTATATCATTCTTTTTAATGGCTGAGTAAAAGATCATTTTGGATTCATTTTTGCCTTCCAGGTGATTAGACAACCTGTATGATTTAGCGTCCCATGATAATACAAGGTTCCTACTCTTGCGTCATTCATCTCACGCACCAATTCAATAAAGATAACAAAGTCTGAGCCCAAGAGTTTAGATGACTCTCAGTTGATTTATATCCCTTTTCAAGGCTTCAGCGGAATGACATATAGCCCAGTACAGGGCTAAAGCATAGCAGGTCCATTAGGTAAACTCATCACATTAAATAGGGTTAATTAATAAATTTATGAAACACTATTGATACTCTCATTTCTATTTTCTTAAATGTAATTATGCCTGAATGTTAAAAATATATATGTATGTTAGAAAAAAACATGATTTTATAAGAAAAATTTTAAAAAAGATGAAATGTGATTTTTTATTTTACTTCCTCATTTATTTAAAGAATGGAAGTTTTAAATAAAGAAATATAATTATGTCTACCAGAACTGGGGTGTGTGAGTGATCTTGTTCTCAACTGCTTCATACAGAGTTCCAACACTCAGTTCCTTAATTAGTTTTCTCAACATTCCATGTTTTTCCCCAATCCCAAACTGCTCCATATCTGATTCCATCAAAGGCCACATCAAGGTTCCTGCTTTGTAAAACTCTCTGTTTTCTTATACAATGTGCTTGCTGTAACTACATTTCTCAAATTTCTCTGAGAACACCACCTTCAGAAACAAATCAATTCATTTGTCTCTAAGACCCTACAATACCATGAAATAGCACTTTCCATAGTTTAAAACAATGTCTTTTTTTTTCTGACACTAGAACTCAAAGCATGCCCGGCTTTAACAACAGACCACAGCCATGTAAAGTTCTCATTATGAGCACAAAATAAATATATGCCAAATATATGATGTCATTGCTGGATTTTTTTCCCAAGGAATAGTTCTGTTTTAAAGATATAGTTTCCCTATCTATCTCTCTGGCACCAAAAACTGGAGTTCCACACATCTTTTTTCAAGAGAATAAACCAAAATAATTTTACTTTATTTCACTAGAGGTGAGCTAGCATCTTGTTCTCCCAGCAAGGTATCTTAAATGGTCATTGAACAGAATGAACCCAACCATTCTGTTTTTTTATGGCAAAATATATCTCAAGTTTCCAAACATATGAAATAAATAACTGATATTAATGAACCAAAGGCACACTGGAAAATGGGAATTAGTCTCATACTCCTGCGGGTCCCCCTTTCTTAAATATTTGATGGAATTAAGCATGGAGGCCATCTGACCGTTACTATCACTTTGTTAGCAAGTTTTAGACTGTGAATTCAAATTCTTTCATGAACCTAAGACTATTCCAATTTTCCATTTCCTCTTATGTCAGTTTTGATAAGTTGACATTGTCTCTGATTATTTTAGATACATTCTCAATTCAGTACTATAAAGCACAAAATATCACTTTAAGAATCTTTAAATATCTGTGGGATTGTTGGGACATCCTCTTTTTTTGTTGTTACTGATGTTACATATTTGTGCCTTTTCTCTTTTTTTCTTGTCAGGAGTTACCAATTTTTTGACACTATTAAATCTCTACAAGGCATAATGGGTTTTCCATTATATTAAATTTTGCAATATATTATATATATATATATTTTTTCAAGTTCTCTGCTGTCTCTTTTTTTTTTAAATTTATTTATTTTTATTTTTGGCTGTGTTGGTCTTCGTTTCTGTGCGAGGGCTTTCTCTAGTTGTGGCAAGCGGGGGCCACTCTTCATCGCGGTGCGCGGGCCTCTCACTGTCGTGGCCTCTCTTGTTGCGGAGCACAGGCTCCAGACGCACAGGCTCAGTAGTTGTGGCTTCTACGGGCCTAGTTGCTCCGCAGCATGTGGGATCTTCCCAGACCAGGGCTCGAACCCGTGTCCCCTGCATTGGCAGGCAGATTCTCAACCACTGTGCCACCAGGGAAGCCCCTATATATTTTAATATATATATTAAATATTATATTATTATATAATATTTTTATATTTTTAATATATTTTTTACTTTACTATTTGTGAGTTTAACTTACTGTTCTTATTCTAAATTCTCAGAATGGGTGTTTTCAATCTTTCTCCTTTAAAATACATACACACATAACTATGGCTTGAGCCACATGCAAAATTTTGATAGCTTTCTGTTATTATTTAGATCTAAGTATTTTATAATTTCCATTATGATTTTTTCTTTGACTTTTGCCAAATTTCCAAACATTTGGAATTTTCTAATTATCTTTTTGTGTTGGTTTCCTGCTTAATTTTTCAGTGTTCAGAGAGCACAACCTATATGATTTTCATCTTTGAAATTTGGTTAGCTTTGCACTGTGGCCCAGCAAATAATTAATTTCATAAATGTCTTTTGTTTCCTGCAATTTGGAGACATAATTCTATATATGTTAATTAGGTTGTGTTTCGTAATCATTTCGCTGAAATCTACATTCTCATTAATTTTTTCTACAGTTTTTTGTAAGATGTTAAAATTTTTCACTATAGTTGTAGTTTTGTTTGTTTTACTTCTGTACGTTTTTGCTTTATACATTTTGAGGCTGGGCTGTTTAGGCACATGCAAATTTTGAACTTGTATTTTCCTGAAAAATGGACATTTTACCATGATTAAATGCCCCACTCTATCTCTTGTAATGCATTTTGCATTATAGCATACTTGGACTCAGAAATTATACCAGCTTTCTTTCAGTGCTTACATGCTGCAGCTTTATTGTTAACCCACTCATTTCTCTCATTTCTTATTTATACTTAAGCTGTGATGTTTGCAAAGGCCATATGAGTTGATTCTCCTTATCTTCTTTCTTTTTAAAAAGTCCAATCTGCCAATCTTTTTTTTTTTCTGTTGGAATTTTTAGTTGTTTCACTTAATGTTATCATTAATATATTTGAAAATACATTGTGATCTTTCTATGATTTCTATTCACCAGCTTTCCATGTTCCTTTCCATTTTATCCCATCTTTTGAATTGGTTAAATTTTAAAAATTATTCTACCTCTCTATTATTAGTTTGTTAGTACAATTAGTAACTGCATATACTATTCTTTTAATACTTAATCGTTACAGAGATTGACTACAATATGCTTTGTTCCTTATTAAACTCTATCATACATTAGTACTCTCACCTACCACATTTTGTACAAAGCAAGGATCTTAATACATTTTAACTTTGAGTAACCACTTTCTGATATGTATGTTATGTGTTGTGTATTGTGTTATTGTTGACATTATTATTATTTACTACAGTTTCATTTAAATTAATCCACAAGCCTTCATTCTTTCTCCATCTCTTAGCTGTCATCTTGAATCATCTTCCTTCTTTCTGAAGATCCCCTTTAGGGAGGATGTGCTTGTAACAAATCATTCCTGTTCTAGTTTATCTAAAAATGTCTTTATTTTGTTTTTATTTCAAATAATAGTTTTTGCTATGGAATTCAAATTTGGAATTTATTTTTCTTCAGCATAATAAAGGTGTCATGCCATTGGGAAGGCAGCTGGTATTCTTATTATTTTCCACTGAAGGTCTAGCTCCTGTTAACTTTTTGCTCTATTTTTGATTTTCATCAATCTTAGTTTTGTATGTCTAGCTGGGATTTTCTTTGCCTTTGTCTTGCTTTATTAATCTGACACTTGAAGATTTCACCATTTCTGGAAATTTTTAAGCCGTTATCTCCTCAATTACTTCTTGTACCCTCTTCTCTCTTTCGTCTCCTTCTGGAGTCCAAATTATATGTGTATAAGAGCTGATGACCATGGAACATATACCTATCATGCACTTAAAAGTCATCTTTTTTCTTTATTATTGAGTCTGGATATGTTTTTTCCTACTTATTTTCTAGCTAACTATTTTTTTGCTTCACTTTTATCTAATTTGCCATTCTACCCATACACCAAGTTTGCATTTTTATTTATTTATTTATTTTTTCACACACACACACACACACACACACACACACACACACACACACACACTGTATTTTATTTTTACAAGAGATAAATAGACTGACACCAAGCATTGTACATGGATGACCACAACAAAAGCAACAATGATTGCAATTACCAAACATGAAACACACTCATACTATGTCATAATATTGACATTCAGTCCAGTAATCCTCCACTGTAACAGCTCCTTTACTTTGCAGTGAAAATTGATTTGTATATTCTTTGCCTCTGAGTCCTTGTGGGATTTTTTCTTTTTTTAAATTCAAACAGAAAGTCACAAAAATTATACTCATCCTCATCAGTTCACTCAGTCCCATGTAATTAATTTTTTTTTTCATCTTGATCTTTTGTTAGCACTTTTATGAGCGCATCAGTTTTTCATTAGAGTTCTGAAAATGCTTATTCATTCAGTTCAGCAGTAGTCAGGTACCAGAAACCTGTACTTGTCAGAGTCTTTTCCATGAATTTCCTGAAGATGAAACCCTTTTATAGGAACATATTTGCAAAAGCATCGGAGTACACCCAGAACTGTCTGTAAATGACAAAAGACTTAAAAATGACTTAGTTATCATATTCTTCGGTTCTAAACTTTAAATTTCCTCTTTATAATTTGACAAAAAATTGAATGTTTTTCTTTAATTTCTTTCACATGTTAGTTTTAGTTGTTTTGAAGTCTCTGAACTTATTTCCTATTCCTGATCTCTGTGTGTCCCTCTCAGCGGTTTGTTGTTTTACTCTGCTTTAACTCCAGTCTTCCCTGTGTATGGTGAATTTTATTGAGAGCTGGAAATCGCATATGAATTTGTAGAGCTGATTTGAGTCTTTGGTTGATGCTATCTTTCTCAAGGAGCGATTGACTTTTGCTTTGAAAAATACTGAGGCCAAAGTCAATAACAACCTCAGAACATTTTAATCCAAGTAGGGATTGAGATGACTGACAGAAAGACTTCCTTTGGTATATGCGCTGGTCGCTTTCTGAGGTAGCTTTACGCTAGGAAGTAGCACTTTGGGGTTTCACCTGAAAGCCTAGGGTGTTTGCAGAACCACCACACACTGGCAGGCACGGCTCTCCATTTCCTTTTCCCTTCAGCTCTTTTTGTTTAAAGATCTTCTCAAACTTTCAGTCACTACTTTTCATATGGCAACTACCTAGAGGACCAAAGCAGCCTTGGTTCAGGGCTTGACCCTCTTGCCTCCTTCACCTCTTAGAGCCTGGCCCTGAAGCTGCTCCTGCTTTGATATTCTTTCTATGTCTTCAAATGTATTTTTAAAAATTGCTCAACTTTCCTAGTTGCTCTCAACAACAGATCTGATGTGAATCTGTTTAGTCTGTCTTTCCAGTAAGCAGAATTCAAGGGCTTGCATGTAGCTTCTCACTTCTGGATAAACTTTTCTACTATCTCTTGATCACATCTGTGTCTCCCACCCACCAGTTATTTACCTCTTTCTGTCCCAAGCTGACCAATCATGTAACACAATCTTTTCACTTTTATTTCCAATAAAGTTAATTAATTAGTTAATTAATTCACTGGAAGACATTTACATATAGAAAATAACTTATTGAATGAAATTTGGAGTTTGGACGGAACTGACAGCATGGCAGCACATAGAAACCAACTTAAAATATTATATTAGACGTCATCATTCTTAAAAGTCCTTTAGCCTCACTTGTACCCTGACCAAAAATCATTCTCCCTGAGCAAAATTCTGCTCGTATATCTTTATTCCCAGTCCAGGGTCTGTGCTATTATAATAAATCCTACAGATGCTCACTTTTCTCAATCACTGCAAGATTTTGTAAACAGTTGCCATTGACATCATATTATATCTCATAAATTCTATGCTTCTTGCCATTTATTCTTCATTCCTCCTGTGAAAGGAGTCTGTTATGAACTATGATATTCCAGAGCACTGGTGCATCATTTTCTTTTTGTAAGGAAGCCAAAGCATGAAGAGTCAAAATGTTTATATGCTCTCTTGCAGTTATCACAATAAAAATTCATTTACCATGTATGATGGAATAATGTTTATTGTTAAAGCAGGAATTACATAATTTTTTGAATAGAAGAATGCAAATGAGAAAATAGACCTCCTTTATTGCCACTAACATTTCAACATCTAAGTCATAATTGAAAGTGGCAACATGGAGGCAAATTCCTAACTTTTCAGCATGACTGGAGCACAAAGAAGGAACTCTTGGCTTCAAAGGAAAAAAAAATGGCATCTTGGCTGAGTCATGATTAAATTAAAAGAAAATGTAATAAGACCCTTGACTATTCCCTCTAAATATTAAAAAGTCAATGTCAGATGGTTACATTTCAAGTAATAATTTAAAGATAAAATAGTGAACATGGAAAATCCATGATATCTGTGAAAAGCAAAAGAATAACAAGCTTCATTGAATTCTTATTCAATAAGGGCCTTGTGATAGATATTTTACATAATTGTCATATTTAATCTTCACTAAAATCTCCATAACCCCAGACCAGCATACAGAAATAGAAAATGTCCTCAGGATTGAGTTAAGCAAGCATATTAAGCAGTTACAAATTCTGTGCAGAAAGAGTATTATAGTCTTTGGCTTTCTGGATTAGACTTATTCTTAATTAAGGTACTTAGATGTCAATGACGTACCTTTTGCCTCTAAGTCTTACATACTTCCTTATTGCTTGTTGAGACTGATTTCCCTTGAAAGCTGGCTTACATTCAAGTTCTGCCAATAAGGTATCCAAGTGAGATATCAGAAGCATGGAGGAAAGAGAAGGCTTTCTTGTCTCTTTCTCTGCTTGTCATAGATTCTCTGGAGGTGGCTTCATTTCTTCCTGATAGAGGCTTTGGTCAGGTAGCCACCCATAATCCACTTGATGGTTGCAATGATGGCTGGGTAGCTACTCCTCCATGGTCCCAGGCTAGTCCTGGTCGTCCCTGTTCCATTGTCCCATCTCTGTCTTGGGTGATCAAGCATCGACCACAGGGCTCTTCTTTCAAGATCCAAGCATGACTGTACCTCTATCACAGTCCTAACTGGTCTCAGTTGTCCCAGCCTTGTTTCCTGGTTTCTGTTAATGTCACTGCTCCATGTTATGGCCTTTGCTCTACAGATCTGCTTCTGATCTCTGAGTTACCTGACCTTTCCCTCTCAGCCTTCCCAACACTTCGTACCTAGTACAGTTTATGTTTTCTGGACTAAAACGGAATGGTGAACTTGGCAATATTCTAAAGAGCAAATAGCTATGATACTGCACTTGGAGGGTTATTACTAAAAACAAAAAGCTGAATTTCATTCTTTTCTATTCACAGTCACAATGCCTGTAATCCCCTAAGGACAGATCATGAAAAGAAATAACTCATACTCTGGATAGTGATGCAAAAAGTAGTATTTACTTAGGAATGGCTTAAAGACTAACACCTCTCTAAATCCAGGTCCCTGAATAGCCTACTGGTGTTCAGGTGATATTCTCATTTTACACTATATGAAAACAGAAATAAGGCCAATAGGAATAAACTACCTCAATGCCTGCTGCCATCAAATCATCCTATTTCTTTATGTGTCTTTTATTCTAGGTCAATCATCCCACCTCTATTCTGGATCCTTTCTCCCTTCAAGTATTTTGGAAAATTTGCTTAACTGGGTTTTTCTTCTTATCACTATTTACATCCTGGAGCTCTTTCCTCTTAATGCGAAAGTGTGATAGGCAGAATGGTCCCCCAAAGAGATCCACACCCTAATCCCTGGCTCCTGTCAGTATGTATCTTACATGGCAAAAAAAAAAAAAGAAAGAAAGAAAGCAAAAGACTTTGCAAATGCAATTAAGTTTACAGAGTTTAAAATGGGGAAATTATTCTCAATTGATCAAATGGGCCAAATCTAATCACATGAGCTCTTAAAAGCAGGAGCTATGAGGCAGAAAGGGAAAATCAGAGAGATTCGAAGCCTGAGAAAGACTCGATGCACCTTTACTGCCTTGAAGATGGAAGGGGTAACATTATGAGAAATGCAGATGACTTCTGGAGCTGACTTTAAGTCAGCAAGGAAACAGGGAATTGAGCTCTAGAAACACAAGGAGCTGAATTCTACCAACAAGGTGAATGAGCTTGGTATGGATCCTTCCCCAGAGTCTCCAGAAAACAACACAGTCCTACAGGTACCTTGATTTGGGCTTTGTGAGACTCTAAGCAGAGGACCAGCTGGGCCAAACTGTGATGCACTTGTGATCTAACAGCACTGTGAGATAAGAAGCAGGTATTGTGACGGGACTTCCCTGGTGGTCCAGTGGTGAAGACTTCGCCTTCCAATGCAGGGGGTGTGGGTTCGAGCCCTGGTCAGGGAGCTAAGATCCCACATGCCTCGTGGCCAAAAAAACCAAAATATAAAACAGAAGCAATATTGTAACAAATTCAATAAAGACTTTAAAAAAAATGGCCCACATCAAAAAAAAAAAAAATCTAAGAAACAGGTATTGTGTTTATCCACCAAGTTTGGAGTAATTTATCATGACCTCATTAGGAGCCTACTAGAATATACACAAACATTTTTTTCAAAACACTTTACAACCTAAGACAAAACCTTTGCTACATGAAGACCATTTGGCTACCATCCTATCTTTTTCTTCCTTCTTTTGTCAGTCTTCTTAAAAGAAAATTCTTTTTCTCACTTCCTCTTTTATTCTGCTAGAGCTGCTATAACAAAGACACCACAAACCAGGTTGCTTAAACACCAGAAACTTGTTTCCTCCCAGTCCTGGAGGCTGGAGGTCCAAGAGGAAGTTGTGACAGGGGTGGTGTCTGGTGAGGCCCCTCTTTCTGGTTTGCAGAGGCTGTCTCCCTGCCGTGTCCTCATATGGCTTTTCCTCTGTGCACTTGCTTCTGTGCTGTCTGTCTTTTTATAACGACACCAGTTCTATTGGATTAGGGCTCTACCCTTATGACCTCACTAAACCATATTGGAGGCCTTATCTCCAATACCGTCCTATGAATTTGGGGAAAGTGGGCCCAGTGCAGTCCATAACACTTTCCTTTCCCTTCTCGCTATTGAAACAGCTTCTGCTACATCACTTCACTGAAGCTGGCTTAACACAGGTTCTCCAGAACCTCTCAGTGACTTGGCCTTCACCTCTATCAGGTTCAAGGACCTTTCCCCATTCCACCACCAGGTCTTTGCCCAGAGACCCCGCCAGACGAAAGGATTTTAAGTTGTAAAACCTCAGTGATGCGGCTCTTTCACTTCAGCTTTCTAGCCGATAAAACATACTAAACCACAAGAATAATACTTATTTATGGCAATGCATTGATTTGAAGGATTTTTTAAATTCCATATTGAGCAAGAATTTGCAATTTAACTCTTATCTGCCTGTTAAATATTACTGGATATTATAAACATTTGAAACAAATTTTGAGGCAGGACAAGAATTCTGATGTCTTATGAAATTTTGTGAAATAAAGATCTATCTGAACTGAGCACCTGAGGGAATTCAATATAAAACATATTTATTTTATACAAGTGAGTAAAAACCCGTTTACAAAGCCAAGCTTGAGCAAGAGCTAAAAACTGTAAAACTTCAGACATTGTGTATCATAACAAACACGCGGGAACAGGAAAAAAGTGTGATATGACACAGACTGGTAGACTTTCAGAAGCTGAGCATTCTTGTAAGTGCTTTTCTTTTCTTTTTTCTGGAGAACACACATAAGATATTTCAGAATGACCAAACAGAATGCCAGCTGTAAAGTTATCAAGGAATACACGAGCCTCGAATTATGATAAAGGCTGGCTGGGTTTGCCACAAGGAAATGAGTTGGATGGGTTACTTTCCTAAACGTGGTGAAACACCTTGGCCAAGATCATTACCCACAAGGCACACGGTGAAATAAGATTCAGGAGGCTACAGTCAAGCCCCGTGTCTGCAAAAAACATCCCCAAGGACCTTTTATTTTTTTAATTTTAAAGATAATTCTTGAAGATACCAGCTTCAGTTTTTTAGAGTGTTTAAGAGAGTCGCACCACTTTATAATAAAGAGTAACTACACCTTTACTCTCGTAAAATAATATTATTTACGGGGCACCCATCCATCACGTCATCTTTAATTATCCTACCAACACTGCAGTGAACTGTGTGTCCCCTCGTATAGCTACGGACGGTTTTAGAGGTGATGAATGAGTGCCCTGGACCATTCAAAGGAAGTACGTGGTGGAAGTGATCAATTTTCATCAAGGGCAACATCATTTTCTTGATTCTCTTGATAGTAAAGTCATAGGTCAGGTGGCTGAGGGACAGGGGGTGCTGGGAAAGCTAGAGAAATGAAAGTTGGGCATAAAATAAAGCCCTGCCGAATTGTAATGAAAAAACCTGCCAGTCTGTTTGTCTACCTTTTCTATGAAAGAAAATAATAAAAGTCAAATCAGTGTATAGTAGTCAGGATTCTCCAGAGAAACAGAGCCAACAGAATGTGTGTGTATATATGTGTGCGTATATACGCATGTATGTGGGGAGAGGAGAGAGAGAGAGAAACACAGAGGGAGACTGTTTTATTTAAGAAATTGACTCACACAGTTGTGGACGCTTGGCAAGTCCAAAATCTACCGAGTAGGCGGGCCAGAGGCCTAGAGAAAAATTGTAGTTCAAGTCCAGCGGCAGTCAGTTGGCAGAATTCTTTTTTCTGTTGAGGTAGGGTTGATTTACAATATTGTATTAGCTTCGGGTGTACAGCAAAGTGATTCACTTACGTATTTTTTTTCAGATTATATTCAATGATAGATCATTACATGATATTGAATAGAGTTCCCTGTGCTATGCAGTAAATCCTTGTTGCTTATCTATTTTATATATAGTAGTTTATATATGCTAATCCTATATTCCTACAAATCCTTTCTTGTTTGGGGATGTCAGTCTCTCTCTCTCTCTTTTTTTTTTTTTTAATTAAGTCCTTCAACTGATTGGATAAAGCCCACCCACATTATGGAAGAGAATCTGCTTTATTCAAAGCCAACTGATTTAAATGCTAATCGCATTTAAAAATATCTTCACAAAAATATCTAGAATAATATTTGACCAAATATTTGGGCACTTTGGCTGAGCCTACTTGACCGATAGTAACCATCACATTCAGTTACTTCTTTTCTATGCAACAAAGCACGTTAAAATACATAACGGCTTAAAAGAGCAAACAGGTAGACAGTTAGAGCTGGGCTCAAAGTGTCGATAATCAGGGCAGTTCTTCTGATGTGAGCTAAGCTCACTGATGCTTCTGTGATGCAGCTGCCAGATTGGCTGGGCCTGGGTGATCTGGGATGGCCTCAGATGGGGTAGGTCCTCTCTGCTCCATGACAGTCTCCTGTTATCCAGCAAATTAGCCCACATTTGGTCACATAGCATCTGGGCAGGGTTCCAGGAACCAGAAAGCAGAAAGTGTTCAGAACTGGATTGGTGTCTCACGGCTCTTGGCCAATGCAAGTGATGAGGTCAGCCTGATTAAATAAAGGGAAGAAAAGAGAAGAGAGAGAGAGAGAGAGAGAGAAAAGAAAGAAAGATAAAGAAACACAGGAGTGGTTGAAGAAGATGCACAGGGAGAGGCTGGAAAGGGCGCTGGAGAAGTTTGTGACTCACCAGAAGTAGAAAAATGGGTTTTAACAAAGAAAACATTTAAGGGAATTCCCTCCTTTGTGAGTCTTCACATCAGATACTAAGTGTGCTTGGGGTGCTTGGGTTGGCCAATCGCATATTGCTGGTGTCTCTAAATAAATAAGACAGGAAGGGGGGAGGGGTGGAGGGAGGGAGGGAGGGAGGAAAAAATAACCAGCTAAATTGATAAGCTTATTCAAGACCATTTCAAAGAATGATCAATTCGAAAACTAAAACCACTGGTACATTGTTGCTGTTGTTTTTATTGAAGTACAGTTGATTTACAATGTTGTGTTAATTTCTGCTGTGCAGCAAAGTGACTCAGTTATATACATATACACATTCTTTTTCATATTCTTTTCCATTATGGTTTATCCCAGGATATCGAATATAGTTCTCTGTGCTGTACAGTAGGAACTTGTTGTTTATCCATTCTAAATATAGTGGTTTGCATCTACCAGGCTCCCAGTCTGTCCCTCTCCCTCCCCCCTCCCCCTTGGCAACCACAGGTCTGTTCTATGGGTCTGTTTCTGTTTGATACACTGTTTTTTAAACGTAGCAAATGTAGGACAGAAATTTACCCTGGGTAGGAAAGACCACAAAAGCACTGGACATCTCTCTCCCCTGCATCCCTTTCCAAAGGACAAAACATCTTGTGCACAAGACTCGAAAAGTTTCATCTTCAGTTCTGTGCAACTCTTTTTCTTTTTTCTTTTTTAAATCTTTGTGATTGTCTCATTTTAGGCCTTAATATCTATGCCCAGTTTTTTTTTTTTTAAGACAAATTAAGCCCACTGGATTAACTTTATTTATTATTTACTTATTTATTTTTGGCTGCATTGGGTCTTCATTGCAGGCTTTCTCTAGTTGCAGCAAGCAGGGGCTCCTCTTCGTTGTGGTGCCCGGGCTTCTCACTGTGGTGGCTTCTCTTTGTTGCAGAGCACGAGCTCTAGGCGCACGGGCTTCAGTAGTTGTGGCATGTGGGCTCAGTAGTTGTGGCTCGCGGGCTCTAGAGCGCAGGCTCAGTAGTTGTGGCACACAGGCTTAGTTGCCCCGCTGGCATGTGGGATCTTCCCGGACCAGGGATAGAACCCGTGTCCCCTGCATTGGCAGGCGGATTCTCAACCACTGCGCCACCAGGGAAGCCCTGTGCAACTCTTCATCCTGACCTTAGGAACAAAGAGGGCGCACCCCTTACTGGCTGCTGCTATTTTGAAGCCCACCACCCTCCCCCAACCCTACTCCTCAAATTTTGGTTGGCTCTCTTCTTATTTTATATTCACACCAGGAGAATATATAATAGCCAACAAATTAAACGTCTTGAGAGGAGATAAAGGAGTTGTAGCATCGTCAGCTCGAGAGAAGAGCAGGGGCTCACTGCCTCATTCACTAACTGCAAGTTTCTGCCACTTCCAGGCTTCAGCAGCAAGAGGTACCAGAAGCAGAGAGTGCGAGGGCATCTGAGATCTCTGTGAGACCTGGTACCCAAACTGCACACACACCCGCACATGCAGCCCGGCAAAGGTTAAAGCTTTTAGCGAGGCAGGCCGTGGCCAGGCTGCAAACCCTCCATGATTCAGTCTTATGGCACAGACGTTGGTTGGTTCACAGCAAAGTTTCCCGATATGAGGCCATGTAAAAAGGCCAATCCATCACCTCCAGCTGGTGTGTGCTGAGCAGGGCTGCTGGGGAGCAAGAGGGATTCCATCAGCCCTCGCACTCTGTGCTCTGCATGCCTAGAGCCCTCTCAAGGCTGAATTTATGACCTTTCTGTCCACTGCTTCTTTAATGCATAAGCCTAAATATCAGCGGCTGGATTCAGACCCTCAAGGGCTTGGATGTCTCCTGTTCTTAGGACCCTGCAGGGTTGCGCTGACAGTCAGCATGGGATATTATAATTTAAAGCCTAGGCGACTGGGTGGCGGGTCCCTCACTGAGCAGCTGGTATACTTCACGCCATCTCCCCCTCTTATAGTAAAGAGAAAGGTACCATGTGTCAGATCCCAAGAGAAACAGTATAAACATATATGAGCCATAGAAGACCCCAAGATAACCAAAACTCTTCTTTTTTTCTAAATAAATGCCTTTTCCTTTTCCTTTTTTATGGAAACTGTTTTGTTAGCCAAATATTAATCTATTACCTAAAAGGAAATGTTGCAGAATTTTCCCAGGATCTTCATGTAATCAGGAATGTTAAAAGGTTTACTACCAATAGGACAAAAAAACACACAAAAAAATTCCGGAGACTTTGCAGCCTTTAGGAAAAGTATACGTGTCACTGAGCAGCAGGAACAAACATTTCAGAAACCCCTGCTCGCTGCTTGAGGAAGGGTCTCAGCTGCCCCATGCAAACTCCTTCTCCTGAGATACGATGGAGTTCGCAGGGAGTCTCACGTGTGGGTCTGGACTGCTCTCTCATGCCTTTAGATACAGCCTCTTGTGGAAGTCTGCTGCCAGGAAGTGTCTGTGGAAGATGCTTCTCACTGTCACAGCTGCCAGCACCCACTGGGCGCCCACTCAGGTCTGTGTGCAGGGCACTTGGTCAGCGGAACCCAGCTGGACACCATCTAATTGCAAGAATGAACTGGTTCCCATCTGCTTCCCTGTGCTGAAATGAGGCTGGGGCCGGAGCAGAACGGAAAGAAGCATCTCCCCTAACTTGTGTTGCTTTTTCTCCCTGGGCACCAAAACAGAGACGTCAGTTGCTCTATTTATGGAGTCCCTCTTGAAAACAATTTCTTCAGGTTCTGAACCTACCCTTCACCCCGCAGACTCAGACCCAAGTCCATGGAATGGTCAGAAGGCCACTATCTTATACAGATTTGGGACCATTCTGTGGTCCTCCCAACCTACTTTACCCCATTACTTCCTCTAAACATGTTTTCAAAACTCTGCCTTAATTCTTCAGTGGAGGAAAATGCCAAACCAAGTAAAGCCCTGTAAAGGCAGAGAATCCCAAAGTTTGGACCTCAGATACACTTCATGTTCAGTTAAAGCTCAGAGTAAGACCACAGCTGCACCTACATATATGTATAAATGACGCAAACCTCCAAGTACCGTATTTCAAATGGTGTGGCTTATCAAAGGAATATTCTACGATCAAATAAAGTTGGAAAATGCTGCATTATAGATGACCTATTCGTAATCCACAACACACACCCAGGGTACAAGGAAGTTCTGCGTAAAGAAACTCTTTTGACTTTGCTTGAATCAGCTTTTCCAAATGTTACTTGAAAACAGGAGCCGTTTTTATTTTTATTACAATGTCTAGTTCCCAAGGAATCAGTATTGCATAGAACAGAATTTGGCAAGCACTACTGTAAGAATATTCTCAACAAATCTTGTTGACAAATAGTTCTGACAAGTTACCTGCTGAATTAATGTGAGAAAAGTCTAGGTAAGGATTTGAAGTCATTCACTCTAGTTCTGTCTAAATTAAGGTAGGACCAGTTTTCACACTAGGATGCAGTGGGAGGCGAGAGGGGCAAACTCTGGCCTTACAGTAACATCCTTGAGTGGCCAGGCCTCCCACTCCTACAAAGGGGTCCCCTCACTATGACAATGTGTGAAGGAAAGGAGGGTATTGCAAGATCCCTGTACTTTCAAGGAAAGCTGAGAAACCAGTTTTTGGTGAAATCTCCTAATTTTTAAATGTTGGCGACTCAATTTTACTTTTTAAAAAGATAAAGGAATGCATCTTGCATAGAGGTACCCTCCTACACCACCAAAAATCCAAATCAAGCACAATGCTTTGGGGCTGAATCCAACCCATGGGTTGCCAGGTTAATCTGTGTAGGTCCATGATTTTGAATCCAGAGGGCCAGAAGTAAAGAAGAAAGAAAATGCAGGCTATGTTCTTAAATTCCATCTGCTTTGAGCTGTTGTACACAGCCTGCTTACTGAAGTAAACAACAGAGTGCTTGGAGTTACTTTATTATATGCGTGAGTTTATAATTTTTCTCCAGTAAGAGGGGAAATTATAAGGTAGGTGTTCACAGGCACTCTGACTCTCAAGTGAAATGTTTTTATGCTGTTAAAGTCAAATAATCAATGCTTTAGGCCATAGTCCCTCTGGGGAAGTTAAAGATTAATTTTGCTGAAACTATAACTAAAAACAGAATTTAGTGATAAACTTTGCCATCATGCTATTATTTTAAATGGCTGAACTCTAATACATTATCATCAAGGATAAAAAAGGATATTATTTTAGAGAAATCTACAATTCAAGGGAAATTTTAATATCGGTTTAAGTCACTCGGGAATTATTCAAAGCCTTAGCAGAAAATGTGTATCAAATGCAATTACCCCTCAGTGGTCCATATGGGGCTTATCCTTGACAACATTTTCACTGTGGACTGTTTGTTTCCACTCTGCCATCCAGCTCAGCATCCTGCCCCTAATAGGGATGGTCCAGCAAATATATAAAATATATATTATACACACAATATATATATATATATTCCAAAAAATAATTTGATGTGACATTGAATGGGTAATATATCATGTTATATGACCCATGCTAATGTCAAAATGATTTTCCAGATTATTCGTCATTCTCTATTAGCATACAGTTTGCAGTAGACTCTGATACCCTATGGAATGTGTTTATCTCATACATATTTTACTTCCAGAGGAAACCAATGCAAAATAACATCCTTTAGAAAAATAACTTTTATTAATATAGTTTGTTTTATTATAGGCAATTGTGCTATATGTTGCTATCACCATATTTTATAACATATGTATACATGATGATATTATTTTTTCTATAAATGGCATCATATTTTTGAGCTGGGGGTTAATTTTCAACGATGATTTCCTTTTAAGAAGGAAAATCAACTCAATATATCTCTTTATGATCCTGGATTTCACAAAATGAATTTATTGACGTGGGGCACACATATATTAAATAGGTACTTGAACTGCCTTATAGTATTCTTTGCTCTTGATTTAATGATTCTTCAAGTGATTCTCTGTTCTCTCAACAATTTAGAAAAGTGATCTTTGAAAGAGCGGAAATTATGAACTTTCCTAATATTCTTTTCAGGGGAAGAAAGAGATTTTTTTTCAATCTAGAAAAGATCAAAGAAACAGTGAAGGAAGGAGAAGAGAGTGGCTGGCACAGTTGAGGAAGGATGGGAAGAGGCAGATTTTTGGCAGAACTGAATGTGTTAATCTGCAGTGAAATTAGCGATTTAAAAAAGTATTTCTCAGCTGCACATCTCAAAAAAAAATTTATGGGTCTAATTTTCCTTTGGAAATTTAAAATGGTACAAACTCATAAGATATAATTATCCAAGTTTTTCCACCCCACACTCACCATGCCCACAGAAAGCCGTGGGAACTATGTATGGATGTAAATGGGATGACTACTGCAAAGAATTTAGAAACATTTCAATAAACATACTTGCAAATATTTTCGGTATTTTAAAAAAGTAGGACACATATGTTAAATTCAAGTGAAGAGGGCCTAAAAGGGAATCTCCAAGTGCACAGTTTGCTTCTATATTTGTGTGAACCATTTGGTTAAGTATTTTACAAAATATCTACACTTTATTTTCCAGTCCTTATGGAATTTTCAAAATACTGTATATCCTACAATAGACTTTTCAACATATGTGTAAGCTGTAGTGTGAAAATAATTGTGGAAATAATTCTAGATCTATATAATTCCACAACCTACTTGCCTTGAATTGGCTGCATGTGTTTTTCATGTTAGTCTGCATCAAAAATCTTTAAGTGTTTCACACAAAACTCGTTTAGATCTAAACGCATCTCTGCAATTGGCGAGGCTTTGCCAACCTAAGGAAATTAGCAAAGATAACATTTAATAACACCAACCAAGAGAGCGCTTACTCTTGTCAGATTTCTTTAAAATGCTTAGAAGTTTGGGTGAAATATAGACATGTTTAATTAAAACACTCATTTTACAGCTTATAAGATATTTGATAGTAAGGATCGTTCTGCACACTTGGGCTTCCCCCAAATTAATTATTTAACGGCCTTTCTGGAAAAATAGAAAAGATTGCTGGGAGTGACCCTTCTATTCCATTCTCTGTTAGGAAAGTCTTGCTCAGGGTCTTCCTGTTTCTCTGCTCTCGAAAGTTGCTGAGAGTAATTTAAAGATAGCCAAGGGTTTTCTTTAACCTTCTCTTCTCAAACCTTCCTCCTCGTCCTCCTCCTCCAGCTTTTCTTTACCCATTTAAGGTGTTATAAAAATTATCAAGGAAAAATCTAGCACTCAGCAGAACTATACACACGTGAATCCTAAATAAATACTTTTGATGTTGATGAATGTTGGCAAGTCTCCATGGAAGAAAGACCTTACACAAAAGATGTTATAATTATTATGTTTAAATGATTATGCTATAATTATTATGTTAAAAATCTCCCGTGCTCTCAGAGCTACTCGTTGGTGGCAGGGCTGTGACATCCCCATTAAACCTCATCTCTTGCTAAGGCACTTGCCACCTTCACAGGCAGCGTAAAGACAGTGGCTTGGCTGAGCCAGAGGAACTTGAGTAATGGCCGGGAGGGATTCTCTCCCCCTCTCCCTTTTCCCATTTCAGGAGGTTCCTGGCCTCCAAAGGGTCACATTTTCTAATTCTAATTCCGCCCCAACGTTTTCCCTTTTTCTTCACCACCTGCTATAAAAGATTTTGGCAAGTTCATTCACACCAAGTTTAAATGAGGCTGAAAATGTTACCTACCTCTCCTGGGATTAAGTAACTTTCTAAGGAAAGATGATAAAAGTTAAATACATGAATGTCTAATGGTGAGATTTTTATTATTAGAGGAGGTTTCCCTGGGGAAGATCTCTGGATTCAAGGCCAGTTGTCTGGGGATTTCAGGGGTCGCGGGATGCTAACACAGCATGCAAATATCACATTCAACAGAGGTATTATTTTTTTATTTGTTTTTTGGGGGGCTCTTATACTATTTCCTAGATTGCGAATAACAGCCAGACTGGATGACTTTTCACAGACTCTTGTAAATACATGGATGACCTTTCACCATCCTCAGAGTCTTCTCTGGACTCATGGAAATGCTGTGTCAGCGAGATTTTCATTTCTGACTGAGATGGCAGATGCTTCAGAGTCAACTGACCCCTCTTTGTAGACATCCAGTAGAATTTCTTTGTAGACATACAGTAGAATTTCCAAGAGGCTTCTGGTTGAGGATGCTCTGACGTTATCTAAATGACATCAAAGTGCATTTATTCCTTACAACCAAGGATCACTAGTAGTCTTCATTTTTATTGCTATTGATAAGGTTTTGAAGCTACAGGGAGCTGAGGTTTTGACAGACATGCTGTACTGCCTGCATTTCTGGTGTCAGCCAGGGTGAGGCGTTAGTGGCAACATTTGTTTACAGGCTTTGCAGATAGACCCTGATTCAAGTCCACTCAGACCTTCCCTGGCTGAATGTAGAGCCCATAACACCTCCGAGCACTAGGGACGGGCTTAACTCATCTAATTACTATTATCAATTATCACCCTAAATAATCACAGGCAAATTTACTAAATACTTCACTTAAGAAAAGAAAAAAATAGGATCTGGGAGGAGATGGGTTGAAGGTAGCACAGCAACCACCTTTGGAGAAGGCTTTAGTGGGTAGGTTCAGACAGGATGGATGGAGCAGGAGCAAAAAGACAAGTTCACAAACCAAAGTTGGGGGGATTTGGGATTAATTGAAATCCTCAAGTGGTACATGGTAAGTGACTGCCTATTTAGAGCCAACAGATAGGTTTCCGTGAGGTTAGGGAAGCGAAAAATCCCATACGAAGCTAGTGAGATGTTAAATTCTAATTAGAAGTGTTAATTAAAAAAAAAAAAATTCCAATTTCATCAGTGAGAGTGCTTCTGTTGTTCCGATTCTCTCTGCTACAGTGAATCCTAAGTATCCTGCCTCACTTTGTTGCAATATTATTTACCACGTCCATAGGGTAGAGGAAAGTTGACGATTGTTATAGGAGCCTGGACGGGTGGACTGATCCTCCCCTTGCGGCCATGATAAGAGGCCTATCGGCGTATTCATGGAAAATTCTTATTTTCAGGGCTTTTTACTCAGGCATAGGAATTCATTGTGGCTCACAGTTTAGCAAATCAATTGTGGGGCTTTCAGCATGAAAAAGTATTTATGTACTTCGCCGTCACATCCTTTTGCCACCGTTTTCCACTTTTTATACCTTCGAAAATATATCCAATGACTTTCCTAAATTTAGATGAGGTTATTTTGTATTGTTAAATTTAAAGTAATAATATCATTTAACATGACCTTTTGCAGACCATTAGTCCATAATGAGGATTAACACTTTTGAAGGAGCATAAAAATATTAGCTACTTGAAATTGTCTAAAAATTAACCGTTAAATTAAATCTCATATTGAACAGATTTCTAAAGAATACACAAGTGTATATTAATAATTTTATTTCAATAGTAGTTAACATGCTCCAAATTATTTAATGGAAACTTCAGTGTTTTCCATTATGCTTTTAATTTATGCTTGGATAATTTCAAATTTTATAATAAACAGTAGAGAATAAATTGTTATGTATAATACTTAAAAAGGTGTCTCAAATACAACCCTTGAGCATAAGAGGGCCTATTTAGTGAAATACATTTTTTTACATTGAATACTTATTTATTTGGCCATAATAGTTTAAATCATGGTAGTTAATATAATACATTTTTAGAAAATATATATATATCTCTATTTAACCACATGAGTTTTGCAGAATAGATGACGTCATCTCATACCTATTTAGAGTGGCTCTTCTTACGCTAATATAAAAATAGAAAATATATTTAAAAGAGTCAAAGAATGTTTAAATCCCTAAAAACCACCATTTCCAAGGTACAGCTCTTTCAAATCATCTTGCTATGTTGTAGAATCTGCACAAAGTGGCTGATATTTTGCTTGTAAGTTATTATGGAAAACGTAAAATAGACCAAGGAAAAGTAAGAACTAGGTATCATCTGTTCAAGCTCTTAATTCTATCCTACAAGCATGCACCCATCAGTCTTTGTGGCATATACAACCCTTTTTCCTATCATTCTTGAAACCTTCTGAAAAATCTTAACTAATAGCAAATTGCATCAGCCCTAAAATGTAGGAAAGAGGGAGTTGGAAATATTAGCCTTGGTATATATCATGCTTAAGAAATCCAGCAGAGGCGATCGCCTAACAGAAAAAAATACAACTAAGTCTAGGTGGTTGTATTTATCAACAAAAATGTATAAATTGGCATCCTGTTTATATACTTCTCTCACCTCTGTGCTCAAAATGTGTGAGTGAGGGTCCTGGTGGTCCGGTGCTTCAGGGTTACTTACAGGATATCTGGGCATCCAGGACCATGGGTAATGATGTGTGGGCCAAGGTGATAGTGGCCTAGTAGCCACTGGCCTCACCCTGACAAAAGTGCACACTTGTGTTTGAAGTTATACCTGTCAACCCACCCACATCAAAACCACCAGGTAGGCAAAGCCAGTCTTTATTGCTTCCAGATTCTTGTTTCTAAAATCCTATTCTCTTGGAAGGAGAGGGTGGCCCGTTCTCTGTCTTGTCTATCATACTTTTTGGATCCTCTTTCCCCACCTCTTATAAGAGCGTGCTCTTATGAAAGAGGGTGATGAACAATACAAATATCTGCAACTTAGTGTGAATGCAAGAAAATCCACTATCTTTCTCATTGACAATTACTCTGTATAAAGTATCATCACTAGAAGAACTCTGTTCTTTTGGTAAAGGAACTCAAGAAGAAGGACACTGGTGAAAGAAATATTTTAAGCAGGAATTTCTAAATCAAAATAACTACCTGTTTTTATGTGGATGAGGAGAGCCTGAACTTAAGAAAATAAGAGCATTGGTGTAGTTTACCTTTACACCCATGATTTTGAATATATAGATAATTATTTTAGTATAAGGTTTAACCTTTAAAGCATATATATATATATATTTAGCTAAGATATGTTTCTGATGGTGTCACAACCAGGAATTCACATCAGAACAGACACAGCCATGAGGAACACTACAGACATGTGTTGACAGATCAGATGGGAAAGGACCTTAAAAAGCCATGTTAAACCACTGTAAATTTTACCACCACCAGCTAAAGAGGGTGGATTGAACAAATTCATATATCAATGCTTTTCTCCCCCAAACCAATGCAATGAGATTAGAGGAAGTAAAAAATAAAAGATATAAACTAACAAGATCAAAGACAGCAATGGTTTAAACATGTCAACAATAGGAAAGCAAATGGAGCAGAGAGAAATAGAGAAAGTTGAACCCTAAATGCCTGCAGACAGCATTACTAATGAGAAAAAGTCAATTCATGTTGGAGAAACCCAGAACTTGGGAAATGTAGGAATCTCAGAAGGGGTTCTGAGAATTGGCTGAAAATGTAAGTTGGCGCAGTTAGACATCAGAGCTGCTTCTTCATTTGGGGAGCAGCAACTACCTGGGAGGGGGAGTTCATTCCCTAGAGAAATTCAGTGAAGAACCTCTGGATGAGGGCACCAAAGAGACCAGGAGAGGGTAGAGGTCAGGCACAGGAGATCCCTCTGCACAGTCTCACTGCCCCCAGAGAAAAGTCCCACAAATACCGATAGTTATATGTTCTTCCAAAATACCACCCATCCAATCACGATGAATGAAACTCACCAGTAGACCAGCCCATCATGGAAACAGTGTATCTAATCATCACTTTAATGTCTCATTTTTAAACCTAAATAACCAGTCATGGAACTTTGAGAAAACCTCCAAAGTGAAAGGCCAAAATGAGATAGGGAAATTTAGAATGAAGGATAAATGTAAATCAGGAAAAAAAAATAGAAAATGCTTGAAGTATGAGAGAGTGCTTTAAAGAACTGCCATATTCTCAGAGTAATAGGATAAGATATTGCATTCATGAAATATGAACAGGAGGTGATAGGGTTTGTCATGACCCTATGGGAATAAATATGATGCATTTAAAAAGCAATAGAATACTTTGAAGACAAAGCCAACTAAATATTCCAGAAAATAGAACAAAAGAAAAATTAGATCGCAGGAGATAACACATTAGGAAATAAAAGAAAAGTTCTGATGGTTTTTCAGAGAGACAAGGAAATCCAAAGAAAAAGATTTGCAAAAAATTAAATCAAGAATATTTCACAGTACAAATGCTTCTGGATTGAACGTGTTCTCTGAGTAATTGGCATCTTGAAAAAACATATTTTTACTAAGGCACACTCATGGTAAAATTTAAGAAACTATAAGATAAACAAAAACTCCTGAAAGCTTTCAAAGTGAAAATAAGTGTAATGTACAAAGGACAACGAACCTTAATAGCACTGAATTCCTCAACAGCAACACAAAAAGCCATAAAACTAATTAAAATATCTTCAAGATTTTGAGGGAAAATGCATTTTACCCTGTAATTTTATAACCAGCCAAACTTGTATTTAATTGTGAGGGCAAAAGAAGCCCTTTTCAGACCTCATAATCTAAAAAATATTCCACTGTAGATTATTTCTTAACAAACAATTGGGGGATGTTCCCCACCAGAGTAAATCAAGAAATAGAAAGACAGGGAATTCATTCAACACAGGAGAGAGAAGAAAGAATTTTCCATAATGTCAGCAAAGAGAAGTTCCAGTAGTTGGCAGCAGGCAAAGAAAGAGACCAGATAATTTGGAGCAGGAGGATGGAAAACTCTAAAAGGAAGTTTTCCAGGCAATAAAAAAAAAAAAAAAAAAAAAATGATGCGGAGATAGGAATTATTACATGATGTGTCCAGTATAAATATGGAGAATTTTACAGTCATAGAATTTGTGAAAATTCTTGAGAAGTGCAGTAACAACATATGCAAACAAAAAAATCTAGGTATTGTTAATTAAAGAAAAAACAAAAAGAAATGTAATAAGTGTAGAGTACTTGGCTTAGCAATGAAAATACTTACATATTCATAATAAAACTGAGTATCACTTAAATCAGAAATATTATATTAGCTGTTTTGGAGGTTGAGAGAAAGTGGAGTGGTATCATATAAAGTCTTCATTATCATTTTCCTTGATTGAATCATAAAAGGTAGGCAAAGAAATAGCAGTGTAAACATGTAAATACTATTTACATACCATAAAAACACCTAATGGACATGAAATAGATGACCCTGGAGAGAATAACATGGAGACCAGGAAATCAGAAACTGGAATTTTGTTGGTAGCTTTGTAGTACTATTTTAGTGCACACTGCCAATGCAGTGGACACGGGTTCAAGCCCTGGCCAGGAGGGTCCCACATGCCGCGGAGCAACGAAGCCCGCGCGCCGCAACTGCTGAAGCCCGCGCACCTAGAGCCTGTGCTCCACAACAAGAGAAGCCACCGCAATGAGAAGCCCGCGCACCACAACGAAGACCCAACACCGCCATAAGTAAATAAATAAATAATAAAATAAAAACAGTATCTTTAAAAATCGCCCAAACGAGCTACTTCTTCACATCAAAAGAAAGGAATCCTTGACCAGACCACATGGTCATATTTCTACTTCATTCATACAAATACAACATATGTGTGCATCCATTTTCAATGTTTCTTAGAGAAAGACTCTCTGATTTAGGCTTTTTTTTTTTTCTACAGGTTATGTGGAAATAAGCACTGCTAATAAAAACAGTATGGACTACGGGAAATATGGTTTTAAAAACATGCATGCGTGCAACATATTCTGTTGATATTCCCAAGCACTCCAGATGAGATTCATGGTCCAACTTTGGACCACCATCTCAGCTCTAGTTAAACTTCAAGGAGCAATTTATCAGCAACATTATTCCGGGAGGTGCCTGGCAACGTGCAGTTGTAACCACCTTCCTCCGGAGTTTCTAATACTCGGTCACCGTTGTGTATCTTGGATTTAAGCCAAGGTAACACCATGAGGTGGTTTTATAACCTTTCCCTGTGAAGCCTGCTGGGCTGATGTCTGCAAAAAATGATTCATAGGTCATTTACACTCTTGATGTACAGACTGAACAACTTTCTTTTAAAGGCATTTCCTTATATTTATCCTTTTGGAAGTTCATGTGCCAGTTTTCTGCCCACTGACACAGGCTTCTGAAATATTTCTGCAGCTGGCATTTCACTGTCTGGCATTTCAGTTCCTGAGAACTCACTCACCAGATCATTTATAACACTTTAAAATGAGGCCAGTACCCACATCACGCATTGCAGAAACTCACTGTTTAGTAAAAATAAAACCATACTGTCCTATATTTGCCCTCCATTTCTCCCGTTTACTGTCTCTGCACTAGGTCCCTCTGCATGGCCAGTAAGACTGTTCAAGCCCAAGCTTCTCTTTTAAATGATTTATGGATTTAAACCATTTTTATGTTTTGGGTGATCTTTTTCTCTTTGTCTATACCACAAAAGATCATTTTGTGATAATTACTTCCTACTGTGACTCTTGTTTGCAGGTGACAGAAACCCAACTCAAATGAACTTAACTAAAAAGGGTGAGTTATTATAAAGATTTAAAAGAATTTCCTAGAAACCATAAGCAGGAAGAAAGCTTGGACTCAGGAAAGACTGGACCCAAGCTCTCTAGTACCATCTTGTTCATTTTCTTATTTCTGCACTGTTTTCATTTTTCTTTATTTTATTTTTCTTTTGAATCATTTGGCTTTTCTGGTCCACATGGCAGAGTTACCTTCTATTTCTTTTTCATCATGACCAGGCTCATAGGGGAAAACATAGTAGCATATTTTATTTTGACATGAATTTTTATTATTAGTGAAGGTGAACACATTTTCTTATTTATCTTTATTTTCCTATTTACAGTTATTTGTAAATTGCCCCTTTACTTGGCCTATTTGTGGGGTGATAGGAGTACTCATAATTTTAATTTCTTCATAGGAACTCTATGTTTTTAGGATTGTAACTCCTTTTTCTATAATACATATTCCCAGTTTGCTATTTGTGCCTTTAGTTTTTATGTGGATTTGGTGTAAAAAAAATTTCTTAATGTTTCTTTATTTTCATTTTCCAACTTTTGTTTCATGTCAGGAAGTTTTCAGTGATTACATTAATATTTTTCTATATTGTATCCTAGTAACTCTATGAGATTTAAAAATATTCAAGTCTTAGATGGATCTGGAATTTACTTGGTAAGATGTAAGGTAAATATCCATCTTTGCTTTGAGTTCTTTTGCTACTTATTTTAATAATTTTATTGAAAACTCCATCCTTTGAGAAGGCAACTTTATCACATTCACACACACAAACATGCACACACATCTAATTTAGTCTGGGGTTCCACATAAAATAACTACCATAAAACTCATGGCGTAAAACAGGCATTACTGGTAATTTTGTGGGTGAAAATTCAGGGAGCACTCAGGTGAAAATTCAGGGAGGACCGGTTGGCTTGTCTCTACTGCATGTGGCATTAGCTTGGGTGGTTGGTCCTGAAGGAGCCAGGTGCAAGATGCCTTCTCTCCCTTGTCTGTTGTCTCCCTGTTTCCTGGCCTCATTTTCGCTCACAAAACATAGTGTCTCATCCTCCAGGGTTTCTCCATGTGGCTTAGGCATTTCACCACATGACAGTCTCAGAATAGTTTCAAGGCTTTCAAGAGGCAGAAAAATGAGGCTCTCAGGCTGGTCAAGGGTTAAACTCAGAACTGGCATGGTGTGACTTTCACCATATTTTACCGGCCAGTGTCTTAACAGGACAGTCCCCTCACCAGATTCAAGGGGATGGAGAAATAGACTACATTTCATTCCGGAGAAGAAGTGATGTCCCATTATAAAAATAATCATGCAATGGGAGATTTCTGTTGCGGCACACACACAAAAATACACATACACACACACACACAAACATTAACTTACTATTCAGGAACATGATATGCCATGCTTCTTATTTAATTTAAGTATTTAGTTAAAATAATAATTATTGCCAGTTTACAATGTGAGAGACCTTATTCTAAGGCACTGAGGATAGAGTGATGAACCTCACAGAGCAGGACCTCTGTGGAGCTTATAGATTTCTGAAATGCTCCAGTAAAGCTTATTCCTGTGCCGCTGTGTGATAACTCTTATATTAATGCACTTTTATTCCTAGAAAAGCAAAAATATCCTTCTATAAAGTATTATCTCGATTGTTGCTCTTGTGAATTATCTCTGTTTTCCCCATTAAACTTCTCTAAAAAATACTTAGCAATATATGAGACTATTTGTTTCCCAGTCAAATCACTGTATCACTCAAGTTTCCAGCAGAAAAGAGAAGGCATACACGAAGAGTTTAGTGAGGACAATTTGATGCACTGATGACTGTTTATAAAAATGTGAGCAGGCTTAAGGGAAGTCACAAGAGATGGTGAGAAGTTCAGGGGTTAGGAACACAGGGACACCATCACCACCACTTAGCCTGAAGGGATAGAAGAGGAAAAGCCCAGAGAAGACTTGGGGCCAAGGACACAGGAGTGTAACCACAGCTGCAGCTCCTGCCAGAAACACTGCAGAGGGGATGGGAACACACCCTGGCCTCTCTTTCTTCTGACCCTCCAGTCTCGTGCCAGTGCCTCCTGTTGGTGATTCTAACCAGGAACTAGTGGGTGAGGGGAACCCAGGTGACAAAGTCCACAGAATCAGCCACAGGCATGGAACTTGTCAGAGAGGGGCTGTGAGTAGACCTGGGGAGGAAGCAAATGGAGAAACAGCAGTCCAACACCCCTATAAAATATGTACTATTTCTGAAGGTGTTTGATCCAGTAGTCTCACTTCTGAGTCTATATCCAAAGAAATTGAAATCAGGATCTCAAAGAGGTACCTGCACTCCCATGTTCATTGCAGCATTATTCTCATTAGACACACAGACACACACACACACTGGAATATTTTTCAGCCTTTTAAAAGAAGGAATACAATCATTGGCACCAACATGGATAGACCTGGAGGACTTTATGCTAAGTGAAGTAAGCCAGACACAGAAGGACAAATACTGCATGGTCCCACTTTAGTGCGAAATCTAAAATTGGCAAACTCAAAGAAGCAGCAAGTAGAATGGTGGTTTCCAGGGGCTGGGTGCTGGAGGGACGAATGGAGAAGTGTTGGTAAAAGACTGCATAGCTTTAGTTATGCAAGATGATTAAGCTCTGGAGATCTATGGCACAGCAATGTGACTCTAGTTAACAAAATTATACTGTATACTGAAAAATTTGCTAAGAAGGTAGATCTTATATCAAGTGCTATTACCACAAAAAACTTTTAAAAATTAAAGGGGCAGGAGGAAACTCTCAGAAAGTGTGATGGTATCATGGGTGTGTATTATCTCCATATTCATCAATTTGTATACATTAATTATGTATATCTTTTTGTATGTCAATTATACCCTGGTAAAGTGATTTAAAAAACACAGACATGTATAAATCAGAAACTGAAAAAAATAAAGATGTTACAATCCATTCTCTCTCATTTTCCAGGTAGATAGCTTCAAATAATAATAATTTTGCCTCTTCCATCTCTGATAGTGAAGATTAAAACAAAATTGAAAAAGTAATAACACTAATGGTAGACATGCATGTATTTCAGTTTGGGAGTTTCCATCAATCCATGAGTTATCTATATATGTTAACTCCATTTTACAGAGTAGATGCTACATTCAGAGAGGTTAAAAACTCACCCAAGATTATACATGGTAGTAAAAGTGGGAGCCTGGAATTTAGTCTGGGTCTATCTGATTCCAGAGCCCTTACCCTTCACCACTACTCTATGAGGCTTCTTTCAAATTTTTCTTGACTAGTTGCATTGGTTAACTCTTAAGTAATTGTGGTTAGATGGACAATTTGGATTGGTTACTCACTGAGTGGTAAAGCCTGGAGCATTCACAGTGCACCATGATGTGGGCTCTTGATTTCAGAAAGATACGTTTGAATATATTTAAGAAGCACAGTTTTATTTCTATGTGTATTACAAAGTTCTTTTTAATTAGAGTAAAGTTCTTAGTCAGGTTTGAAATTCACAGAACCACCAACCCGTGCAAGCGATTGTTTCTTTTTCTTGTTGACTAAGTACACTTCCGATTTTGTCAGCCACCAGGCTAGGCCTAAGATCTCATGTTATGAATGATGGCATCAGAAAATCTGTAATTCACACCCAGTTTTGAGCCTGAGAAATTATTTAACCTCTCCTGATCTCAGTTTGCTTGGGTGAGAAATGAGGGCCACGTTAGGTTCAATATTCCCTTATTCCTCTGGGAGCCTGTGGGTGTGAAAGAGGCTCCAGTGAATTAATTCTTGGACATCTTTCAGCTAAATGTTGTGGCCTCCATCTTTAGACACATTTCAGACACCAGCCCTGTGCCATGTTCTTGTTAGTACTTAGCCCCTGAGAATTTCAGTTTGTTTACCCAGAAAATAAGGGAAGGAGAGGAGATTTTATCATATGCCCCTTTCAGATGCATACATATGTATATTTCTCTTCCATAAATGTGATTTATACACATATTATATTTATCTGTTATTCTAATATCAATTCTAAATGATGTATTACCTAAACATTTTTTAAAGAACTGAAGCTATAAGCACTTTCTGGGAACTACATTCATGTTTGAAAATGACTCTGGGATGTATAAATCTCCTCAACACACCCAGTAGCGATGTTTTAGTGCATGAATAGTTGCCATGGGGATTCTGGAAGTTGTCTTTCCCCCCATCTTTATGCTTATTAAGATTTTTGTCAACAAGAACTTGTTTAATTCCTGTAAGTGTCATTACAACAACCTGCTCTCCTGTCTAGCAGTGTCCTGTGTGCTGTCATCATGTAACTGCATCCCATGTTTGCAGTGTTCTGGAGGGGTGATGATCTGATGCAAAAAAAGCCGTGTATTTAGTTGCACAGATTTCAATTTTAATTTTTTGATGCAAGAAGAACCAGCATATTTTTCCTAATCTATTTCCCTGGAATTAGATAATTGTGTATACTTATATATTCATTAATTCAGACAGCATCTATCTATACCTTGAGTGAACAGTGAGAAAAGTAAAAGCTGATATTGTAACATTCAGCATCTTTAAACAAAGTGTTGCATACATGACTAGGATGTCTTTTGTCTTTCTTTTTCTTTTTGAACTCAGATTATGAGCAGAATCGCTTTGTCTAGATGTAACCTTGTTTTAGACTCTTCCTACATTGAAAGTAACGCAAAACCTGGAAACAATTAAAGTTCATCTTGTAAGTGATAGAAAACATCGCTGATGCTTCAACTGCTTCTCTCCCACTGTTAGGGAAATAGAGTTGGGGATCGACTTCCTACCTCTGATTGGTGTGGTTAACTGAAAATGAAGAATTATTTCGCATATAGAACCTTAATGGTGCAGTCCAGGATTTATGATGTAAAATGCTATCTTAACATAGTATACTTTAAAATGGTTTTGCTTTAATAGGTGAAGAAAAGCTCTAGGCTTTAAAAGTATTTGTTTGAAAATATACAATCTGCTCTGTCTCAATCATTTGTGGCTTTTAAAATTTTATTTTAAAAGGTGTAACTTTAAAAATGACATAAAAGGATTTTCCTTTGTTCCAGCTGTGACATCAGGAAAGAAAAAGGAAGAAATATATATTATGGCTTAATCCTTTTTCTTTTCTAAGGCAACATGACCACATCTGCCTAATTTTCAAAAGGTTACATTCATGTTTAAAATGATAGTGTCCCTTTCCCCTCTCTTAGCAATCCTATGGGATTCACGTGGCATTAGCCTCTAGGATGCTTCTGTAAACAAGATGCTGTTGCTTTTGAAATATGTGTTTTTCTACATTTGATTCTGATAGAAATACCAGGCATTGTTATAAAGTGATTTATAACAATAACTTGTTTAATAAACCTCAAAGAGAGGGCCTATGATTATCCCTATTTTACAGATGACAAAACTGAGGCCAGGGAGGTTAAATGACTTGCCTGAAAATAAAACAACTGCTAAGTAATAGCGTCTCGTTTGAACCCAGGCCACGCAGCCTCAGCAGCTGTATTCCCGGGCACCCTCCAAGGCAAGCCAGTCACTAAGTACAAGTTTTACTCTCCCCCTTCATCTATGCTATCAACTTTTCTCTTTTATTTCACTGGATAGATAAATACGATTCTTGCAGAAGATTAAATTGCTTTTCTTGGTTATTTATTTATTTACTTCATAGAATAATGTTAAGTGATGGTTTTTATTTATCATGAAGGTGTGAGTTTGGGGCCTGGACGAAGTGCTAAATTAGAGAGTGTCGCTTCTCCTTGTGATCAGGCTACACTAGGTCTTTCTCAGAGGACTCGAATGAGGACATTTATGTGTTTGCATAATGGTTAGGACATTTCATAAATTATTCATTCATACTATACAACTTTAGAGTGGAAAATAAAGATTTATTTTACATCATTTAAAAAAATTCCAAAAGTCATTCTCTTGTTTATTGTGTAATAACTTATTTATGGTTGTCAACTGTTGTTTCAAAAGCTTATAAAATATAACTCAGGAGATATTTCTCATATTTTTCTAAGGCTTCTATAATCCTGGAAAATAATCTTTAGTTATTGCTGTCATTAGTAATAAGGTGTGTATGTGTCACAGTGGCCATCCTTTAGCAAACTCCTAAAATTATATCTTAAGACATAGGTTAAATACTTTAGTAACTAACATTAGTTCTTATTTTATGTTATTCCCAAATAATGATAAACCACAATATTTTACTCAAATAAGATATGATTTTAGTTTAACATGCTATAATAATCCATATCATAAAGAGCATCTAAAGAATTAACATTTTATTTACAAAGTAACATTTAAGGAATTATTCAACGCGTCTGACAATTTTGTATTCTTTATAGGAAAATATTCTCCAAGAAAACTTAAGATATTTTAAAATGTCTCTTTTTTAAAACTTATGGTTGAAAAAAATGATGGGAGGCAGAGAGCATGAATTGATCGGACTAAGCTGGCAATAGAATGGGTATTATTCTGAGGGTACCCACTGATCCCAGGAGACTCTAAGCTGAAAAGCTGGATAGTCTGAATGTGCTGAGTCAGGGGACAGAGCCGAAGGCCCTGCATGGTGTGGGGTCAGAGAGGAAAGGCTTCTCTCCCCATGGAGTTGAAGCCCAAAGACTGATATCTTTAGTGGGTAAAACCAGCAGGGGTGGGGAACAGACCACACATATATGGAAATCTGGTATATTGATATGAGTGAAGTATAATTCCTTATGGGAAAAGAAACGGGTTTTCAGTAAACTGAGATAAGATCATTGGCTACCCATATTAAAAATAAGAATAAAATACAAATAGATTCCTACCTCCTGCTATACACAAAAATAAAGATGGAGTAAAATAAATATTCAAAGCTAACGTTCATAAATTTTAGAAGAATATATAGAAAAATAGCTTGGTAGGGAAGCATTTTTTCAATAAGACACAAAAAGCAAAACTGATATATGAAAAAGATTAAATAATTCAACCGTACCAAAGGTTAAAAAAAAGGTTTTTATCATCAAATATGCCAAAAGTAATAAAACAAGACAGGCACCAAGACGGTATTTGCAACACGTATGATATATAGAAGTTTCATACGTTTAGTAATGAGAATATAGTAAAAAAAGAAAAAAAAAAAACACTGCTACAAATCAAGCAGAAAAATTCCTTACATCAAGAATAGTCATTTCAGAGAAGAAACATCAGTAGCCAATAAATATATAAATACCAGCTTAGTCTTATTAGTAATCTAGTTAATGCATATTAAATATAAATTGAAATAACATTTTACACCAACCAGATCGGCAAAAATTGCAAAACTGCACAATATCAAGTGTTGGAAAGAATGCAGAGAAAAAGAAACTTTATCCACAGCTGGAGGGAAAGTCCCCTGGTACAACCACTTTGAAAAATGTGTTTCCTGGTACAGCTGAACACACCCACATCCTGAGACCCAGCAGCTCCAGACCTAGGGAAACTATTGAAGTACACCTGGTCCTATGGGGCAATATTGAAAGTCTCTTTGTCATTTAAATTTTATCCCTTGTAATTGCTCATTTTTAAGCTATAGTTTTTAGTTCTCAGAGAAGGTAATCTACAATATTCAATTTTACTTTTATGCCACTTTATTATTTTAAGGGCTTTTTCACAATTGCCTTGATTAGGTTAAGCTTAAAAAGAAACCTTGAATTTAAATCACATTCGTTTTGGTTTAATCATGTGCCATATTAAGCACTTGTAAAAATTATTCAAATTGTTCGTATGTACCTATATTTCCAAAATGAACTTCCTTCCCCTCTTCTTTTTCTTCTCAAAGAGAAATTTTAACAGAATAAATTCTTGGAAATTCATGATCATTTCCTTATTATTCATTATTATGAAGGAGATTTCACAATTTTCACAGAGATGTCAAATAATGATGTCATTGTAATCAAATTATCATGTAAGAACACTAATGAAAACTATCAGTTACACATCAATTCTTAAGAGTGAAAATTGATAGTTAAAAGCAGTTCCAAGGAAGCTTGCTAGCAGACTAAAAATATGATGCCGATGTACTTTCATTCAGCAACCACCATTAGTTCTCATTTCATAATATTTACCTTAGAGATCTAAGTCACAATATTTTCCTTGAGTGAGATTTCATTGTTAAATACACCGTAATGAGAAGTGTTGACATTTTATTGAAAACCACTCTATATTGCTAATCTGCTATGAATATTGCTATGGCAGTGGGGAAAATCTGTCAAAATGTGTTGGACTATGTTCTGTCTCGATGAAAAAGAATAACGAATAACTTCTCACAGTACAGGCGTTTATTTAATTACCGCTGCTATGTAACAATAAAAAATGGATTGTGTTTCACCCTTTGACTTCTCCTATTTGACTCCTATTCATACCTTGGATCTCAGCTGGAATGTTCCTCCTTTCCCCAGAGAAGTCTTCTTCCTGTCCAAAGTTAACCTTAACCATGTGTTAAGTTAACCTTAACTCTCTTGGTTACCTGTCCTCTTCCTTCATTCCATTTCTCATGATTGGTAATTGTACATTTTACTTTTCTAGTAGTCTACATTACAAGATAAGTGGGTCCATTAGTTAATTTTTGACAGCTTCCTAATTTTAAATAGACTTTAAGAAATTGAAAACTTGAAGTGAATTATTCATTTGGGAAGCACAGATAAATTATATCAGGTTTGCCTCTAGTTTCTCATTTTTAACACAGTCAATAAAGGTATCCATTCACCAATGCATTTCACTGTGTACAACAGGAACAATCCCTGTCCTCAGAATTTACAGTTGAGTTAGGAATAAAAATATACAAGCACAATGACTTCAAGTTTTTATGGTGAAATGTCCAATTTGTTAAAAGACATACAAAGTACTCTGAGTTCAAAGATGGTGCTGTTGCTTTCTGCTGAAGTCATGACGAGTTCCATAAAGAAGAGCTTGTGTTCATGATGTGCTTTGAAGAAGAGGGAGATTATAAAATCGTCAGGAAGAAGCAAGGGGCATTAAAATAGAGGAAGGACCATTGTCAAAGCCAGTGGAAACTTGTTTAGGAATGGACTGCTAGGCCAGTTGGGATGGCTAGAGATGAAAGTATCAAGCAGATACGGATGCAAATGAGAAGCAGTTCATTTCACCTGGGGCCATGCTATCCTAGAGGTGGATGCCAACTGCATAAGGAGAAGGAAGAAGAAAGATTTTCATATTTAACACCCATATCACCTCTCTATTTCTACTGATACACCGGGCATGGCTTCCCTACAGTTCTACTGAATACAGCATGTTCTGTCTTCAGTTATGTGTTAGTGCAAAAACAAAAGGGGGGAGGGTGATTGAATAGCACTGGTTAATACAGTCTTTCTTGCCAAATTTAATTACTTTACTCATTAACTAAGCAATTATTGAGCTCTGTATAAAAGCCAGGAAGAAGAGAGTTATAAATGTTTAAAATCAAAATGTAAACAAAAACTGCCATCAGAAAGCAACAACTTAAGTTCATAGACTCCTGGAAGAAATAGCTTTGTGAACATGATCATACTACATGTGATAAGTGCTCTGTGTAAGATGACAAGTACATAGGTACAGTAACCATGAGGAGTCCAAAGAAATTATGATATGTAAATACATTCTATTTTATGAAAAGATAAAAAAAATTGATAAACCTTTAGCCAAGCTCATCACCAAAAAAAAAAAAAGAGGACCAAAATAAACAAAATAAGAAATTAAAGACAATAAATAACAACCAATACCACAGAAATACAAAGAATCATAAGAGAATGCAACAAACAGTTATATACCAACAAATTGGACAACCTAGAAGAAATGGACAAATTTCTAGAAACGTAAAAATTACCAAGACTTAATCAGGAAGAAATAGACAATCTGAACAGACCAATCACTAGAAGTGAAATTGAATTTATAATAATAATAATGATGATGATAAAAACTCCCAGCAAACAAAAGTCCAGGACCAGATGGCTTCACAGGGGAATTCTACAAAACATATAAAAAAGAGCTACTAACTATCCTTCTCAAACTATTCCAAAATATTGAAGAGGATGGAACACTCACAAATTCAGTCTACAAGACCATTACCCTGATACCGAAACCAGACAAAGACATCACAAAAAAAGAAAATTACAGGCCAATATCTTTGATGCATATAGATGTAAAAATCCTGAACAAAATCTTAGCAAACTGAATTCAACAATATATAAGACGGATCATATACCATGATCAGGTGGAATTTATTCCAGGGATGCAAGGATGATTCAATATTCACAAATCAATTAATGTGATACACAACATTAACTAAAAGTAGGATAAAAATCAAATGATCATCTTAATAGATGCAGAAAAAACATTTGACAAAATTCATCATCCATTCATGATAAAAACTCTCATCAAAGTGGATATAGAAGGAACCTACCTCAACATAATAAAGGCCATTTATGACAAACCCACAGCTAACATCAGACTCAATAGTAAAAAGCTAAAAGGCTTTCCTCTAAAATCAGGAACAAGACAAGTATGCCCACTCTTATCACTTGTGTTTAACATAGTATTGGAAGTCCTAGTCACAGCAATCAGACAAGAAAAAGAAATAAAAGGCATCCAAATTGGAAGGGAAGAAGTAAAACTGTCACTATTTGCAGATGACATGATACTATATATAGTAAACCATAAAGTCTCCACCAAAAAACTATTAGAACTAATAAATGAATTCAGCACAGTTGCAGGATACAAGATTAATATAAAGAATAATATATAGAAATCTGTTGTGCTTCTATACACTAATAATAGACTATCAGAAAGAGAAAGAAAAAAAATCCTATTTAAAATCACATCAGAAAGAGTAAGATACGGGACTTCTCTGGTGATCCCATGGTTAAGACTCCATGCTCCCTTTGCAGGGGATGGGGGTTCAATCTCTTGTTGGGGAACTAAGATCCCGCATGCAGTGTGGTGCAGCCAAAAAAAAAAAAAAAAAAAAAGTAAAATACATAGGAATAAACTTAACTAAAGATGTGGAAGACCTATACTCTGAAAACTATAAAACATCACTGAAGGAAACTGAAAACTGAAGATGATACAAAGGAATGGAAAGGTATCCCATGCTCTTGGATTGGAAGAACTAATATTGTTAATATAAAGCAAACCATCAGCAAATCGAAAAGATAACCTACTGAATGGGAGCAAATATTTGCAAATATATGACCGTTAAGGGGTTAATATTCAAAATATATAAACAGCTAATACAACTCAATAAAAAAATCCCAATTGAAAAATGAATGGATGGTTTTCCAAAGAGGACATACAGATAGTTAACAGTCAAATGAAAAGATGTTCAACATCCACTAATCAACATCCACTAATGCAAATCAAAATGATGATGAGATATCACCTCACACATATTAGGATGGGTATCTTCAAAAAGACCACATATAACAAATGTTCACAAGGATGTGGAGAAAAGGGAATCTTTTACACTACTGGTGGGAGTGTAAATTAGTACAGCCGTTATGTAAAACAGTATGGAATTTCCTCAAAAAACTAAAAATAGAACTACCATGTGACCCAGAAATTTTACTCCTGGGTATATTTGGGAAAAAAAACAACACTAATACAAAAAGACCCATGCACCCCAATGTTCACAGCAACATTATTTACAATTGCCAAGATATGGAAGTTACCTAAGGGACCATCAACAGATGAGTTGATGGATACAGAAGATATAATATCACACACACACACACACACACACCCCCCAACACAACCTTGGAATATTACTCAACCATAACAAAGAATGGTTTCTACCATTTTCAACAATGTGAACGAACTTAGAGGGTATTAAGCTTACTGAAACAACTCAGACTAAGACAAATACTGTATGTTTTCACTTATATGTGGAATCTAAAAAATAAAACAAACAAATGTATTTAACAAAACAAAAACAGACTCATAAATATAGAGAAAAAATTAGTGGCTACCGGCGGGGAGATGGAAGGTGGGAGGGGCAAGTCAGGGGTATGGGATTAAGAGATACAAAGTACTATGTATAAAATAAATAAAAAGGATATATTGTACAGCACTGGGAAATACAGCCATTATTTTGTAATAACTTAAAATGAAGTATAAGCTATAAAACTGTTGAATCAACATGGTGTACACCTGAAAATAATATAATATTGTAAATCAACTACACTTCAATAAAAACAGGAAGAATAAAAGAAATATATTAAAATTTTTCATTTGTGATTTAGTCCCTAAACACCTCCTTATAATATGGGTTTCCATTTTATTAGAACCTGGGGAAATTAACCTTCGGCTCAGAATTGGCAGTTATTTCACATAAATGCAAAAAAAGCCTAATTCTTTTAAAAAGTGTAATTAAAATTTATCACAATCATATTTTAACACAGCAGTTAGATTTAGTTTTTTTTAGGGCAGAGTTTTTAGGGAAATTTGTCATTTTTGATGTTGACCCTATTTCACCAACATCATCAAAGAAAACTTTTTCATTGATTGCCATTTATATGAACATTTCTCCATTCATTCATTCTCCAAACATTATTAAACATTTGCTATATGTACAAAACACCACTTTTCATACTAAGCTTAGTGAATCGAGTGTACACACAGTGTATTTTAAGAATATTATAGCTTTAATAAAGAATATTAAGAATTTCCATTTTCTTAAATTATTTATTTGAAAAATTCAAGGGGAAACATTCCAAAACTATTTTAATTATTGATAACATTTTGCATAAAATCACATGGGATGATTACTTTGTCCTACTTCCCTTCACAAATACAATTTCATAGCCTCTATAGGATTTAAAGTAACAATAGTAAAAACAAAAAGTAGCAAGTGTGTTACATGCCAGACAGTGTTCCAGGTTCTTTTCATGTTTAGACTCATTTAACACTCAAAGCTTCTTTGAAGTAGTTTCCATTATTATGAGTATTTACACATGAAGAAAATAAAGTTATAAGCATTTAGTTAGCTTGTCTAATATAACACAGCAAGTTCATGGTTAAGCTGTGCTCAAACAGGAGCAGATACAGCCCTTAAGACTCTGCTGCACTAGCTGTCCAAAACATTTCCAGTATACTCCAGTTTATAGCATGTCTCAGCAAAAGAGCTACCTATAAAATTCCTAATATGTGGCCAGCTCGGGGCTAAGCCCATCACATAAACTCAGTCCAGCCCTTCCATCTAGCTTCCCCAAGAGTGGGGAGCTAAATTCTGATTGCTCCAGGACAGCTTGTTTGGATCCTCAAACAAAAGGTCAGCAGCTCTCAAGATCTCTTACTTTTATTCTTTTAGTCTCTGCCCATTAGCTCAATAGGTAGAGTGAAATAAAAATCCACAAATACTATGATGTATTTTAGCGGCTTTTAGCTGTGTTGTTCATTTTTTTAATGAACATGTAGTCTTATAATAATTTGTTTATCTTGAAATGACCCTAATACAACTTTTGAACTAGGTCTCATCATTTTTTCTTTTTTGACTGAAGGTTATTTTCCTTGGAGAGAGACAAATGAAGCTAGTAAGAAATAAAGTCAACCAAATTGCGGTTTATGAAACATGAAATCTTCCACGTTGTTTTTCTCCCTACAAAATACTACTCAAAATGCAAGTGTGTCTGTAACCTCAGAGATTAATAATTTTTTTTTCTTTGATTGTTTGTTGTGGTTGCTTTTATTCAAGTAATGAAAACAGAACAAAGCTGCCTGTGTTCAAACAGCAGTGATTCCATGGTCCTTCCAGATATTGTCTGAATCTAATTGGATTTTAATGAAATGATATTTCCTTTGTGATAAGTACATAAAAATTATGTTTTTAATTAACATCACAAGGTATAAGCTATAGATACCAAGTTTCAACAGAAGCAATAATTCTTTAACGTTTTCTTCATTTAAAAAAAGACAGAAGGAGTAACAACTTGGTAGGGAAAATGAATAAATTAACTGGACAATGATAGTTCCCGGGTCTTTTCCTCCCAGGGGTTATTCAGATTGACCATGTCTATTTATTTTTACATTTAAGACTTCATTAGCTGGTTTTGTTTTGAAAGACTTTCGAAAGTTGTTGGGTTTTTTTTTTTAATCATTAAATTTTGACAGTGTTTGTACAGGATCGCAAATGAACTAAGTTCAGTTTACATTGTGATAAGTCTCTCATGTAATGTTCAATATATGTATATTGAACTCTAAAACTAAGCAAGTAAAAGTAATTTGTAACACAGAACTGCACATTTGTGAAATGTACCCCATTTATCATATGAAAATTTTATCTAATTGACTTAGAAGAGGAATATTTGATTCTCAGGGGAAAAAAAATATAAGGAGGGAATGGTACTCTACAAGACTCAGGAGTAAATAGAAAAAAGGATTTCTCATCTGTATCGTTCCAAAAGTAACATGAAAAAATCCTGAGAAGAAAAGCAAAGAACAAGTCATAGCAAATCAAGCTCAATCAGTCCTGTTGATCTTTCTGCAGAGGATAAGTTGTACTGCTTCTGTTAGTTATGAATTATATTTTTATTACCTACTGGCGGCCTGTATTAGTGATCTCTACAATGATCTATGCATTTGGTCGCCTACTAATTAACAAAATGATCACACTGATTTACTTAACAATTGATGATGGAATTTTTCTTTTCAATTTTTACCTCTGTTTATTGTATTTAAGTATACTTCATGAGCAGTTAAAAAATATTCTCTGATTTAGTTCATCATCAGTGTCCAGTGAAACATAAAAGTGCTTTTTGTAGGGAAGGACACATAGAACTTTGAACGTTTCCTCATGGAAGTAAAATGAAGAGTGTGCCTCCCCTTGAAGAGCCCCAAACAGATGGTATTCTGATTACCTCTTCCTTGGTTTAACAATTCTTCCCACTCTGTCTCTAAACCATTTTAAGAGAACTAAGTAAGCATGTGAAATTGAAACTTATCATTAGCCTCCATAAAGCTGAAAGGCTCAAATTTTCAGTTAAAGGAGACTTACAAATTCCTGAATCCACTGAGGATGTTTTATTCACTTCCTGTACAGCTGAAATAGGCACAATTACTTTACTTTAAAAGAGTCTCAAATGTGAAAGCAGAATAGAATGTTACAGAGACAAAATTCACATTCAAACAATGCAGATCTGGGAAGTTCAAAGAGTTCTATCATTGGGTATTTCAAGTAAGATTTTATTTGCAAATATATAGATTTTTGCTTTACTTTTTTCTTTAGTCTTCTTAATTAAATATTTGACATTTTATAAACATGCCTATGTGCTATAAATTTTTTTTTTGGTTATAGTTTCTTTTTTTTCAATTAAGCAAGGTATAACCTACAAGAGTAAAGTACGTAAATCTTAAGTGTACTGCATAATGAATTGTAACGTATTTCTGTACTTGCGTAATCACCGACAAGATTGAGATACAGGCAGATATTTCTTGCAAAACTGAAGGTTCCTTATTTCCTAGTCCCAACCAGTAACCCACAAGGGTAACACTATTATCCTGGATTCGATTTGCCTTATGAGGTACTACCTATAAATGAGATAATATAATGTATCCTCTTTTGTGTCTGACTTCTCTCACTCAGTGTATGTCTCTGAGATTCATGTGTCAGTACTTTATTATTTTTCCTTGCTGTGTAGCATTCCATTCTATGAGTATACTGTTATTAAGGTACCCATTCTATGTTGATGGGCATCTGTATTGTTCCAAGTTTTTCCTATTATGACTAAAATTGCTTTGAACATTCTTGCACAAGTGTACTGGTAGAAAGAAACATTTTTATGGAAGCTGAATTGTTGATTGTGGAGTCATGGAGGATCTCCAGGGGCCAGAAAAAAGAATAAAAGGAAAAAGGGGAAGAGAAAAAGAAGCAGCAATAGGAGGAGGAAGAAGGGAGAAGGATAAGGAAGAAAGGAACAAAACAGCCAGGAGCAGCAACAAAATGAGGTAAAGGTGATTGTCAGGGTGAGATGCTTCCTTGGGGAAAATAAAGATAAGCTCTCAGATTTGCAGACTAAGCCCAGGGCACATCCTTGGAGGTGAAGTTGAAACACAGATTGACTCATTAAGTTAACCCTCAGGAAATGTGCTAAAGTGAGGACGACAAGCTTGCATTACTGGCAAATTAAAACCCTTTTTGGAAAATAAAAAAGTACCGACAATTGAAAAAAATTATAATAATACCAACCCTATAAGGAAATAAATGACTGGAAGTAAGAATTAGGAAAATACAGACACCTGGAGAATTCACATATTGAAATGATCAGATACAGAATATTAACTATACATGAAATATTGAAAATGGGGGGGTCACATAAGTTTACTATAAATTTTTATTGTAGCAATACAACATTTAAAAGGAAATTTATATATGGTATATGAGCATCCATTGTTGCTTGGAATGCAAAATGACACAGATACTTTGGAACACAGCTTGACAGTGTCTCGCATCTAAATGTACACCCATCGTATGACCCAGCCATGTCACTCCTCATTCTTTACTCCTGAGATATGGAAACTTACGTTCACGCAAAGTCATATACAAAAATGTGCAGAGCAGCTTCACAAAAAAGCACCCTTACGTGGAAAGAACAAAAATATTTATCAACTGGTACATGGATAAAAAAATGGAGTACATCCATCTAATGGAACACTATAAAAGAAATAATGATTGATAATCCACTAAAATGGATGAATCTGAAAATCATTATGTTAAGTGAAAGAGGTTTCCCCCAAAAGGCTACATATTTCATGAGTTCATAATTCCTCATGAAAATCTAGAAAAGGCCAAATTCTAGGGACACAAAACAAATCAGCACTGCCAGGGGCTGCAGTTTGGGGAGGGTATTTACTACAAAGGATTATGAAGAAACGTCTTGGACGATTATGTAAATATTCTATATTTTGATTGTGGCTACATGACTATATGCATTTGTCAAACCTCAAAAACCCAAACACCTAAAGAGACTGAGTTTTACTGTTTATAAATTATGCCCCAATAAACTTGACATAAAAAAATAAAACTACAGTCAAATCTTCCTTTTGAGTTATGAGTTTAAGATTATCTCAGGATGCAAGTTTGTATTAATATTTTAAAATGCAATAGTATATTTTTAATATTAATGAATTAAGACAGGAAAAGTACAATCTTCATAATAGCTGTAACCAAATCATTTAATAAAAGTTAACATGCATTCATGATATAAACATTTATCAAGAACGAACAAAAGAAAACTTCCTTAACCTGATAAAAACATCTTATAAAAAACAAATAAATTAAATCATATGCAAACATGACTGTACATGTGGAGACATTTGAAGCATTTTCTTTAAAATTCTCTTTAAAATGATAATGGACAACAAATTCTGTTTAACATTGAAATGTACATCCTGGGCAGCAGACTGATCAATGAAAAGAAGTAAGATATAGGGATTGGTAGTAATGTGAAAAAAGTCATTCTTCAGAGCTCACATGGTCATCTACGAAGATAAGCCCAAATAATATACAGATTATTATAATTTATAAAAGACGATAGCTCATGAGCCAAGCAAAAGACCTGTAAAAACAGTATATTGAATCATTATATGTTCATTTTTAGGAAGAAAAGCAACTTTTGCAACTTATTTCTTTAGAAATACGAAAATAAGTACACTACATAGTGACTGAAGACCAGAGATAATCGGAAAATATATTCAATTAACTGGGAGATTCATCTATTTATAAATGTCATTCAAATGCAAATATCTCTAAGAAAACTTTTATGAATAAATCCTATTAAAAAAAGGCAATGAAAATATGTCTTTACATCATTCAGTTTCAATGTGAAACATGTGGTCTGTGAAGTAGGGCTTTACCTGTGGTAAGTATGAGTAGCTAGGCATTTATGAAGAGGTTAGAATAAAATAACTGCGTTAGATGGTGACTCAGAATGGCCAATGCTTTCACAAATTAAATTAAATAGCTGCAAGCTTCACTTTAATAATCCCTAAGAGTCAAAAACATAGAAGCCTAATTTTTATATGGCTGTTTTCGCCAATAAAATCTTCATCTATCATGAATACTCATCACTTTCTTGACAACATTTTAGCAAGCTGGAGAGGTAACATTCTGTGCACGCATATCGTGTTTTCAAAGAGAGAAAGGGTTATAAAAAGTGAAAAATAGCTTCAGTCAACAAAACCTCCCCAAAGCCCTGAAACATTATAAGGAAACTTATTCCCCTTAGTGTTCATAAAACAAGGCAGATACACATAATTAGAACCGTGCAGTGAAATATCCCACCTATCTTGCTAGTGTTAGCAATGACTAGCAAAAATACCTTTGCTTAATCAGATAACATAATGCATTGGTGTCAAGAAATAGACTTTTGAATTAAAATGTGCCTCTTTGGAAAACAGACAACTACGCAGAGGAACATATTGGAAGAATGCTGCTGGCATCTTAGAGACTTAAGACACAGCGTCATCACCCATAGCAGCCCAGGAAGCAGGCAGAAAGTTAAAAGGATGTCTTCACTAACAGAATGAAAACTTGTGATTGTTCAGCTTCTAATAATCATTTGTTAGATGCAATGAAGAAGTCTGCAACCCAGGAAAACATTTATGCAGGGAAATCCTTTGGCTTCTAAAGAAGAATAATTTGAATTTGAACAAGCTGGTCTTTAAGGATTTTGCAATCATTGCTTATTTAGCATCGTCACCCATAGTTTATGATTTTGAAAGAGGCCCTGAAACTCCCCAGCTTGGCATCTGTGGTTTTCCATTACCAAGTTCCACTTGCCCTATTTATTCTGCCTCTTACTGTTCCCCTGCATTAGCTCTTGTTCCTCAATTGTTGTGTTAATTTTTCTGCTTAGTGCTTTGCCCAGAGCTGGAAGATACTGTTCCAATTCCAATCAGATATTCCTTTCAAGGACTCAGCCAAGGCTTAATCCTAGTTCTTGATGACTGTTCACTGACTTTTTAAAAAAACTATTTTACTGAAGTATAGTTGACTTACAATGTTGTGTTGGTTTCTGCTGTACAGCAAAGTGGAGTAGATGGAGAGTTTGGGATTGACATGGACACACTGCTGTATTTAAAATAGATAACCAACAAGGACCTACTGTAAAAAATTTTTAAAAATTAAAAAAAAAGAAGATGTGGTACATATATACAATGGAATACTACTCTTCACTGATTTTTAATGTTCTTCCTACATGCAAGCGTATATTTATTGTCTAATATACATCATGCACGCTTCCAGACACTGGGCAGGCAGCAATCGTTAAAAGAGAGAGAATTTCTATTTTCAAGGGCAAACCCTCTAGTGGAGGCAACAGTAAACACACAACAAATAAACAACCATATACTATGTCATTTGAGAAGAGCCCGGAAAAAAATAAAGCAGGGGAAGGAGTCAGAAGATGAGGGTGGAGTGGATGGAGGGCTGCTGTTTCCCAGGGGTCATCAGGGACCTTCTGCTGATAAGACGATTTTTCAGCGAGCAGCATCCCCCGGGAATTGAAGGAGAGGATTAGGGCAGAAGTGTATTCTAGGCATAAGATGAGCCCACAGAAGAGACCTTGGCCAAGGAGTGAGGAAAGGGCAGCATGATAGCAAGAGATGAGGTCTGGGTTGTCGGAAACTCTGCCATCTGTGGTCTTTACAGCCTTTGTGAGGACTTTGGTCTTCAGACAAGAAATGGGGGGCTTTGTAAAGTCATAGCCACACATCTTGAAAGTTATAGATTTTATCATAATTTAATTACTTAATTTACCTTATTTCCCCTGAATATTTTAAGAACCTCAAAGGGCAGAGTTGATACTTTGACTTTCCTAGTACAACTCCTCTATGGTGCACAGGAGATCCATGACCTCAACTGATTCTGTGAGATAACACCAAAAGTATTACAAATGACAAATAAACAATGGTAACATGTTTAATATCTCAGAAATTCAAACCAAGCTGATAATATAATTTTAACTATTAAATTAGCTAGGATTTTTTTTTTTTTTTAATGAGAGACACTATACTTGAATAGCAGACAGTGCAAAAGGAATGTATATACTTAGAGTGGGAATGCAGATCAATATAACTTTTCTCAAGAGGAATTTCTTTTAAATGAAGCAAGATTCTCTTTTTAAAATAGTTAATAAACATTTTCTAGAATTTTGTCTATTCTGAATTTATTTTAGGGGTAAAAAGTAGATTAGGATTTATGGGTCAAGAACGTTTACTGTTGATTATGTTTACAAAGCATGAACAATTAAGTGATTTGTAATCTGTTAAATAATTACAACTTAATCACTAAATTAAACAATAAGTAATCTGTAGACATGTTGTAGAAAAAGTTATTTCAGCATCCTAAGAGAATGTTCGCTATATGATATTGGGTGGAAAAAAAATCGAATTGCAAATCCTAATTGATTCTAATTCAGTAAAAATTAAAAAAGAAGATTTTTCTGAAGGAAAATAAAATACAACATTAATAGCAAGTATTAAGACCTTGTCTTAGCCTCTCCCAAGATGGAAGAATTTGAGCTGGGAATATGGTCACCCAGCTAGGGACCACTTTCCAGTAAACTTTGCAGCAGTGTAGTGCCATAGGACCAACATCTGTCCAATGATCTGTGAATGGAAGTAATATTGGAACATCGTCTTCATAAGAACCCACCTGTCTTCTGTCTCTCTTTTTCTTTCCTCCTGTTCACTGGAATTAGAACATCATGACAGTGGCCAGTGCAGTCAACCTAGAAACAAGATGGAAGCACCATGGTGATGAGAGCAGAACAACATCACAGAAAGTCCCCTGGCGACTGGAGAAGTACCACAGTAGCCTTGGAGTGCCTACCCAGAATTTCATGTGAGAAAGAAATAAACTTGCAACTTATTTAAACTACTAATATCTTGGTCTCTCTTCTAAAAGAATCAACCTTATATTCTAACAAATGCACTTATCTTCTTGACGCTTTTACACATTTTAAAAATTTTCATACAATAAACATGAACTAATTTATAAATCTAAAACTCAGTGTAAGTCTACAAAATATTAGGATGTATGTATTGAACCACAGACTCCAAAGTAAGAGAAGTTATTTCTAGGCTTAAGTTTTAAAAACTAATATTGAACAAGTAGAATTTATTTAGAGTAAAAATCCAAAAAAAAAAAGTAAGAGAAGTGTTATATATCATAATGAGATATCATGTGAGATGTTATTGAAGGAATTTGACATATTTTATCTGAGAACATAGGACTAAAGGAAAGGCATGATTTTTGTTCTTAAACTCTGAAGATTCGTTAAATGAGAATGAACCAGGCATGCTTTTAATAATACCTATGCCCCAAGTTAAGAAAAATGGAGATGTGCTGGGATACAGAAGGCAGCACATATAAGGAGACCATCAGTACCACTTAGCTTCTCAGAAATGGAATGTCTTACCCCAAAAAGAAGTGAAGGCTGTGTCACAAGAAATGATCACTACGAAATGGATTGCCAGGCTTCCCTGGTGGCGCAGTGGTTGAGAATCTGCCTGCCAATGCAGGGGACACGGGTTCGAGCCCTGGTCTGGGAAGATCCCACATGCCGCGGAGCAACTAGGCCCGTGAGCCACAACTACTGAGCCTGCGCGTCTGGAGCCTGTGCCCCGCAACAAGAGAGGCCACGACAGTGAGAGGCCCGCGCACCGCGATGAAGAGTGGCCCCCGCTTGCCGCAACTAGAGAAAGCCCTCACACAGAAACGAAGACCCAACACAGCCATAAATAAATAAATAAATAAATAAATAATTTAAAAAAAAAAGAAAGAAATGGATTGCCTAATCACGTGGATCCTGCACTTCACAGACTATGTACAAAATAGGCTGTGATTCCCCAAAATGTTTCTGGGCATTTCAGCTCTGAGATTCCCAGACTACATTAATGGAAACCCTATTTTGGATGATTTATGGAAGTATAAGCTAGGGTGCTTCCTTACCAATTTGAATATGAGCAATAAAGCTCGTTTGTCCAACTTCATTGCTTATACCAGGTGACTTTTAAAATAACTGTGCCACGGGACTTCTCTGGTGGCGCAGTGGTTAAGAATCCGCCTGCCAATGCAGGGGACACAGGTTCAAGCCCTGGTCCGGGGAGATCCCACATGCTGCAGAGCAACTAAGCCCGTGCGCCACAACTACTGAGCCTGCGCTCTAGAGCCCACGTGCCACAACTACTGAAGCCCGTGTGCCTAGAGCCCGTGCTCCGCAACAAGAGAAGCCACCGCAATGAGAAGCCTGCGCACCGCAACGAAGAGTAGCCCCCGCTCGACACAACTAGAGAAAACCCGTGCGCAGCAACGAAGACCCAACGCAGCCAAAAAAAACCTTCAATAAATACATAAATCAATAATTGTGCCATTAAATAATCCATTTCATAGAGATGATTGAGAAAATTCATAGGCCTGTATCGCCCTGAACCCTGTAGGTAATTCTAAACCAAGGTCCATGCTGTCCACAGGAATATCTCACTTTCTATCTCTCTATAAAAATCAACTTAGTAAAGAGCCAATGAGAAAAGTGGCAGTGCAGTCCCAGAGCCTCCATGAACATAAACTTCGGAAGAATCCCGTGGCTTATCATCTCAGAGAGTCACGTGTCCCCATAAGAGAAGGGCTCTCTCCACTTTACACTCTTTGACGTCTCCCTCCCCAATTCTGAGATGCATTTGGCCATGGAGGGATAATTATCTTGCGCAGGCCTCACTCCATCCTTCTAGAGCTGTCCAAACATCACGGCCTCATGACTGGCCTTCCAGCATCACTCCTGACCGTCACACCTTACCACATCTACCGAATTCTCCAGCTTGGAATTGGTATGAAAGCAGAAGAATCAGCAAACATATTGCAATGGCCAAGTGTATTTATTCTAAAACTAGGAAGAAAAAGATAATGACTGAGCAGCTGGGTGAAGTACGTTCAGCTTCTCTGTTGGAAGAACTGTTAAAGAAGGGAGGTGGAGATGAAGCACTCCCTTGAGAGGCTCTCAACACAATCAAGAGAAGACAAGCTTGGCGAACCCTGCCCTAGACAAGTACCTCAATCTCGCAATTTTATGGGCCTGCACACTGAGGCAGTGTCATTGCACCACAGTCACCAGCTGTCTCGGGGGGCTCTTTGGGGGAGAATTGCCCATCATCCCCACTGGCTGCACACCATGGAGGAAACTGCCCTCCGCTCGTGTGAGAAGTGCTGAGACAAGATTTTGCTTCTGGGCAGGTGCTGGATGGATGCAATTTCCTTGTAGAGTGTCTGGCCCATAATTGGATACTTGCAAATGCTTCTGCTGGTGATGTGTCCATGTTGCTGTTGCTGAGACTCACGAGAAGTGAGAAACAATCTCAGCAGGAAACAGAGCACACAGAACTCTCCACCATCCAGAGGGCTCACCACTGTGTCGCCAGCTATAACATGGTCCTTTTTTTGTCCCCTGCTGAGTAGAAGCTGTTAGAAAGAGATTAGAAAGCCTGTAACCATAATGGGATACAAGCGGTCACAAGGATGAGAAACAGCTAAGACCTAAAACAAAGAAGAAAGGGAAGAAAAGAGAATCATTTTGGAAAGTTTCGTTGGGAGTAAGTTCTTAGTTTAAATTTACTTTTTGTTTAAGCTCATCCTAAGGCCGAAGCCTGATGTAGTCTATACAGGTGTGTCTTGTGGAGAGTGAGAACAGGTGTGGAGCCTGCAGAGGTGCTGACTACACAGACCCTCTGAAATCCCCTGACCAAAGGCCTTGGTGGAAGGCAGTGTCCAGGTGTGGCTTCTGTGCTGTCCAGAGGGCAACGTAATCTTTGGGTACCATTTTCTCTGGCAAGTTTACCTCCAACACAGGATGGAGTGGATCACGGATTCCACTTAATGCCTGTAGAGCCGCCCAGGCTTCAGGAGCCGGTTGGCTGATTTACAAGCCTCCCTTTTTAAGACATAATAATCATTCAGAGAGAGAGAATGCAGGGTGAGGAATATCATAACAGGAGTAAAACGACGTTCGTAGGGAATGTGAGATGCAATCCAGACCGTTGTGCCCATTTTACTTTTGGATATTTTAATAAACTATAAATGAGAAAATCAATCCTCCCCTCCCAGCTCAGAGGGAAATGAAACATCTATAGTTTAGCTTACCTGGAGAGCTTGACTGCCGTCATCACTGGATGTGGAGCAAAGGATTGAGGTCCTGGGATTCAGCATATGAGAGTCTGGGCATGCAGACTGGTTTAGTGCTATTCCACATTTACATATCCAATTTCTCGAGATGCCGTATAGGAACTATGGTGCTTTGTTTCATTCCCTGTGAGTGTGTCAACTGTCTCAGAATTCTGTCCATGGCAGGGAGGAGTGTCAGAAAGTTAACATTTAAATTTAAACTTTTAGAAAGCATTGGTTTGGGCTTTCCTGTTATTGCTGTGATTTGGGGGAACCTTTATGCTGCATCAGATGCTCAAATGATATTTTATTAAAGTGATTGTATTCAACAAAGACCGTTCCCAGCTAAACCCTCCTCATTATCGTCCAAAGAGGGGCCTTCACATTCCAGTGGCTGTACCTGTGAATTGGCTACAGCTACTGCCAGTTTGTAACCCCCTCTGTGGAGGGCTGTCCGCTGTGGAGTGCTTGCCAATGGCATGTACTTGGACTCCTTGTTTCTCTCCTTTCATAGAAGCCAAAAGACACTGTGAGTCAGAGGGAGATGATGTTAAGTTTTCCATCTGGTGCTAGATTTGTCAAACCACTAAAACCCCACCTTCCATTATGACTCCAAGGGTGCCATTTGAGTATGAAACACATATTAACAGATTGTTCATAATACCTCCAAGGATACGTTTTATCCAGTGTAAAAGGCAAAAGCTCTGCATCACACCAGATCCAGCCATTCACCAAGGGCTCAAAGACTGACTGCCTCTGTGTGTCATGCCTTTGTCACCAGCTCCCAGAGTCTGAAGCTCAGTGCCATGAACTTGGATATGTTTGTGACAAACACTTTTCACTCACAGCTGTTTGTGCCTTCAAAACGGCTAATAAACAATTGTCAGGAAATGCATCTCTGGAGTTGTGAACAATTATGTGTTCTGCATACTCCAATGACAGCCTTTAAGTCGGGGGGCAGCTGTTTTGCCTTTGAACCACACAGACTCTCAGGGGGGAAAATCATTCTGCACAAAAGCTTATATGGCATAACTTAGAACGGGGAAGAGGTGATTGGAATCAGGGCAACCTAAGGGTAAAGTCCAGAGTTAAAAATACCTCCCCATTTCCCTACCCTACAGACTCACATTCTTTTTAAAACAATTTTTATTGACATATAGTTGATTTACAATATTGTGTTGGTTTCAGCTGTACAGCAAAGTGATTCAGTTATACATATATATGTATTCTTTTTTAGATACTTTTCCATTATAGGTTATTATAAGATATTGAGTATAGTTCCCTGTGCTATATAGTAGGTCCTTATTGTTTATCTATTTTATATATAGCAGTGTGTATATTTTAATCCCAAACTTCTAATTTATTCCTCCCCCCTTTCCCCTTTGGTAATCATAAGTTTATTTTCTATGTCTGTGGGTCTATTTCTGTTTTGTAAATAAGTTCATTTTTATCATTTGTTTAGATTCCACATATAAGTGATATCATATGATATATCTCTTTCTCTATCTGACTTACTTCACTTAGTATGATCATCTCTAGGCCCATCCATGTTGCTGCAAATGGCATGATTTTATTCTTTTTTATGGTTGAGTAATATTCCATTATGTATATCTACACTCACATCCTTCAGATCCATACTTGACAGCTCTTTCCCATACTACATTAGGTAATGCCTTTATCTATTTAAATAGTCACAAATTATTATATATATATTCTTTTTTGGCCTCAGAGTGTGCTTCACCTCTTCCCTTGTTATATTAGTCTCCTAGGACTGCCAAAACAATCACAAATGGGATGGCTTAATAACAATAGAAATTTATTGTCTCAAAATTTTGGAGGCTGGAAGTCTAAAATCAAGGTGTGAGTAGGGCCATGCTCCCTCCGAAGGTGCTAGGGAAGAATCCTTCCTTGGCTTTTCCAGTGTCTGCTGCTACAGGCTTTCCTTCACTGTGGCAGTAACTCCTATCTCTGCCTCCATCTTTAAATAAACTTCTCTGTGTGTCCTCTCCTTTCCTTATAATGTCATCAGTCATTGGATTAGGGCCCACCTTAATGCAGTAAGATGCCATCTCAACTAATTGCATCTGCAAAAATAGTATCTCCAGATAAGTTCCCATTCTAAGATTCCAGGTGGACATGAATTTCTGTGGGACAACATTCCACCCATTACAGGAGTTGATTTTAAGGAGTTCCATCATTTGGGCATCTATCTGACCTGTTATTGACAAACATGAGAGGAGATAACAGTGATTCCTTGCTGCTCTGATGTTTTAGTTGATTCCTTGCTGCTCCCGGGAGGCTGTGCAGCCCGCCACTGCCAGGGTCCCGTGATCCAGGGACAACTTCCCTGGGAGAATGCATGGCGTGCCTCAGACTGGTGCAACGTCATGCCGGCCTCTGCCGCCGCAGGCTCACCCCGCACTCCGTACCCCTCCCTCCCCCCGGCCTGAGCGAGCCAGAGCCCCCGAATCAGCTGCTCCTTTAACCCCGTCCTGTCTGAGTGAAGAACAGACGCCCTCAGGCGACCTACACGCAGAGGCGGGTCCAAATCCAAAGCTGAACCCCGGGAGCTGTGCAAACAAGAAGAGAAAGGGAAATTTCTCCCAGCAGCCTCAGGAGCAGCGGATTAAATCTCCACAGACAACTTGATATACGCTGCATCTGTGGAATACCTGAATAGACAACGAATCATCCCAAATTCAGGAGGTGGACTTTGGGAGCAACTGTTGACCTGGGGTTTGCTGTATGCGATTGACTAGTTTCTGATTTTTATGTTTATCTTAGTATAGTTTATAGCGCTTGTTATCATTGGTGGATTTGTTTATTGGTTTGGTTGCGCTCTTCCTTTTTTTAATTAAAAAAATTTTTTCTTTTAATAATATTTTTTATTTTAATAACTTTTAATTTTATTTATTTTTCTTTCTTTTTTTTCTCCCTTTTCTTCTGAGCCATGAGGCTGACAGGGTCTTGGTGCTCCGGCCGGGTGTCAGGCGTGAGCCTCTGAGGTGGGAGAGCCGAATTCAAGACATTGACCTCCCAGCACCACATAATATCAATTGGCAAGAGCTCTCCCAGAGATCTCTGTCTCAACGCGAAGACCCAGCTCCATCTCAATGAGCAAGAAGCTCTAGGTCTGGACACCCTATGCCAAACAACCGGCAAGACAGGAACAAAACCCCACCCATTAGCAGAGAGGATGCCTAAAATCATAGTAAATTCACAGAACCCAAAACACACCACTGGATGTGGTCCAGCCCACCAGAAAGACAAGATCCAGCCTCATCCACTAGAACACAGGCACCAGTCCCCCCAACCAGGAAGCCTACACAAACCACTGAACCAACCTTACCCACTGGGGGCAGACACCAAAAAAATGGGAACTATGAACGTGCAGCCTGTGAAAAGGAGACCCCAAACACAGTAAGTTAAGCAAAATGAGAAGACAGAGAAGTATGCAGCAGATGAAGGAACAAACTAAAAACCCACTGGACCAAACAAATGAAGAGGAATAGGCAGTCTACCTGAAAAAGAATTCAGAGTAATGATAGTAAAGATATCCAAAATCTTGGAAATAGAATGGAGAAAATACAAGAAATGGTTAACAAGGACCTAGAAGAACTAAAGAGCAAACAAACAATAATGAACTACACAATAAATGAAATTAAAAATTCTCTAGAAGGAATCAATCAATAGCAGAATAACTGAGGCAGAAGAACAGATAAGTGACCTGGAAGATAAAATAGTGGAAATAACTACTGCAGACCAGAATAAAGAAAAAAGAATGAAAAGAATTGAGGACAGTCTCAGAGACCTCTGGGACAACATTAAACACACCAACATTTGAATTATAGCGGTCCCAGAAGAAGAAGAGAAAAAAAAGGGACTGAGAAAATATTTGAAGAGATTATAGCTGAAAACTTCCCTAACATGGGAAAGGAAATAGTCAATCAAGTCCAGGAAGCACAGAGAGTCCCATACAAGATAAATCCAAGGAGAAACACACCAAGACACATATTAATCAAACTATCAAAAATTAAATACAAAGAAAAAGTATTAAAAGCAACAAGGGAAAAACAACAAATAACAGACAAGGGAATCCCTGTAAGGTTAACAGCTGAACTTTCAGCAGAAACTCTGCAAGCCAAAAGGGAGTGGCAGGGCATATTTAAAGTGATGAAAGGGCAAAACCTACAACCAAGGTTACTCTACCCAGCAAGGATCTCATTCAGATTCAACAGAGAAATTAAAACCTTTACAGACAAGCAAAAGCTAAGAGAATTCAGCACCACCAAACCAGCTTTACAACAATTGCTAAAGGAACTTCTCTGGTCAGGAAACACAGGAGAAGGAAAAGACCTACAAAAACAAACCCAAAACAATTAAGAAAATGGTAATACGAACATACATATCAATAATCACCTTAAATGTAAATGGATTAAATGCTCCAACCAAAAGACCTAGACTGGTTGAATGGATACAAAAACAAGATCCGTATATATGCTATCCACAAGAGACCCACTTCAGACCTAGGGACACATACAGACTGGCAGTGAGGGGATGGAAAAAGATATTCCATGCAAATGGAAAAAAAAAGAAAGCTGGAGTAGCAATTCTCATATCAGACAAAATAGACTTTAAAATAAAGACTATTACAAGAGCCAAAGAAGGACACTACATAATGATCAAGGGATCAATCCAAGAAGAGGATATAACAATTGTAAATATTTATGCACAAAACATAGGAGCACCTCAATACATAAGGCAAATACTAACAGCCATACAAGGGGAAATCGATAGTAACACAGTAATAGTAGGAGACTTTAACACCCCACTTTCACCAATGGACAGATCATCCAAAATGAAAATAAATAAGGAAACGCAAGCTTTAAATGACACATTAAACAAAATGGACTTAATTGGTATTTATAGGATATTCCTTCGAAAAACAACAGAATACACTCTCTTCTCAAGTGCTCATGGAACATTCTTCAGGATAGATCATATCTTGGGTCACAGATCAAGCCTTGGTAAATTTAAGAAAATTGAAATCGTGTCAGGTACCTTTTCCAACTGCAACACTATGAGACTAGATAACAATTATAAGGGAAAAAAACTGTAAAAAATACAAACACATTGAGGCTAAACAATACACTACTAAATAACCAAGCGATCACTGAAGAAATCAAAGAGGAAATCAAAAAATACCTAGAAACAAAAGACAATGATAACACGACGACCCAAAACTTATGGGATGCAGCAAAAGCAGTTCTAAGAGGGAAGTTTATAGCAATACAATCCTACCTCAAGAAACAAGAAACATCTCAAATAAACAACCTAACCTTACACCTAAAGCAAGTAGAGAAAGAAGAACAAAAAAGTCCCAAAGTTAGCAGAAGGAAAGAAATCATAAAGATGAGATCAGAAATAAATGAAAAAGAAATGAAGGAAACAATAGCAAAGATCAATAAAACTAAAAGCTGGTTGTCTGAGAAGAGAAACAAAATTGATAAACCGTTAGCCAGACTCATCAAGAAAAAAAGGAAGAAGACTCAGATCAACAGAATTAGAAATGAAAAAGGAGAAGTAACAACTGACACTGCGGAAAGACAAAGGATCATGAGAGATTACTACAAGCAACTATATGTGAATAAAATGGACAACCTGGAAGAAATGGACAAATTCTTAGAAAAGCACAACCTTCTGAGCCTGAACGAGGAAGAAACAGAAAATATAAACAGACCAATCATAAGCATTGAAATTGAAACTGTGATTAAAAATCTTCCAACAAACAAAAGCCCAGGATCAGATGGCTTCACAGGCGAATTCTATCAAACATTTAGAGAAGAGCTAACACCTATCATTCTCAAACTCTTCCAAAATATAGCAGAGGGAGGAACACTCCCAAAATCATTCTATGAGGCCACCCTCACCCTGATAACAAAACCAGACAAAGAAGTCACAAAAAAGAAAACTACAGGCCAATATCAAGGATGAACATAGATGTAAAAATCCTCAACAAAATACTAGCAAACAGAATCCAACAGCACATTAAAAAGATCATACACCATGATCAAGTGGGGTTTATCCCAGGAATGCAAGGATTTTTCAATATACACAAATCAGTCAATGTGATAAACCATATTAATAAATTGAAGGAGAAAAACCATATGATAATCTCAATAGATGCAGAAAAAACTTTTGACAAAATTCAACAGCAATTTATGATAAAAATTCTCCAGAAAGTAAGCATAAAGGGAACTCACTTCAAAATAATAAAGCCCATATATGACACAGCCAACATTGTTCTCAATGGTGAAAAACTGAAACCATTTCCACTAAGTCAGGAACAAGACAAGGTTGCCCACTCTCACCATTATTATTCAACATACTTTTGGAAGTTTTAGCCACAGCAATCAGAGAAGGAAAAGAAATAAAAGGAATCCAAATCAGAAAAGTAGAAGTAAAACTGTCATTGTTTGCAGATGACATGATACTATACATAGGGAATCCTAAAGATGCTACTAGAAAACTACTAGAGCTAATCAATGAATTTGGTAAAGTAGCAGGATACAAAATTAATGCACAGAAATCTCTTGCATTCTTATACACTAATGATGAAAAATCTGAAAGAGAAATTAAGGAAACATTCCCATTTACCACTGCAACAAAAAGAATAAAATACCTAGGAATAAACCTACCTAGGGAAAAAAAAGACCTGTATGCAGAAAACTATAAGACACTGATGAAAGAAATTAAAGATGACACAAAGAGATGGAGAGATATACCATGTTCTTTGATTGGAAGAATCAACATTGTGAAAATGACTATACTACCCAAAGCAATCTACATATTTAATGCAATCCCTATCAAACTACCAATGGCATTTTTCACAAAACTAGAACAAAAAATTTCACAATTTGTATGGAAACACAAAAGACTCCAAATAGCCAAAGCAATCTTGAGAAAGAAAAACGGAGCTGGAGGAATCAGGCTCCCAGACTTCAGACTATACTAGAAAGCTACAGTACTCAATACAGTATGGTTATGGCACAAAAACAGAAATATAGATCAATGGAACAGGATAGAAAGCCCAGAGATAAACCCACGTACATACGGTCACCTTATCTTTGATAAAGGAAGCAAGAGTATACAATGGAGAAAAGACAGCCTCTTCAATAAGTGGTGCTGGGAAAACTGGACAGCTACATGTAAAAGAATGAAATTAGAACACTTCCTAACATCATATACAAAAATAAACTCAAAATGGATTAAAGACCTAAATGTAAGTCCAGACACTATCAAACTCTTAGAAGAAAACATAGGCAGAACTCTCTATGACATAAATCACAACAAGATCCTTTTTGACCCACCTCCTAGAGAAATGGAAATAAAAATAAACAAATGGGACCTAATGAAACATAAAAGCTTCTGCACAGCAAAGGAAACCATAAACAAGACGAAAAGACAACCCTCAGAATGGGAGAATATATTTGCAAACAAAGCAACTGACAAAGGATTAATCTCAAAATTTACAAGCAGCTCACGCCGCTCAATACCAAAGAAACAAACAACCCAATCCAAATGTGGGCAGAAGACCTAAATAGACATTTCTCCAAGGAAGATATACAGGTTGCCAACAAAGACATGAAAGGATGCTCAACATCACTAATCATTAGAGAAATGCAAATCAAAACTACAATGAGGTATCACCTCACACCGGTCAGAATGTTCTTCATCAAAAAATCTACAAACAATAAATGCTAGAGAGGGTGTGGAGAAAAGGGAACTCTCTTGAACTATTGGTGGGAATGTAAATTTATACAGCCACTGTGGAGAACGGTATGGAGGTTCCTTAAAAAACTAAAAATAGAATTATACAACCCAGCAATCCCACTACTGGGCATATGTCCTGAGAAAACCATAATTCAAAAAGAATCATGTACCACAATGTTCACTGCAGCACTATTTACAATAGCCAGGACATGGAAGCAACCAAAGGGTCTATTGATAGATGAATGGATAAAGAAGATGTGGCACATATGTACAGTGGAATATTACCCAGCCATAAAAAAAATGAAATTGAGTTACTTGTAGTGAGGTGGATGGACCTAGAATCTGTCATACAGAGTGAAGTAAGTCAGAAAGAGAAAAACAAATACCGTATGCTAACACATATATATGGAATCTAAAAAAAAAAAAAAAAAAAAGGTTCTTAAAAACCTAGGGGCAGGACAGGAATAAAGACACAGATGTAGAGAATGGACTTGAGGACACAGGGAGGGGGAAGGGTAAGTTGGGACGAAATGAGAGAGTGGCATGATTATATACACACTACCAAATGTAAAATAGATAGCTAGTGGGAAGCAGCCGCATAGCACAGGGAGATCAGCTCGGTGCTTTGTGACCACCTAGAGGGGTGGGATAGGGAGGATGGGAGGGAGACACAAAAGGGAGGGGATATGGGGATATATGTATACGTATAGCTGATTCACTTTATTATACAGCAGAAACTAATGCAACATTGTAAAGCAATTATACTCCAATAAAGATGTTAAAAAAGAAAAAAAAAAGAGACATAGAATGAACAATGGTTCAAACATACCAGGTGGGCTTTGAGAATTGATTTCAACATATATTCTAGCTATTATAAAGAAACAAATCAATAAATGCTACTTAATCTATTACTCAATTTTAGTATCTGGTGATGCTGAGATAGCATCAAAAATTCCTACTTCTACATTTCAATTTGATTTTCAATAATTATACTTTAAGTTACCTATGCCATCACTATTACATGGTGTGTGTGGCACAAGAATAGCTCAATAAATGTTTGTTAAATAAGTGTATTAAACGAATAAATGATCTATGAGTATGGATGGTTCTATTTTATTGTGGGAATATTGGAATTACATATTTGTGCACTTTTTGTTTATTTTTATAGGATTTGCATCCTATTTAGGGACTGAAATTCAGAAACTTATTTCCCTAAACCTTCTAACTACAAGGTTCTCTTATTTATGCCTATTTCTCCTCACTTTTCAAGGGCATAGTTCTGCCAGTGAAACTGGGAGGCACTGACAAGGACAAAGGAGGGAGGAAATGTGAACAGGAAAACTCTTTTCTGGCAGGTCAGTGTCATTCTTTGAGTTAAGATTAAAGTCATGTACTTTGCTTATTTATTTTAAAGGTGAGTAATATTAGAACCCACTCATTACATTGAAATGAAGCATAGACAGAGTAACAACTATAGCCACCTTTGTATCAATATTAGAAAAGAAGCCTGCTTTTTCAATTACTTAAATTTTATTTATTTAAGAGATTTATTTGAAATGAAAACAGTATTACGTTAAAATAAAAAAAATATTTTAAATTTGCTATTTAATAATATAATAGCTCATTTTAAATAAATGTATAAATTATTTTAAATAAACCTTTCTGAAATCATAATTGTCAATATAAGAATAGATGTTGTGTCAAAGCACAAGATTTTATTAAGAATGAATGAGGAAATGAGGACAGGAAACTTGCATTTATTGAGGACAAGATGAACGTTAGTTGTTCTCAAATGGATTATTTCATAAATTATCCCAACAGATCTCTGTAGGATATATTATCCTTATCTCAGATCAGCAACCTGCGATTCAGAAAAGCTGGATAACTTGCTGACAGCCACACAGGCACTGATAGAACCAAGATTCAAACATTCGTTTTCCAGTGCAGTTCCTCAGTTTTCGCTGTGTGACAAATGCCTGGCCTCTGTAACTTCAGTTCTGAATGAAAACAATATGTTGACATCCTTCCTAAGACACAGACATTTATGTTCATCTTTTTCTTAATTAATTTTGCTCACAACTGGGAAAGAGAGAAAGTGGGAGCTGAGAGAGAGGGGAAAATTTAAATACTTCAAGAGTAACATCATAGGCAATTGAGAAGAGAGCGATATTCCTGATCTGCACACAGTATTAATAAAACCATAATTGATTGGTACAGTTCATAATTAAGTATAAAAGAAACATATACATATACATACTCTCAAATGATGATTCTGTCACCTTACTTTATGTCCCATGTCCATCCAAGTCAGAAATTCAAGATGGGGTCTCAAGAAGAAGAGAGACCAAGTAAAAATAATAATGATACATGAAGTTTGGGTCAGGAAAACAGCATGGTAAAGAACCTCAGTTCTATCCAATTAAGAAGGTATTTGGGAAAACGAGATGAACAAGGATATGAAAGTGGAAAGTCATTCTTATCTATCAAGACCAGCGTTTGCTTCACTTGGCTTGGAGCATTGAGGCAGAGGCTGGAGCTACACCAAGAGTTGTAGAGTGAGAAAGACGTGGAAGAGCCACTTTGAGGACGCAGCTCCCTAGAGCCAAGAAAAGGAACACTGTTTCATGACCTGGGTTGGGGATCTTAAAAACAGGGTGACAGTTAGGTGACTTGTTCCAAAAGCCCTCAGTGCTGTGAGTCCCCTAGGAAAACGGTGTCAAGGAGTAGAACATTGGGTGTTGATCCAGGGTCGGGTGCTTGAAGGACAGGTGCATAAGATAGTGGAGAGTTCTGGCAACAGCAGTTAAGCTGGCAAATCTTGGTGCAGACTGATTAGAGAAGGCATGAAGGCAGCCAAAGGTGTGTGTGTTTGGTGTGGGCGGTGGCCTTGCTGACACGTGCCATTCTAGCTGTGGGCTCAGCACCATGCCTAAGCTGTGTTTGTCACTTAGTAAATGGGGGTCGAATAAGAAACAATGAATCAGAAAATGAAGGGATGATAGGACTGCATACAGTTCTTGATGGCAAGTTGCCAACATATAATTCATATTAAAATCCTAAAGTGCAAACATATTTTTATGGTAAAATTACCATTGTGGACAAAATAACTAGATTCAACACTGATCCCTAATTTTAATATTTGAGCCTTTCAGTGCTCTGTGTAATTGGCTGGAAATATCCATCAATACAGAGACTGCAATAATGCTATAATGATAATTATAATTTGATTAACCTTTTTGAATTATGAGCTTCCATTGCATATTGTATCATCAAATAGCAAATCAGCTAGGCTTCTGCTCTGTACTTGGTTGATTCTTTTCCCAAAATATTTTGTGGTTGAGTATTAAAATATTTGTGATGTTAAACTTAAATTATTTCATTGCTTTATTTTAAGTTTGAGAGTAGTGTGTTTCCTTAGCAATACTAAGATGGTTAATCATTTTACTAGATGATATACATCATCTACGCCTCTCAAAATAGTTGTGTTGATCACTGAATGATTTTCTACTAAATCCATGGTAATTTGCTAAGTCCTTCACTTAACCAACATCTCTACCACATGGGATATTACCTCCAAGTTACAGATGCGGAAACTGAGGCTCAGTCAGACCTAAGGTCTTATGGCAAATGCATAGAACATATTAAATCCCATCTATGTCTTTGTTCCTTGTGGAATTTATTTGATTTATTGTAAAATATTTGGAGGTAATGTGCAGTCGTTTAAAAATTTGTTACTATTTTGCTATTATGCACATTAATAGCTTTGAACGGATATGTTTTAAATAGCATTAAATTTGACTTCAAATTTTGTTGATTGAGAACAAAGATTGTACAACTCCTTGCACTGAGATATAAGACTTGATTCCCTTCAGCTTTTAGAGTAGGAAAAAGCTGATAGCCACTCTTCTAAAAGGCTGGAACCTCTGGAAAATCCCTGATGAACAGCTCTCATTACATGTGGCCTCCTTCCTGGCTTTCTGGAAAGGTGAGTGGTGAATGCTCGCCTCTTGAGCATTTGGCAATGTACTAAGAACAGATCAGGTCAATAATCTAATAGCCCCTAATGCAGGGTTGACGGATTTAGCAAATGCGTACAGAATATGCATTCAAATTTTAATTTCAGATAAAGAGTGGAAATATATCATATTCGATATTTGGGACATAATTATACTAAAAAAGTATTCATTGCTGATCTGAAATTCTAACTAAACTGAATGTCTTGTATTTTATTTGACAACCCTATCCCATGAGCACTGTTCACCAGGAACAGAGAGAGCAAGGAAAGATAAATATAAATAAGCAAATGTCTCCCAAAAACTGCCCTGGGAAAGATTATTTTGAAACAGACATGAAATTCTTCCAAATTCTTAGGTGAAATGCATCTGATTCTACTTGGGCACGGGGCCAGGGGAATGTCCTGTTTCACAGGCTCAAAGCAAACCAATTCTTGATGAGTGGTTATTGGCCAAATGCAGTACAAGAGAGTTTGGGAGAAGACAAATGGAAACTTAATGAATTCTTAAATGAGGAAAGGGTTAGGGGAAAGCAACTGGCAAAGTTTTCTTCTGATTTATGAAAGAACTATGCTACATAAAACTGGAACATCTTTCCTTTAAGCCTCTTGTCATTGGGTTTGCTATGGTGCTATCTTACTTTTTTAAAAAAGTGTTACTTGGGTTAACATCTTTTTGTTTGAATTCTCTACAGTTTTCTACTGTTAGAAGTTGTTCCTGGGGACCTTGTAAATTAATACTTTAAAAATAAGCGTAGGGTTTACTCAATAGGCTGGTAGTAATGATAAAAATAAAATTGAATTAATCCATAATAACGATTTAGCTTTACACTGTGGACATCACAGTGAGTTTATTCACCAAGTTTCAAAACAGATCATTTTCCTTTCATTACCCCCAGTTCAAGCTGCAAAGTGTAAAGACAATACATCCTCTGAAGATACAGACAGCGATAGCGGATATTACACACTGCTTCTGTCTTTATGAAAAATAGAACTAACTGTAGCATATACTAAAAAAAAAGACAATCCGTTCAGTTGAATTAGGGGAAAATTAGTGTTTATAACTGTTACTGAATAGCTGCTCCCTAAAATATCAGGAATTAAAATGACAGCAAATGCAACAAATATCTGTTTGAAAAAGAAGATGGGTTTCATTTGAATTTTACCTGGCCATTGCTCAATAATGCAGACATTTCAATTGTTCAATCTGACATTGAAATAAACAATCTATTGAGGTCAGAGGAGTGGGTGGTATGCAATGGATTTTTTACTCTGCTCATTTGATATTCTGCTAGAAACTGGTAGAGGTAATTAAAGGGAAAGCCACTTCAAATCTTTTGGATGAAGCTCCTGATAGCATAATGTGGGTATATATTTTTATAAGTAAATGTAATTCAATTGAAAAAATCCCATTTAAAAAATGGGTAGGGTTGGAAACTGCATAAATGAGATTACATAATTTTGCTATATCACACATGCTTTGTTTGTGATCTATTCTCTCTGCTTCTTGCTCTGCCCTTCATAAACCCATCAGGCAGAATATAACCAGTCCTGGGCTCTTTTGCCTGGCAGTTAAGTCCCCAGCATGTTGCCTGAGTTGATAGGAGCTATGTGTTTGTTGAATGAATGAATACATGAATTATTAATTAAATCAATTATATGCTGACTGTGCTCCTTTGCCAATACTGACAGTATTGTCCAGACTAACTCGAGGCCAGTTAAAAAGCAACTAAATAGACAACAAAAGCTCCTGCACGTGTAATCCAGGTTGTTGGTGAAATATCCTTCTGTAATGTCCAAACCTGAACTACAAGTTATTTCCAGAGCAATTTATTAGTCATGATTTTTCTGTAGCTGCTTACCTCTGATTCTATGACAGTGGTACAGGCTGGAACCTCAGGAAAATTTCTTGATGAACAGCTAGCATTACATTTGGCTGCCTTCCTGACTTTCTGAAAAGATGAGTAGTGAATGCTGGCCTCTTGACCATTTTGGTAATGCACTGAAAACCGATCTATCTAGGAGGTCAATAGTCTAATTGCCTCTAGAATAAGATTGTCAGATTTAGCAAATGAATACAGAATGCTCACTCAAATTTGAATTTCAGATAAAATAGATAAAATTTTTTCTGTAAATATGCTATTTGAGGTCACAATTATTTTCTTGAAGGCTAGCTTAAGATGATTGTTTACTACACAATAATAGGGCAGTTAATTACTAAAATGTATTTATATTTGTATTAGGGGTCCCAGTTGTGTCTAAATACAAATATCAGATCTCACCCTTTATCTCACACTATAAGTGGTATTAAATACATTTGACTGTTTCATCCATCTTGAAATACTTTTTCCCTTGCCTTCTTAGATCCCACACTTCCCTGGTTTTTCTCCTACACCCTAAGCTCTTCTTTCTTGCTCTCCTTTGCTGAATCCTTTCTATCTTTCCAAAATCTAAATGTTGGAATTCTTTGGGACTCAGTGTTTGGCAGTCTTTGGGTCTCTAAGTAACTACATTACTTCCTAGGTCAAAGGTTATGAAATGTTCAGTTTTCAGTAGCTTTAGGGTCTCAGTAGTGTTTTCTGAGTAAACCCTAGGCCAAAATAAATAGCTAACTGTTCCATTTTTTAAGCAGTTAGTTCCAAACAACTTACTATGTATTTGTGTCCTGTGGTAGGCTGAATAAAAGCCTCCAAGGATATACAGATCTAAGTATGCAGAATTTGTGAATATGTTACCTTTTATGGCAAAAGGGAATTTTGACCCCACATATGATTAATCATATATGATTAATTTAAGGATCTTGAGATGGGCAGATTATCCTGGATTACCTGTGTGGACTGCTGTAATTGCAAGTGTCCCTACAAGAGGGAGAAAAGAAGGTCAAGGAGACAAATGTACTGTGACAATAGAAACAGAGAGATTTGTAGATGTTACAATGCTGGTTTAGAAGATGGAAAAGGCTATGAACCAAGAGACTCACTTTAGCTTTAAGGACACGCATTACACATAGACTGAGAGTGAAGAGGCAGAAAAAGGTTTTCAAGTAATTGGTAACCAAAAGAAAACAAGGAAAGCTATATTAACAGAAGACAAAATAGATTTTAAGCTACAAATGATCAAGAAATACAAAGAAGGATCATTATTTAATGATAAAGGAGTCAATTAATCAAGGTATAAAAAATGTAAATATTCATGCACCCAACATTGGACACCAAAATATAGAGAGCAAATACTAACAAAATTAAAGGAGAAGTAAGTAACAATACAATAAAAGATGGGGAATGTAATGCCTCACTCTGAACAATGGCTAGATCGTCCAGACAGAGAATTAATAAGGAAGCAGCAGATTTGAACAACACTATATAACAAATGAACCTAACAGACATATAAAGAATGTTCCATCCAACAGCACCAGACTATGCATCCTTATGGGATGCAGCAAAAGCAGTTCTAAGAGGAAAATTTATAATGACAAATGCATATATCAAGAAAAAAGAAAGAATTCGAATAAACAACCTAAGTTTACAACTCAAGGTAACAGGAAGAAAAAAAAACCCAAGCCCAAATTATTATTCAGGAATAAAAAAGGAAGGAAATTCTGCCATTTAGGACAACATGGATGAAACTTGAAGGCATTACAGTAAGTGAAATAAATCAGACACAGAATGGCAAATACTGTATTATCTCACATATGGAATCTAGAAAAACAAGCTCGTAGAAACAGAGAACAGATTGGTGGTTGTCAAAGGCAAGATGGGGGGATGGGTGAAGGTTGTCAAAACGTGAAAATATCCCATTATAACATAAATAAGTTCTTATGATGTAATGAACATCGTGGTGACTATAATTAACAATACTGTATTATATATTTAAAAATTGCTAAGAGATTAGATCTTAAAAGTTCTCATCACAAGAAAAAACATCTGTAACTCTGTTAGGTGATAAACTTGTTAGCTAAATGTGTAATCATTTTGCAATATATACATATATCAAATCATTACATTGTACACCTTAAACTAATGCAATGCTCTATGACAATTATCTCTCAGTAAAACTGGAAAAAAGAATTAATAAAATTAATAAATAAAATAAAAGTCTTCCCCATCCCCATACCCCACCTAAAAATCTATTCACTGGAAGAAGTTGGAAGACTGGAGAGTAAACTCAGTTCAAAGGAAGAAAGTTGTGATCCATGAAGCCTGGCCTCATGGACGAGGGATCTGAGGGATAATATTTAATTTGAGAATCATAAGGTGTCTGTATTTGTATGCTCAGGTTGCCATAACAAAATACCTTAGACTGATGGCTTAAACAAAAGACATTATTTCTTACAGTTCTGAAAGGTGGGAAGATTGAGATCAAAGCACTGGGGTATTCAGGTCCTGGCCCCTCCTGGCTTGCAGAAGGCCCCTTTCTCACTGTGTCCTCATATGGTAGAGACAGAGAATGCTCTGGGGTCTCTTCCTCCTCTTGTAAGGATACTAATCCCATCTTGAGGTGCCCTTCCTCATGACCATGTCTAAATTTAATTACCTCTAAACACCATCACATTGGAACTTAGAGATTCAAAATATTAATTTAAGAGGGGGTACACAAATATTTAATCCATAACAGAGTCTTTCAGACCTGTTTCTCTTTTCTTTATGACATCACTTTGGACTTGCTAATGATTCATGATTTGCATGTGTATGTGTGTGTGTGTGTGTTTGTATAGAAGTGTGTGTAAACTACAGGGTAACTATAGAGTTATTATGGGGAAAACTATGGAAGCTATGAGTAAAATCATTTAAAAAGCTACCTCACTGCACAATCTCTGTACATCATCCGTGTTCTACATTATTTTACTGATAATACACTTAATTTTGCTAAAACAGACCCCCCCAAAATTTGTTAATACGAATTGATCTTTAATTATTGCATGGGAAAAAATATGTAAAATTCCTATATAGTACTCTAAGGCAATAATGTTATATTTTCTTCAATGATTTCTTGGAATTTCATTTTGATTTACAAACTTCTTTAGTTCCTTCTTTAGTGAAATTAAGAGTATTATCAGAGAAATACTATATAAAACATTAAAAGTTTTTTAAACAACTGTAAATGTAGGCCCTGGAATCAGGTCTGTATTTGAATCCTGGCCTTTCCTAGTTTTGAGTTATATAACTATGGTGCAGTTTTTAATTTCTATGCACCTCAATTTACTCATCTGTTTAAATGGGAATAATGGAATTTGTGTCATAGGACTATAATGAAGAATAAATAAGTTGACAGAGGTAAAACAGCTTACAATGAGGACTCAACTGATATAAGTTTGGACAGTCCTGGGTTTCTATCTCTTTTCCAGCTTATTTAAGAGTATCCTTCTCACTCCCCAAAATGAAATGTTTGGAAGATAAATTAAATGGCCATAACCTAGCCATAACCATCGTATCTTCCTCTTCCTCCTCTTCACCATCATCACGTATAGAAAGCTCCAGATCAAAGTGCAAAAAAAAAAAGGCAAAATAAAACAAAGTGAGCAAGTATATTTTCAGTTGTCCCATGTGCCTAATACTAGGCTAGAAAACATAGGGAATGCTTAAACATGATCTGAAATTCTATCAAGAATACATTGGTACAAGGAAGTAAAACAAGGTGGTATAACGGGATTCAGGTAGCAAGTGCTGAGAATTCTTGAGAGAAAGAGAACTTTGTGAGCTGGTGAAGAATGGAACCTCATAGTTACCACTGGTAAGATGGGGAGGAAAAAGTTGAGGAAAATCATAACAATGTCACCCACCCCCACTCTCCTTGAGGGAGAATTTTGCAAAATTATCTATTAGTTGATTATTCAATTATTTACTTGAAGAGATGCATCTTTATATCTCTAATTTTATTTTTATAAGCATTCTCTTCTTCTCATTTTGTGAGAATATTTACTTTTCTTATACAGGGGATGGAAAATGGCAAATGGCAAAGCATACAAATACTACTGAGTAAAAAAATAAGATTTTTTTGTAAGAAAGCTCTTTTATTTTTCTGAAAGGAGAGTGGTTAGACCTGAACATTGCATCTATTTCAAATGTCAGCATTTGTAAAGTCTGGTGATGTTTACCTTCATTCAATTAGCAATTAGTGTTTACATTCTCACATTACACCACTAATGATGTTTTCCTATCACTAAACTAAAACTTCTCTATGAGATACTGTAGAATTTGAACTTTGTAATAAAAGGGATAACATAAAAACAAACTCTTATTTATTAGAATACTATCCTGGTCTGTAACTCATATGTTGCTGGATGATTTAGCAAACTTGATTTAGTGCATTATTTTGTGGCCCCAGAATATCCTAGTACTGAGTAATTGGGGTTACCTCCCCTTGGCAGGCTGTATTAGTTACCCATAAGTCAATGTGTTAATTTGGGAATTGCTAGTTGATGAGATGTAAAGGGATTGTCTGGAGACTATTGATTCATGTTCTTATCTTTGTATGTTCTCTTGCTCATCAGCGATGGACCTGAGGTATGCCATTATAAAGATTTTTTTCTCAAACACTGAAAACCACAGATGGCCTCAGACATCAAACGTGCGTTTGCAGAACTTATGAATAGGCGCCTTTGTTTTAGCAGTGGGGGAATACTTGCCTGGTGAAGAGATAGAGCGGGTCATGTTGTAGTGGTAACCCACTTTGTTCCTCCGTGACCAGGATGCCAGGCTAGTCCAGGAAGCAATATCATGAAACAGGGGTTTGGTCAGTGTGGTGTTTGGCTGCCAACGTTTTGAGCCTGAGTAGACGGATATATTGAGAAGTAAGACTGAAATTAGAAGAGTTTGCATTTGACTCTTAATTTCATATTTGATTCAATGGGTGGCTGAATGTGACTGTCTACCTTTTCATTCTCCACTGATTTCTACACTAGATGGGATATTTCTGCCTACTTGTTTGATTCACCACCAAATTATGAGGAAAATGAAGAGACGGAACACATTTTAAAAATTATGTTCTCTTGTAGAGTACAGTTTAGAAATAATTTTTTGCAGAATCTATATTTTGAATGTAAGTCTGACATTTGGGCCTCATTCACCCTACCCATCTGCAGATTCTAAATCCTATATAAGGTTGGGGTAATTCTGCCAAAGGCTTTCCTTCCTCCGCCTGCTAACCTAATCAAACATTTGGTCTGTTAAAACAAAGATGGGCCAGGAAAGTTTTTCTTATATTTCAATTGCCACTTGAAACCAAAGAGACAATATCCCCTGGATCATTTGAATACCTCATTTATAGTTTGCATTTACCCTAATGCATAGGTCTTGAATGCTTTGAAAATATACTGAGTTCTTATATAGGGTAGGGGTTTCCCTTTCAGAAACGGAGGCTGCAAATATGCTCAAGATATGAGCATGGTATACACAAAATATGGTTTATTATGGTTAGGTTGGCACTGTTTGGGTATGCCATGGATGCAAAATGTTCCTGAAGTCCCCCATCAACAATACAATTGTTTCTAAGTTTCAGAGCTGAAGGCTTCATTAAATGCTGGAGCACGTGACATAATGGCGTGCTCAATTGCTAACTTAATATTTAGATACCGAAATTTGGAGGCAAACACTTGATGCTCCCCTCAGGTCTCTACAATTAATCACATTTGCTAATCTTTCCCAAGACGTCTTAGTAGACAGAGAAGAATGCAAAGTTTTAATTTGCTAATCACCCAGTTGGCTAAGTACTTGGGGGGGAGATGCTAATCGTCTGCAGACATCTGTAATGACCCTTGGACAAAACCGAGGAAAACGAAATCAAAGCTTTGACAAGGGCAGGAGAGCGGAAACAGAAGCCCTAATTGTGGCCATGTGAAGTGCACTTTCCCCTTTTGTATCTTTTGTAGTAGGATTGCACAATACTGTATAAAGTAACTTTTATAGATAGAACCAAAAATGACTTTTTTCCATCTTCTGGGATAAATGGTCAAACTTGATCTGTGAAATACGCGAAGAGAGACCGACATTGTGGTGCAAATGGAGCAGACAAAAGAGTTTGGGCGAGCTTTTGCCAGTTAAATTTGGCTAACCTGCAGAAAGCTATTGTCAAGCCAGCCATGCTTCACTGAGCTCCCTTCCACTTTTGTTGTCATGTTTCCTCTTTATGGTTAAGTGAACCTCAAAACAATGACAAAGAAATATGCACTGAGTCACATATTCTAAGAAATAGACTGTACTCTCCTCAAATCAAAATAACGACACTTTAATTCTTGGATTTTCCACATTTTCGTTGGTAGAGCTCCTATTTGCTTTCTTTGAATCTGTATCAGTTCATGCAGTTCTGCCAAGGGGGGAAGCTTCACAGGACACTGCCACTTTAGCACGTGAAATATTAAGATGAACAGAACATGTAAAAGGTAAGCTTGCTTCCTTGCAGTATTTTGAGTGTCTGTTTCTTTGCTGGCGAAGTTTTGAGTTTTCTTGGTTGAGAGAAGTTTTGTTTAAATATCCATCCTGTGTCAAATAAATTACTCTTGTTGCTGTTTTTAATGGCTAAAGTATAGGAGGGAAAAAAGAAAAAAAAATGTGATGCCACTCCACTTTAGGAAGCAAAGGAAAAAGCCATGGGTTTGCACTTAAATATAGACTACACTGATAGAATTGTCAGAGGTAGGTGTTGTCTCCTCAAAAAAGCACAACTTATTGAATTTCCTAGGTTCAGAATTTAATTTTTTTTGAATAGTTTCTAGTGAATTTGTTTTTGAAGATGAAACTCTGTTATGTAATTTGATCATGGAAAAAATATAAGCCTGATCTAAGTAAGCTTGGTCTAAAATCAGAAGAGCTGCCAATTCTGTGACTATTCCCTGATTCTTCTCTGCTTCATATTTTGTTGTTGTTGTGATTGAAATAATGCTTTTAAACTGACGTTTTAAAACATTTTACTTTAGAACGCCCTCCCCAAACAGTTCAGCATCAGACATGTTGAATTTTTCTGGTGAGAGTTGCTCAGTTGTCTCAGGGTGGATGGCTGGACTCTTACGACACCCGGTAATTGCCTTTCCCAGAATTGTATCCTTGAAAGAGGGTCTAATAAAGTGTTGGATCTTTTTACTTTTCTCCCCACAGCAAGTTCTCTGGTTTCAGCCTTCCAGATTCTCTAGTATTGAGTGTTCTTGCTGCAGTAAAGGCAAAACAACTTTCCCTAAAACACTTTCTAAAAGCTCCCAGTCAATACTTGAGCGCTGCTCCCTGCGTGGCCTTGACAGCCCTCACGCTGTCCCTCACTGAGCTCCAGCTTCGGTTTTCTCAGCAGGTGTCTATCAACACACATCCTGATTTAGTCATCTTTTACCATCTCCAGGAATGCAAAACCTCATTGATCTCTCCTGCTCTCTTTGTGTTTCCTACCTTCTCACATAGGAGTAAATGAGCTCTTAGATGAAGAAACTCTCACATTCAAGACTTTTCACCTTTATAGGAGCTCCACACGCCTATTCTTTTAGATGAATGACAACAACAAAAAATAGAAACAGAGTCTGGAGGTTTTCTGTATTAGGGAAAAAGAAAGTTTTTTTGGTTTGTTTTTGTTTTTTGTTTCTTTTTAAGTCCTAAAGAGAAATAAAAGCTGTGAGATTCTATTTTGTAACTAGTTGCTTTGCTTTCCTGGGAGGATATGTCCTGTGAAAATTGATGTAGAACGGAATACTGTAAGTACAGCATCCCAAAGAAGAGTGGCACCCATGTGACCAACTTCATCCACTTTTGGAGGTGAAGAATCCAAGTACCACATTCAGCGTTACCATGTTGATAGACTCAGAAAACAACAAAAACATTGCCTTCGTATTTCATTTGCTAATCTCTCCTAGGAAAGGTGTAGATTCATGTTGAGGTATAAAGGCTTGATGACTTGCTGAGGTCATGTTTTGAACTCAGAATTTTTTGCCGTAGAATGGCACATCAATACTCTTTTTAAATGCAGAATATAAAAGTAAATAACACTCAAAACATAATTGTTTGGGAAGAATTGATGGGATGTTCACAAATGTGTAACAAACAAGTATTGTTAGCGAATTTTATAAGGACTGGAGAGTTTTCTGGTCCTTGAATGTGCATAGGCAACTAGGAGGGAAAGTTCATGCACATAATTCGTGATTGCTCATTGTGGAATCAGAAATTCAAGGACTATCCTGGTACTATCCTTAGTAGTTTTCTAATCATTGTTTACTTTGAAATCTGAAGTTCTCTTTTTCCTGAGAAGAAAAATGTATTTAAAATAGTATCTTAGAAAAAAACCTTTGATAAACTGCTATCTGTAGCTTTTAATTCCTTCATAGTTCCCCATGATATCAGACAGCGATATAAAGTGAAATTTCAAAACAGTACTATGAAAAGAATTTTAGGAAAGATTTTGTAACTCTCTAAAGTATGTAATTTTCTCAGATGCCTATGACTTTGAAATTTAATTAATAGATTCTTTAAATTTTAGGAACATAATTTATACTTCCTTTTCCATGCCTTTTCATACAATGCTCCATTGTAATTTTGTAAGTGTTGTAAGTGTATATGTTGGGGTTAATTGAATCCAGAGTGGAAGGAGTTGAGAAAGGAACTAGGCGAACACAAATGTCAATTTTACATTTTAATTGGATAGATCATTAGTTTATAATTAGGAAAAGTATTAAAAATTAGTGGAAATAAAAATAACCTGAAGACTGTGGTGCTGTCCTGGGTATCATCCAGAATCATCTATTGCTCTTAAGTTCTTAGGTGTGATTCATTCCTGTTCCCAGTTCACTGTACACCATCTAGTTTTGTAAATATTTGACCAGTTTTGATCACCTCATTTTTTTGACTGCATTTTCAGATTTTGACTGTTTTAATAGATAACTGACCTAAGATAATAAAATTTAATTTCTAAAATATTCTTTCAACTGAAAACAACACCTGCTATAAAATTCATGTTTATTATTTTTTTTAATTACCTTAATTAAGCTAGAACTTAAAGGGAAGGAAACACCGTTACTTAGTTGAGTAACATGTTATAAGAACACGTATTAATATGTGTGTATACCTAATATTTTATACAAAATATTATATACAACCATTATATCGTATGCACTCATGTGTGTCATAATATGAATTTGCTAACATTGGTGTCTCCGAAAGTTTCACACACAAATGTCTTAAGGTTTTAATAATGATTAAGTACAAAGTAAATGATCCAGACCAAACCACTATTTGATTTATTTTGTAGGAAATGAATGAATCCTCTCCTATTCCATTATCATCATTGGGATTAAAATTAAAGTAGAATGGATGGGAATGTGTTTTGTTTTTTATTTTGTAACTTGGTTCCCATGGATTTCAGTCACTAGCCTACTTCTATAAATTATATGACTATATCTTTATTACTGCTAATTTATGCTTATGTTTTTATATATCACAAAATGTTAAAATATAGATGTATAATTAGATCATTGTAATCATAAAATTTTAATCCAGATACGGATAAATATTGTTACTGATATCTGATATGAAGATGAGAGATTAATGCCTTCATCTTCAAGACTGTACATATTGTATGAAATTTTGTTACTTATATCAATAATCTTATTAACACACTCTAATTATACATATGCTCAAATTGCATTAGTTAATAGTGGAGTAAAAACTGAGACTTTTCTGAGCTTTGCTTTTCTATAATTTAAACTGTGTTGTTGATATTGTAACATTAAAAAAATCATATAGTTTATACTTCTGCTTTTGAATATTAACTTGAGTAAAATACAATCATTGACAAATAATCAAGGGACCCTAGCCATTCCCACCATGTATGTAAGTATATATAACTACATACCCATGTTTTCCAATAAGTTAAAGGTAATACAGAAAATTCTTCTTTATGGAATCAGAAATTATATGGTTAAAATTAACTAAAAAGTAATTTTTGTTTTATGGAACCCGGCTTTCCTTACTTTTAACTTTCATATGTATTTTGTCTTTCAAGGAAGTCTTACTCTATGTAGTATGTAAATGGTCTAATTCATCTTCCTTTAACCTATTGTTCATTTATTTTATTCAATTTATTTCTATAATTATTTTATAATTAAAAGTATTCCTGCTCTATGTGAGAGTGTTATAACTTGAGTAAAGCAAACACTAACTCAAAGGACAACATTAACTTTGGACTGAAATTAATCATAGAACATTATAATCCTGAAGCATGATTCCTAAGGAGGTTATTACAGAATGAATAAGTTGATTATGATGGAAATTTCCCTTCTGGTGTCATTCTGGTCCTCACTTGCATACACTGCAATAGAACTTCACCAGCACTCATGTTCTTCAATATTTGCTGGTGTAACAATTCACAATTGCAGTCTCAACAGTGATCGTAACACTTCAATGAAATTGTTCTACATAATTTCATGATATATGGAAGAGATTAAAATAATTGAATTGCTTTAATATATCCCATTAGTGTTTGAGATATCTTGATTCACATTTTCTTTTTAAGCCATATAAAGGGTACTTTCTGTCCCAGCAAATGAAGCTGGGGGTGGGGTAGAGTGGGTCAAGATGCTGAGAAGTGGGTGTGAGGAGAGAGATAGAGAGGCCAGAAATGGATTTGGAATTGAAGGGAAAAAAGTGATAGTTTCTTACTTTTTATATGAATCTGTGGATTTGAATTAAGAGAAGTCTTACATGCAAAACTTTAATTTACATTTAATTATTGATCAAAGCCTAAAAAGCCAACTTTAAGGAAAAGAACCACACACTTCTTTTACCTTTTAATTCCCACGTTTGAGAAATTTCAAAACATTTCAAAATTTCAGATTTTCAAAAAAAAAAAAAAATTTCAAGGAAAAGATACAAAAACTCTTCCCACATAATTTTCTGAGATGAATTGAGGATCTCAAGTGGTATTGACTATTATACATCTGAGCAATGTTTAGAGTTGGAAAAATACCTGTTCTTCACTAGATGAGGGAGTCTGGGGTGGCAGCCTTGTTTCCTTTTTTAAATAGGTATATTGCAGTTGAGTGACTACGTGCTGGTACTATAATTTAGATTTACAATCAGCCTGCTGCATCAGTATTTGAATGCAATGAATCACATGGCATCCAAATGAGACTTAGAACAAGAGGAAACTGAGAAACAAGTAAGTCGGAAGTTTTGCCTAATATGGGGGGAAATGAAGAAACCTGATGGGACGCTCCTCTGTGAGTATGACTTCACTTGAGAATTTAGAATTGCTGTGGTTATTGGCAGACAGGACCTCATCCCTTCTAAAACTCCAGGGAGAAGGTCTGGAGACAGCTTGCCAACTCTGTCCTGCCCTAAACGGCAAAGGCTGTGCTCTCAATCACAGTGGATAGCATTAATAACCCCCATGAAATCATGATGTGCAATGCACCGGATTCTCTCCTGAAGACATTTCTATTTCTAATTCTATTCATTACTCACATGGCAAAAAGCAAGGTTATTTTAAAAGCCAGACTCTGTATGGCAGAAATTGACGAGGCACACATTATTTTTCAAGTGAATATATTTTTGACATTAAAATCATTTCTTTGAATAAGAAACTTGTATGGAGAAAAGTGAACTCAGGTGAAGTCAACTTAGATGAAGCAAACTTTACCTGAACTTTGCTCTGAAAGATTACTCAGCATTTTGGCCATGATACCTAACTGTTCTCAACAAGGTTTCCTATGTCTGCAGAATGCCCTTCTACTACTATGAGCAGGAGGGAAGGTCCACTGTCCTTCATTCCATTCCTTGGACAACTGAACATTTTCCATGATACTCTGAGACATTTAATGTTTTTACGACTACCACAGCACATTTTGCTTTTAAATAAAATTAGATTTAGAAAAATCGGGTTAAAAGGGCTCAAGATGTGCACGCTATACAACAAATAAAGTAATTCCCTCCAAGTCTGGGATATTGCCACTTACCTTGGCAGTCTTGATGCTCCTTCATAATGGCAGTTGCTTAGGACTTAGAAAATATAAAACACCTATGGGACGTATTCCAGTACTGTACATTAAATGTGAGGATTTTACATGTGATAAAGTATGTCAGTGTTGCTTACAGGGAATTCCAGTGATACCTCTGCTTTCTCGGACTTATTATAAATCCTTTGTTGGAATTCTTGTGGCTGGTTCAATAATTCAGATTAGCCCTCATGTTTATTAATGCACTACATCTGTGCAAACAACATGTCAAGCAGAGAGTTTATTGTAATTGCCTGAGCAAACAGAACCTGAAAGAAGCAATTTCCAGTTACAATATGCTATGACAAGTAATGAGGTAATTGGCATTCTGTCCTGATTACTTCCACCTTCTTTTTCATCAGGTCTATATTGTGTGTGATAGATAGTTTTATAAGAAATGAAGGTGTTTGATAATATGGTTCACTGCTGCTTAAGGTTAGTGATTAAAGACAATCATCATTTTCTCTCAGAGATCTTATTAGCTTTAACATTATTTATTCATATGTGTGAGAGTGTGCCCAGGACCCATCGCATCAGTGTACTGCATGCGGTTCAAATGTAAAGGCAACTGCCACTGAGTGAATGCAGAGCATGTTCTAGGTTTCCAAGCATGATGGGACACGGCAACTTTTTGCAAATGAAATCCATGCACTAACAGTGTGGGTTAGGATAATGGCTTTGAGCTTGCGTCTGTATCCAACATTCACCTGCTTTAGAATAATAGAAGCAGCATGATATTTAAGGACAAGATGGTAATTTGATGCTGAATCCTCATTTCCAGGATTTTATAGCTTTCTGTAGACATTACCCTTTGCTTCCAGCCTGCAGTGGGGAAAATGATGGAGTGCATCGCATTTCTAGACCCGACATTAATAGTTTAGAAAGCGTCAGAGTCTTAGATTTTTAAAAAAGAAAAAAAAAAAAAAGGAAATGAGCAGAAGTTATCTTTGGAAGAAAGAAAAAAATGTCCTATCTTTGTTCCAAAGGAACTTTTCCCCCTCAATTTATAATCTTCATTCTTGGCCATATTATCAAACACCTTCATTTCTTATAAAACTATCTATCACACACAATATAGACCTGATGAAAAAGAAGGTGGAAGTAATCAGGACAGAATGCCAATTACCTCTCAATCTATGGAGGAAAAATATGTACATTCCGCTTAGTTGATGAAAACGTCTTGGGAATGCCCCATATTTGCTCTGTTTGTTCCATCATTTAGATACTATCCTCAGATGTGTGTTTTCCTGACTAACTTACCTCCCACTGCCTTCCAAATTTCAGCCTAAGTATCCTTTCTGCCCATCCCACCGCCTTCCAAATTTCAGCCTAAGTATCCTTTCTGCCCATCCCACCGCCTTCCAAATTTCAGCCTAAGTACCCTTTCTGCCCATCCCGATTCTGTGCTCTCAAATCTCTCTACCACCTCCCACATCACAGGTCAGTCCCAATTGACGTGTTTGTCTTTATAGCCTGAGACTATATACTCCGTAAGGACAAAGGTTCTGTCTTCAAGCTGGAGCCGGTGTAGCCTCTTGGTAGTGACCTCGACTTTGGAATTGTGCTCTCGAATTGAAATTCCAGCTCCACCGCTCACGGGTGACATGAACTCAGACAAGCTGCAAAATTTCTTGGAGTGTGTATTGCCCCACTTGAAAAATGGCTGAAGGAAATAATGCCATTTGCAGCAACATGGATGGACCTAGAGATTGTCATACTGAGTGAAGTAAGTCAGACAGAGAAAGACAAATATCATATGATATCACTTATATGTGGAATCTACAAAAAAGGTACAAATGAACTAATTTACAAAACAGAAATAGAGTCACAGATGTAGGAAACAAACTTATGGTTACCAGGGCATAAGGCAGGGAGGGATAAATCGGGAGACTGGGATTGATGTATACACACTCCTATATATAAAATGGGTAACTAATAAGGACCTACTGTATAGCACAGGGAACTCTTCTCAATACTCTGTAATGACCTATATGGGAAAACAATCTAATAAAGAGTGGATATACATATATGTATAACAGATTCACTTTGCTGTACTGCAGAAAATAACACAACATTTTAAATCAACTATACTCCAAAAAATTAATAAAAAAGAAACAAGGATATAATAATTCTGTTTCTCTCACAGTGCTGTTGATAAGATTCAATACTAAGTCTCTCAGAGCAGTGCCTGGCAGATGTGGGCACTCACTCTATCTTTCATGAATGAATACATGTGGAGTTGAGAAAATTCATCTTCTGGGCCTCACTTTCTAGAACTACCCCATTTTCCCTAATATTAATTAACAAGTCAAGCAAAAACAAACAGGAAATGAAGCTTTATTCATTAACACTATACATTCTGAGGTTGCTAATTCTATAAGGTTGCTAAAGGAGATAGAATAATCTTGGGAGAGATAATATGTATAGGAAAAAATTAGTAATCTGTGGTTTACTTAGTTACAAGAGTCCTTTGGGGCATCCAAGGTCTCAGAAGCTGGGTGGGATAAAAGACAACAGTCGAAAATCACAGGAAATCTTCAGCAGCTCATGACCTCCCACTAACAAGATTATGGGCTATACCCCTATTCCAGTCTTCTTGTTGGAGGAGGCTCAGATCTGTACCTGGCACAAAGGTGTCATGCAGTGACTACTTTTTTGGAATGAATGAGGGTCGGCATGAAAATCTCTAACCAAGTATCCCCAGTCAGTAACAGATAACAATCCACATCTTCTGACATGAGGGTCCCCATAAAGCCACCAGTAATAAAGAGAATTCTTCCACTAATTCGTTTTCAGATTTCAATACCAACCTAAATGCTTCAGTCCTTTTGCATGCATTTTTATTTGTCCTAAGATGTGGATAACTTTGCAAAAAAAAATTAGAAGAAATCACTTACATCTAGGGAAGTAGAGAGAAAGAATAAGGGAGCTAGCACCCAGGAAGAGCCTGTATATCTTAAACAAAACTGTAAGGAGGGCAGGCATGGTTTCTGAGAGAAAAATACCATGCCTAGACACAGAATCCTCAACTCTTCATTTTAATCACCTTCTATCCTTTAAAAAAAATCTTTCTTTATCAATTTTTTGAAAGTTTATTATGTGCCAAACCCAGTGCCTGGCAACAGTACTTAACAAATAACTGTTCAAGGAAAAGATAGATGGATGGATAAATAGATAAGGGCTCTGCCAGTCATTGGTACCTGTGTATCTTATTATTGTTAAAACAGACATTTAGGGAGAGATGTCCAGAGCTGTATCTAAAGGTACCAGTTATTGCCTGTTAAAATACCATATGCTCTCTTGTTAGTGTTCACATTCTCTAAGGTAGGGCAATAATAGCCACCTAAGTTGGAAATTGCAAAGCTAAAAGTAATCTTTCCATCACTACTGCATAGGTGGTGGCTGAAAGAGAATTTACCCTCCCTCAACCCCCAAGAAGGCACTGGCTGAGCGTCTCTGGTCTCGAAATGGAAAACCAACCACAGAGCACGGACTTGTGCCTAAGAAAACTGAAGGGAGTCTTCACAGAACTGAAGCTAATTGAACTCCATTTTTCAGAGTCTTTGAGAACGTATGATGCATGAGGTGGCCGGACCAATGGACAGTCTAGAAAATTTTGCAAATGTAGATCGATTTAACTAGAATGAATAAAGAATTGTTTTAAATAATTTAATAAGATGCAACTATCATGAGCCCATATTATGCGCTTAACGCTAAGTGCATCCCAGAAGAGAGGAAATCAAAAGCGAGGAAGGGGTAAAATTTAATTAATTAATTAGTTAATTAATCAATCAATTAAGCAGCTGGGAAAGACCAAAATGCAGTGAGCAAAAGGTGTAGTCATTTACAGAGAGTGAGGCTAGACCTGGACAAGATCGTTATCCAGCATTTATTTACCACTTATTGTGTATTGAAATGCTATGTTTACACTTGATAAAATGTTAATTCTCGCATAAAGTCCTGAGAAAATTGGAGCTAGTGAGGTCGCAGATGGAAGAGCTTTATCCATCCCCAAAGTCCATGCAATTTCTAGCATTCTGCACTTACACTTAGGAGACGTGTTAGAAAGCTAGAGGAATAGCTGGGCTGTACATAAAAGGATTGGGAGCTGGAAAAGAGACAAAAGATGTGTTTCTCCAGAGGCCTTGCCCACACCAGCCCTCCGTGAGCATCTGGGCAGGGGCCGCGGTGCAGATGGAGGTGAGTCACGGCGGGGCCTTTGCTGGAAAAGCACTGTGACAAAGGTGGTGCTGATGCCCAGCAGGGCCTGAGTGCAGGGAGCTTGAAGGCAGAGATCCAGTGATTTCCAAATAAAGGAAGCAAGCGAGAGGCCAGGAGCACAAAGGGAAGTGACCTTGCCTAGAAGCAGCTCTTTAGCAAGAAAGGATGCAAACTCGACCTCACAGATTCTGAGGCTGGTATTGATCAGAAGAAGGTCTGTAGCCTCAAGAATGGGCTGCCCTTTGAGCTCAGTGGGCTACTAAGTGCAGCAATGAGCCTAGAAGGACATGGGCTGTGATTGGTCACAAGATGCATGGGGTGCTATCCCATATCATTGCTAATGTGGTGGGATTGGAATTGATTTCTGCACAAATAACAATTTAAAAGGGGGTTGTATCTTTCCCATGCCCAGAAAAATTACAGGAAGGAAACTTGGAAGATTTCCTATACATAAAATTTTATATGAATACAGAATAAGAATACATTTTATTAGTTCAAATTTCCAAGCTCTTGATTCACCTAAAGAATTGCACTCAAGCGTAAGTACTGGATAATGTCTGCAACAATTAGAATCATTAGTGAAATCATGAACTAAAATGGTACTTATACCTTGATATTCTTCTTTCATTAAAGCCATTAGTTGCCTGTGACTAACTAAAATGTAGTTTTAAATCTATTTTAATTGCATATTAAGATCCAATAAATACTTGAAAGATAAAGCATACAATCAAGAACTTTCCTTAAAAATGATTAGCTTTGGTCATATAAGTATAGAATGAACTTACTAAAAATTCTGTTTAAATGGAATTATTACTTTGTTATAAACATTGCATTTTTTGAAGATGGCTGTGTATAGATTTACCTAACAAGGAATACGGTGAAAAAAAAAAAACCTGTAGGGATAACTAGACTTGACAAAATCTGTAGCCAAGGAACTGAACTGCCAAAATCAAAGAGCTGTTTTTATTATTATCTACTTTTTCATTCATTCATCCATTTGTTCATACATTCAACAAACATTTCTTAGCATATCAGAGCGTTTGCTATATGAAAATGATGAAATCAACTTTCACCTACTCTAACTCACTCATTCTTATATGTCTACTTAGCCCACAAGTCATATGGAATCTGTTTTCATTGTAATTCACAAATGATCTCCTCATCATAACCCCTTGCCTACTAAATTAGGAAGTCATCGTTAACATCATTGTCTAGAATTGCAGCAGCCATCTAACTGAACTATCACCTTCATACTAAAAGAAAGGATAAGAGATGACATGGCACATTTGAACTCCAGGCAATTCAGTATGTCTGGAGGAGTGGGCAAGAGGGCTATATCTGGAGAGGTAAAAGGGGCTAAATTATCAAGTATTGTGTTTAAATTCTGTTGTGGACAGTATAAGAAAAAGTTGAGGGTTGTAAACGAGGGAGCAGTATTATGTGACATGCATGTAGAACGTTCAGATGGTAGATCTCTGGTTATGTGAAGAAGTGCTTAATTAACAAAGTACCATACAAACTCAAGGTATGATCAGTGTTAACTTATTTTCCTCATTATACTTCTCTCTTCAAGTGAGACATACTGTCCTTTTTATCATTTCATTTTGTTTTATTACACTTTATTTTGGTATTCCAAGTACCAGTAACAGTACCTAGCCCATATTAGGTATACAAAGTAATAAAGATATATATCAGTTAAATATGACTTAAAAACTAAATGTAAAGGGGAAAACATTACAACTTTTGAAGAAAGTATGAAATATCTTTAGGTATGCAGTGTGAGAAAGTTCGCACATAAGGCACAAGAAGTACTAACTTAAGACAGGATTGATAAGTACATTAAAATCAAGACATTTTATTCATTAAAAGGCTAAAGAAAATGAAAAGAAAAGGTACAAATTGAGAGTGGATATTAGCCATATATATAACCAACCAATATCCAGAATATATGAAGAACTCTCATGAATCCATGTAAAAAAAATCCATAGAAAAATGGGTAAATAAAATAATAGGCATTTCACAGAAGAGGAAACATGAAGAATCAATAAACATATGTAAAGACATTTGATCTCCTTAATAATCAGGTGAATTAAGTCGCAATGGGATGTCATTTACAACCACCAGGTTGTCAAGAAAAAGAAATTAAAAGTCTAACAAAGCCAAATGTTGGCAAAGATATGGAAAAACCAGGAACTCTGCTGTCAGTGAGAGTGAAAACCTCTGTGGAAGCAAATTGGCATTATCAAGTTAACCCTCATACATGCATCAATTAACAGGCAAGAAAATGTTCATAGCAACATTGTTTGTGAGACCAAAAATCACTCACTCACTGAACAAATAAATAGGTAAAATTTTCTGTAATTACATAATGAAATACAATATAGCAATGAAAATGAGTACACTAGAGCCACATGCAACAAAGATAAACCTTAGATATATCATGTTGAAAAAAATTAGCAAGCTTCAAAGGACACTTTATTGCAAAAGATAAAAACTTGGATATCATATTTTAAGAAGTTCATAAAGAAATTAAATAATACGTTACTTAGGGATATCTCCAGGTATGATATATCCATAAATGAAAGCACTTATTATTATTGTTGTTATTGTTTATTATTATTATTATTTTAAATTTAGGATAATTTTTTTCCCCTTAGGGGCAAACAAGAGTATGGGATTTGGCTGGGGAAGGCTATGAGGTTATCAGTGGTAATGGTAAGATTCAATTTCCAAAGCTAAGCATTTCAGAGGTGTTTATTATTATGTTTCATAAATTACATATATGACACCTATATTCTTTTGCAGGTATCAAATTCTCCCCAGCAAAACCTATAAGAATAATGTTCAATGTAGAAAAAAGTGAACAGGTAATATTTAGTATTAATATCCAGTAAAGAAAGTGATATTATTGCAATTTGATCTGAGATGTGGAAACATCTATTTAGCTTATGTTTAAAATGAAGAACAAAGTCTCTATAATTTATCCCATCGCCTCCCTCTCCCAACCATTACCTAGGCTCTGGGGGACACCGTATCACTGAGGACCCTCCACAGCTTCTTCCGCCTCTACTGCTTTCCTCTAGTTCTAACAGCACCTGGATCACGGCAGCCTGGCGCATCTCTCTACGGTGCAAAAGTCTAAACTCTGCAGCACGACATTCCTCTTACTTTCTCCCAGAATCCACTTCCTACTCACGCTTCCGGCCTCATTCCTGTTTACTTTCTGCGCTGTTCTTCACTGACATCCAGGCTCCTGGACATGATAGCATTAGTGAACACTCATGTGCCTCTTAGAGTGCCCCAGATGCTCTTCTAAGTCCTTTACATATATTAACTCATTTAATCCTCACAGCAGTCTTAGGAGGTAAATGCTATCATTATAGTCATTGTACATTTGAGAAACAGGCTCAGAGGAATAATTTGTCCAAGCTATAACAGCAAATTAAATGGCAGGGTGTGAATTTTTCTGCTTGCAATGGATGACCCCTTATCCCTGACAGGCTGTTTTGCCTGATCCCTGCCTGTTCATCTAGACCCAGGTTAATTGGAGACTTTCCTGATCCCACCCCCAGCCATACCCGGATCCTAAGACCTGAGCAGGGCTGACATCCTGTGCTCCAGCAGAACCTCTGGTACAATGGCTCTGTTAGTAACTACCTCCCTAGGGGTTTCACTCTTACCATCATGACCACATTGTCAATTCCTGGCACACAGCCATACTCAAAACACGTTGATTACATTCATGAGGGAAAAAAGACGTTGAGCGAAATAGCGACCCAAGTCCAAATTTTAGAGTCTTTCTTTTATCTCTTCACAAATACTATTCTCTGTATTTCCTCTGACTAATCAATTCTAAATATTATTATTATTATTAAAACAGTGAGAGGAAAGCATTTAGAAGCCATGCAAACAAGTAATATTTGAAAGTGTTTGTGATGCACTGTGTTTGTTGTATCAAGCCAAGTTAATATAATCAAATAAATAAAAGAAGCTTAAAATAATAAATGCAATCTTATCTTGAATAAATTTCGATGAAGTCTGTATTCTGCAGGTGAGTATAGTTCTAAATAACTTAATGCATTAATTATGGCTATTTGAACCCTTTTAGAGAATAACTGATTCCCTCCAGCTATAGAAGAAAAAGTTTACAATTATGACACCGAGAGATAAAAAATTGTATTAGTTTGCTAAAGTTCATATCAGCTTAACTGTGGAGCTTGGCTGACACTGGTCCACACAAGGTGCAACCAGGCACTGGGCTGAGAGAACTTAGGAGACATTCCATACTCACAGAAGTCCTGGGTAATAATGATCATGAAAAAAAGAGATAAACATCTGCAGTTTTAGTCACATAGCTTCAGACCTGATCTATTTGCAATCATTTTCTACAATTTTAATCAGAACTATCATTTTATTTTTTTTGAATTTTATTTTATTTTATGGTTAATACAGCAGGTTCTTATTAATCTATTTTATACATATTAGTGTATATATGTCAATCCCAATCTCCCAATTCATCACACCCCCCACCCACTCCCCTCTTTCCCCCCTTGGTGTCCATACGTTTGTTCTCTACCTCTGTGTCTCTACTTCTGCCTTGCAAACTGGTTCATCTGTACCATTTTTCTAGATTCCACATATATGTGTTAATATACAATACTTGTTTTTCTTTTTCTGACTTACTTCACTCTATATGACAGTCTCTAGGTCCATCCAAGTCTCTACAAATGACTCAATTTCGTTCCTTTTTATGGCTAAGTAATAATCCATTGTATATATGTACCACATCTTCTTTATCCATTCATATGTCGATGAGCATTTAGGTTGCTTCCTGGCTATTGTAAATAGTGCTACAATGAACATTGGGGTGCATGTGTCTTTTGGAATTACTCTTTTCTCTGGGTATATGCCAGTAGTGGGATGCTGGGTCATATAGTAATTCTATTTTTAGTCTTTTAAGGAACCTCCATACTGTTCTCCATAGTGGCTGTATCAATTTACATTCCCACCTACAGTGCAAGAGAGTTCCCTTTTCTCCACACCCTCTCCAGCATTTGTTGTTCTGATGATGGCGATTCTAACCGATGTGAGGTGATACCTCACTGTAGTTTTGATTTGCATTTCTCTAATAATTAGTGACGTTGAGCAGCTTTTCATGTGCTTCTTGGCCATCTGTATGTCTTCATTGGAGAAATGTCTATTTAGGTCTTCTGCCCATTTTTTGATTGGGTTGTTTGTTTTTTTTAATATTGAGCTGCATGAGCTGTTTATATTTTTTGGAGATTAATCCTTTGTCCATTGATTCATTTGCAAATATTTTCTCCCATTCTGAGGGTTGTCTTTTCGTCTTGTTTATGGTTTCCTTTGCTGTGCAAAAGCTTTTAAGTTTCATTAGGTCTCATTTGTTTATTATTGTTTTTATTTCCATTTCTCTAGGAGGAGGGTCAAAAAAGATCTTGCTGTGATGTATGTCAAAGAGTGTTCTTCCTATGTTTTCCTCTAAGAGTTTTACAGTGTCCAGTCTTACATTTAGGTCTTTAATCCATTTTGAGTTTATTTTTGTGTATGGTGTTAGGGAGTGTTCTAATTTCATTCTTTTACCTGTAGCTGTCCAGTTTTCCCAGCACCACTTATTGAAGAGACTGTCTTTTCTCCATTGTATATCCTTGCCTCATTTGTCATAGATTAGTTGACCATAGGTGCATGGGTTTATCTCTGGGCTTTCTATCCTGTTCCATTAATCTATATTTCTGTTTTTGTGCCAGTACAATATTGGCTTGATTATTGTAGCTTTGTAGTATAGTCTGAAGTCAGAGAGTCTGATTCTTCCATCTCCATTTTTTCCCTCAAGATTGCTTTGTCTATTTGGGGTCTTTCCTGTCTCCATACAAATTTTAAGATTTTTTGTTCTAATTCTGTAAAACATGCCATTGGTAGTTTGATAGGGATTGCACTGAATCTGTAGAATGCTTTGGGTAATATAGTCATTTTCACAATATTGATTCTTCCAATCCAAGAACATGGTATATCTCTCCATCTGTTTGTGTCATCTTTTATTTCTTTCATCAGTGTCTTATAGTTTTCTGAGTACAGGTCTTTGACTTCCTTAGGTAGGTTTATTCCTAGGTATTTTATTCTTTTTGTTGCAGTGGTGAATGGGATTGTTTCCTTAATTTCTCTTTCTGATCTTTCATTGTTAGTGTATAGGAATGCAAGAGATTCCTGTGCATTAATTTTGTATCCTGCAACTTTACCAAATTCATTGATTAGCTCTAGTAGTTTTCTGATGGCATCTTTAGGATTATCTATGTATAGTATCATGTCATCTGCAAACAGTGACAGTTTTTCTTCTTCTTTTCCAATTTATATTCATTTTATTTCTTTTTCTTCTCTGATTGCCATGGCTAGGACTTCCAAAATTATGTTGAATAAGAGTGGTGAGAGTGGATATCCCTGTCTTGTTCCTGATCTTAGAGGAAATGATTTCAGTTCTTCACCATTGAGAATGATGTTTGCTGTGAGTTTGTCATATATGGCCTTCATTATGTTGAGGTAGGTTCACTTTATGCACAATTTCTGGAGAGTTGTTATCATAAATGGGTGTTGAATATTGTCAAAAGCTTTTACTGCATCTACTGAGATGATCATATGGTTTTTATTCTTCATTTTGTTCATATGGTGTATCACATTGATTGATTTGTGTATACTGAAGAATCTTTGCATCCCTGGGATAAATCCCACTTGATCATGGTGTATGATCCTTTTAATGTGTTGGATTCTGTTTGCAAGTATTTTGTTGAGGGTTTTTACATCTATATTCATCAGTGATATTGGTCTGCAATTTTCTCTTTTTGTAGTATCTCTGTCTGGTTTGGGTTATCAGGGTGATGGTGGCCTCATAGAATGAGTTTGGGAGTGTTCCTTCCTCTGCAATTTTTGGAAGAGTTTGAGAAGGAGGAGTGTTACCTCTTCTCTAAATGTTTGATATAATTCACCTGTGAAGCCCTCTGGTCCTGGGCTTTTGTTTGTTGGGAGATTCTTAATCACAGTTTCAATTTCATTACTTGTGATTGGTCTGTTCATATTTTCTATCCCTTCCTGGTTCAGTCTTGGAAGGTTATACCTTTCCAAGAATTTGCCCATTTCTTCCAGGTTGTCCATTTTATTGGCATAGAGTTGCTTGTTGTAGTCTCTTATGTTGCTTTGTATTTCTGCAATGTCCATTGTAGCTTCTCATTTTTCATTTCTAATTTTATTGATTTGAGTCCTCTCTCTCTTTTTCTTGATGAGTCTGGCTAAAGGTTTATCAATTTTGTTTATCTTCTCAAAGAACCAGGTTTTAGTTGTATTGATCTTTGCTATTGTTTTCTTTGTTTCTATTTCATTTATTTCTGCTCTGATCTTTATGATTTCTTTCCTTCTATTAACTTTGGGTTTTGTTTGTACTTCTTTCTCTAGTTCCTTTAGGTGTAAGGTTAGATTGTTTATTTAAGAATTTTCTTGTTTCTTGAGGTAGGGTTGTATTGCTATAAACTTCCCTCTTAGAACTGCTTTTGCTGCATTCCATAGGTTTTGGATCGTTGTGTTTTCATTGTAACTTGTCTCTAGGTATTTTTTGATTTCCTCTTTGATTTCTTCAGTGATCTCTTGGTTATTTAGTAACGTATTGTTCAGCTTCCATGTGTTTGTGTTCTTTACTTTTTTTCCCTGTAATTTATTTCTAATCTCATAGCATTGTGGTCAGAAAAGATGCTTGATACCTTTTCAACTTTCTTAAGTTTACTGAGGCTTGATTTGTGACCCAAGATGTGATCTATCCTGTAGAATGTTCCATGTTCAGTTGAGAAGAAAGAGTAATCTGCTGTTTTTGCATGGAATGTCCTATAAATATCAATTAAATCTATCTGGTCTATTGTGTCATTTAAAGCTTGTGTTTCCTTATTAATTTTCTGTCTGGATGATCTGTCCATTGGTGTAAGTGAGGCATTAAACTGCCCCACTATTATTGTGTTACTGTCAATTTCCTCTTTTATAGCTATTAGCATTTGCCTTATATATTGAGGTGTTCCTATGTTGGGTGCATATATATTTATAAATGTTATATCTTCTTCTTGGATTGATCCCTTGATCATTATGTAATGTATTTCCTTGTCTCTTGTAACATTCTTTATTTTAAAGTCTATTTTATCTGATATGAGAATTGCTACTCCAGCTTTCTTTTGATTTCCATTTGCAGGGAATATCTTTTTCCATCCCCTCACTTTCAGTCTGTATGTGTCCCTAGGTCTGGAGTGGGTCTCTTGTAGACAGCATATATATGGGTCTTGTTTTGGTATCCATTCCACGAGCCTGTGTCTTTTGGTTGGATCATTTAATCCATTCACATTTAAGGTGATTATCAATATGTATATTCTTATTACCATTTTCTTAATTGTTTTGGTTTGTTTTTGTAGGTCCTTTACTTCTCTTGTGTTTCCCACTTGGAGAAGTTCCTTCAGCATTTGTTGTAGAGCTGGTTTGGTGGTGCTGAATTCTCTTAGCTTTTGCTTGTCTGTAAAGATTTTGATTCCTCTGCCGAATCTGAATGAGATCCTTGCCGGGTAGAGTAATCTTGGTTGTAGGTTTTTCCCTTTCTTCACTTTAAATATATCGTGCCACTCCCTTCTGGCTTGTAGAGTTTCTGCTGAGAAATCAGCTGTTAACCTTATGGAAGTTCCCTTGGATATTATTTGTCATTTTTCCCTTGTTGCTTTTAATAATTTTTCTTTGTCTTTAATTTTTTCCATTTGATTACTTTGTGTCTCGGCATGTTTCTCCTTGGGTTTATCCTGCCTGGCACTCTCTGTACTTCTTGGAATTGGGTGGCTATTGCCTTTCCCATATTAGGGAAGTTTTCGACTATAATCTCTTCAAATATTTTCTCGGGTCCTCTCCCTCTCTTTTCTCCTTCTGGGACCCCTATAATGTGGATGTTGGTGCATTTAATGTCCCAGAGGTCTCTTAGGCTGTCTTCATTTCTTTTTTCTTTATTCTGTTCCATGGCAGTGATTTCCACCACTCTGTCTTCCAGGTCACTTATCCGTTCTTCTCCTCAGTTATTCTGCTATTGATTCCTTCTAGTGTATTTTTCATTTCAGTTACTGTATTGTTTATCTCTATTTGTTCTTTAATTCTTCTAGGTGTTTGTTCTTTAATTCTTCTAGGTGTTTGTTAAACATTTCTTGCATCTTCTCAGTCTTTGCCCCCATTCTTTTTCCAAGGTCCTGGATCATCTTCACTATCATTATTCTGAATTCTTTTTCTGGAAGGTTGCCTATCTCCAGTTCATTTACTTGTCTTTCCGGGGTTTTATCTTGTTCCTTCATCTGGTATATAGTCCTCTGCCTTTTCATTTTGTCTCTCTTTCTGTGAATGTGGTTTTCATTCCACAGGCTGCAGGATTGTAGTTCTTCTTCGTTCTGCTGTCTGCCCTCTGGTGGATGAGGCTATCTAAGAGGCTTGTGCAAGCTTCCTGATGGGAGAGACTGGTGGGGATAGAGCTGGGTGTTGCTCTGGTGGGCAGAGGTCTGTAAAACTTTAATCTGCTTGTTTGATGATGGGTGGGGCTGAGTTCCCCCCCTGTTGGTTGTTTGGCCTGAGGCAACCCAGCACTGGAGCCTCCAGGCTCTTTGGTGGGGCTAATGGTGGACTCTGGGAAGGCTCATGACAAGGAGTACTTCCCAGAACTTCTGCTGCCAGTGTCCTTGTCCTCACAATGAGACACAGCCACCCCCCACCTCTGCAGGAGACCCTCCAACACTAGCAGGTAGGTCTGTTTCAGTCTCCTATGGGGTCACTGCTCTTTCCCCTGGGTCCTGATGCACACACTACTTTGTGTGTGCCCTCTAAGAGTGGAGTCTCTGTTTTCCCCAGTCCTGTCAAAGTCCGTCTCATTGTGTCTTCTCCTTTGTCTTTGGATGTGGGACATCTATTTTGGTGAGTTCCAGTGTCTTCCTGTCGATGATTGTTCAGCAGTTAGCTGTGATTCCGGTGCTCTCGCAAGAGGGAGTGAGCGCATGTCCTTCTACTCAGCCATCTTGAACCAATCTCAGAACTATCATTTTAATTCTGTGATTTTAATACTTCCTTAACCGAGGAATTATCCACACTTTCAAGATCCCAGAAAATTCCATCAAGCCTCAAGCACAGAATAGGCAGTGTATTAGCTATAAAACATGGCCCAATCTTGTGTAGAGATACAAAAAATTACCAGGAAGTTCATGGAAATCAGCCAATTCCCCTAAAGTAATCTTTTTTGTGACTCTAGGATTAAGAGGTACCCTAGAAATATTTCCTTTAGGTAAGTGTGTAGGTTTTCACAAGATCTTTGTAAAATCATCAAAATATTAAAAAAAACAAAAAATAATAAAAATTAATTTTAATCTTTTATTTATTACTTGACGTCAGTAAGGCAATAACATTTTCTCTCCCTCCTTCTCATCTCCTTCTGCTTCTCTTCCTCCTTTTTCTTCTTTGTCAAGAAATTTGATTAGTTCTGTTGGGTCATGTCCACGTTCCCTGATTTGATGGTATAGGAAGCAATGGAAGGAAAAGATGCAGAGAACAGATAATTGATCATTACATGGGATTTCTTGGAAAATATATAAGATGGAATATAGTTCCAAATAAGTTTGCAAATCAAGAGCATTGCCATTCACTTAAAAGTGTCCACTGGAGTGGACAAGTGAAGTCAAGCAGGTGGGGGAGGCAGGCGAGTAGATGCTAGACCTTCATCTGTGCTCACAAGTGCACTGGCAGCTGGGAGAGTGGGAGATCAAGGGACCACATGGCTGCAGAAAGAGCCCAGGCAAGTCCATCAACATGACCTACAGACCTGTGTGCCCCATTTGAAGAAAATCATTTGCAAATCTCTCAATAGTTTCATGCCTTCCTAAGGCGTTAAAATGCTCCATCCCGGATATAGAGGTCAAGGAGGGACTCCAGGTGGGGAGCATGTGTCAAGAGCCTTTGATCCTTTCTGATAAAGAAATAAGAATCATGGATGATTGTATTAAAAACATTAAAACTATATCAAAGCATCAAATCCTCCTTTCTCTAAAATGATAGGTCACTGTAAAGAATTAAATAATTTTTATATTTAAAATATGTTTCCTATTTTAGGATTTTGGCATTTTTACAACATGAAGCATATGCCAAGTCCTTTGGTAATCTTCATTCTTTCTTTAACATTTCTAGACATGCCACTCTATTAAAATTGACAACGTCATCAAAAAAAAAAATCTTTACTCTGTACCTACCAGGTGCATGACACTTTACTGAGGCAGAATTGATAACTATTTATAGTGAAATATTGCATATATTTTTAAAGTCCAAAGATAGCTGTGCTGCCTGCCTGTGTTGTCAATAATAGAAGTTCATGACATTTGATTGGAGTCTTTGTGAGAGGCAATGTTATTCTGATTTAATAGCTTCCATCTGCCCTTCTCATTTTCAGTGCTCCTTTTACAGTTTCCAAATTCCACCCTGTACCCTCAAGGGAAATTTTCTCAAGCATTGATTCTATTCATCTATGAATTGGAGGAGAGGGGAGTGTTCTCCTGCAGCCTTATGGTTTTGTTTATTGATCTTGATTGTTAGGCAACTTGTTGACATGTACACGCACACACTTGTTTTTCTATTTCTTTTTCTTTTTTCCTTTTTTTCTTCTTTTTGGTATTGGTAAGGGCGTGGTAATCAGAAAGACTTAATTCCTGAACAAAACATAGTGTTGAGGTATTCCTTTACAGAGCTAAGCAGAGGAACATTCCATAAATAAAAATGCATTAAAAAGACACCCCTCCTATATTGTTAATCTGTCACTGAACAGTCCATTACTATAAAACAAGAAAAATACCTGTTCAAATTTACTTGTTTGAAATAAAAGAACATGAATCTAAAACTTACTTTACAATTATTACAATGTATTGCAACGTTTGTCAAACATGAGCACAATATTAACACAAATATAACACATTTGGGAAGTCTCATAGGCCTACTGGCCACATGTGGCATTATTTTTAACCTTTTCATTTTAAAAGTAGGTATTACAGTACCTGAATAAAAATAAGTATAATTCTATCTGACATTATACACCATCTGATTTCATGCTAGATCCCTGAAGTCAAATATTGGATGTACAGCATTTTCCCCTCTACTGCAGTAAAGTCTTTCCAAATGTGTTCACCTTCATACAGATAAGGAGGATGCAAAATAAGATAACTCATGTTTTACAAATGCCCATTATGTTCCTGATAAGATTAATCACATGTGTTTTATTATTTTTTGAGAAGCCACATTTTGTGATGTCTTGACACTGCAATGCTTTCATTTTCAATATAAAAACCTCAGGTGGAGAGACATACAGATATATTTCAAATTAATAATGAAAGTGCCAGAAATCTATACTTTTGGTAATGCATTTCCTATACCTATTGGCCACAGAGTGGAGTTAATATTTTCAGACACACATTTTGGGAAATTTTACCTTAACTCTTTAAGGAAATGTGAGATACATTTAAAAAAATGACATTGACTGTGTTTGGGCTGATGGGAGCTGCCGTTGTAGAAGCATGGAAGAACCTTAGACAATGAATAAGATGTGGATTTTAAAGTTTCCTTCTGGGCTTCTCTGAATGTATTTTCATTTTCTGAGTGTCATTTCACTATAGACTGGCCTGAAGGGCTTTCACCCCAGCTTTTTACACTCTGATAACAAATAGCTGAATATCCTTGTACAAGTTAATTTATCAGTGTTTCACCTGTTTGACCTAGGCCCTTCCCTTCAAGTGAGAATTTCTAGGTTGAAAACCAAATTAAAGCTTTCTCCTTTATTTTGCTATGGCTTCCACTTTCTATTTTACATGATTTTTCTCTATATATCTAGGTAACTAAAATAGATCTCCTATCAAAGCATTCTACCTTTTCCACGATATGCCTTACTTGGACTCCCATTGCACTCGCCCTGCATTCATTTACTTTATTAACAATACTTTAGCTTATTTTGTGCATACTTTTACCCTTGTCCTCTACTTAACTAGATTTTAAACTTTTGGTTGGCCGAGGACATGCCTTTGTATCCTCCACAGCATAAGACTTAGTGCCTTAGACTGTTTTAAATAGCAGTTTTTAATACTTCTTTACCAGAATGAAGCTCCAAAATAGTCATTCATGTCTACATTTATAAATTTATTCATTCATTCCACAAACTGTAATAAAGACCTAGTATGTGCTCATCATTGTGGAAGATGCATGACATATGAATACATACAACACTAAATCCAAGGAATCTGAAAAGGACCCTCTAATGGTTAGCCTCAGTTTAGGATTATAGCTCCTGAAAAAATATATTATTTTAAAATAATAGCTGTAGTAGATTCTCGCAGAGTAGATATTCTAAAAAAAAAAAAAATGAGGATAACTAGATCATCTCAAATCAATTTCATACCACAGTAGTTCCTAGCCTTTAGCCCTGATGAATTACTTAGTTAGATCCTCTGTTAACCAGTTATTTCTCACATTTTCAAATTTTTTAAAAAACTCAAATAAAAGTTACTCTAAATAATTTAATTTTTGAGGAATTCATTTCATTATCACTAGCATCACGTTAAACATTTTTTCTCCCTTTGTTTTATTATTCATCGCTTTGGTAAATTTTAACTAGTTAAATTCTCAACTTTAAATCAATCTTTTCTTTCTCTCATGTCGATATTTTAAATGTCCTTCTTTGATCTAATTATTTTTTTTTTCTTGGTGTTCTTGGACCCACTGTTGAGTCACCTATTAAAATATCGATGTCCATTCTATCCAGAGGCAACAAACAAAATTAAATGTATTGTACATCCTTTACCTTCAAAACTTATCTGTAGTACCAATGTGGAGGCAATTTATCACAGAACAAAATCATAATAATTGCTGTCTAATATTAACCACACTTCTTAAAGTTCCATCAACTTTTCAACATATTCATATTTTGTTCTCTTTTTCTAGATTTGCATTTTCTGAATTTAAATATAATTTTATTACTTTAGACATTAAAAAAATTTATTTAGTTCCATTGAATTGGTATTCCTTGTTCATTCCAGTATTTGTAACACCACTCTAATTTCAAATTCTAGTACCACATATTTTATAATCATCCTCATTTTTTTCAAAAGTAATATATAATCATTTTAATAAAATATCAATCGCTTTGACTTTCTCCTGGAATCTCTACTCTCAGCTGCAACATCATAGTACATTTGAATATTGTGTTTTATGTTAATTCATAGCACTGAGTCAAGTTTCACAATAAGAAAATTTAGAAGAAAATTTTCACAATAATATCAGTCATCATTTTAAAAATACATATATATTTCACAGTTAACTTTAAGATTTATTAGAAATAATTGCCATTTTTGAAGACTGTACATATTATGCTTTATTTGTATGCCATGTTTAAAACCAAAGTCGTACTTTCTTCTTAGATTGAAGTCAAATTCAGCTTTTTATTTGAAGGACACCAACATTACCTGATTTTCCCCATCTAATTCTTTCAATATCCTTAGTTTTAATGTTTTGTTTTCTAAATGAAATTCTACAATAACTTGCTAGAAACTTTTTGTTTTGTTCTTTTTTTCTGAGAGATCTGCCTCACAGACTCAAACGATGAAACTTTATTCAAGGAAATGAAAATCTGAAACTATGGTGTGAATGATTGAGAGGAATCCCATCCAGAATGACCTTCACATTTGCATAACAAACTCTTACAAAACACCAGTTTCTTTTTCTCAATTGTACATTCATAAATATTTGATGTCTGTATACATATTTTCAAACTTTTTGTGCTAACAAAGATTGGTCAGACCAAAACATGTAAGTGGTTTTAGCATTCCAAATTTGGATTCCTTCATAAAAAGCTTGAAGAAGGAAAAATAAATGACAAGTAAGTTTGCACCTCCCCAGAGATGATCAAACCCATATAAGCACATAGTAATAATATTGACTCTATGCTATAGCATCTGCACAACATCCTGGGGACAATAAAACACTGAACAAATAGGTCCAACTTCAAGACTCTGGTGATCAAAATAAAATAATATAAGCAAGTAGAAGCACCAATAAATACCTAGGCAATGGCCTGATATAAATTATATAAATAGTTATGAGTATTTAATGTAGAAATGTTGACATTTACAGAATATTCTATAGTTAAAGGAATATGATGTGAAGAATCTTGAACAAGCTTTTATAACTGAAGACCAGCCCTCTCAAACTATAGGTAAAGTAGTCGATATTAACATTACACAAATGCTGATGGCCATTACAAAACATTCTGGGAGAGTACTAGGGTCCATGTTGTCAGGGCTTATGAATAGTAAATTACCTTTGTGTCCTTCTCCAGTACCAGTAACCACAATCCCTATGCGAACATCTGTTGCCCAACCAATAACACTCTGCAGCCAAAACTTGACTTGAAAGAACAATTTCCTCTATAGGTTTAGTGGTGATAAGATGGTTTGGCTAGTGACTCAACAGACATACTAATGACTATTCAAACATCCTGGATGCGGCACGTGTGCTGCTGAGGATGGCTAAATGGGATAGAGAAGTGAGATCCTTGCAAACAAGCCTGTCTTTGAGGTGGGGAGAACGTGAAAGGTGACTGAGAATGGCATTTAAAGTCACTCCACCTATTGGCATCAGTTTGGCTGGCACATTTTCTACACTGTTTTCCAGCTGACTTTTCAAAAGGTTTCTAAGAGAAAGAACCTCACATTTTAATGTGTCAATCGGAAAAGTGACATTTTGTTTTTCGGTTGTATTTAAAGAGCATCCAATCAATAGTTATTTGGGGGATTCTTGTATTCTATGGGCTCCCTTCTCTCTCTCTCCATCCCACTCCCCACCGTAAAGTGTCTGCATCTGTTACTTTCTAGAAACCTTTTACATATTCCAGTCATTTTTGTTAGGCTTTTGTGTTTCTTCGTTGCCACAATTTCCCCCTTCTTTCAGCCACAACCCCAGGCACTTCCTACTAGAGAACGACACCAAACAACATGTCAAGAGCCTTTCAAAATTGCTGCCAGATTTCGGTGACATTCTTACAGCATATGGAGTACTGATGTGCTGAAAACAAGGCAGAGAGCTACCTGATGCTTACCGCGTCAGGAAGTTCCAGTCTGGTGAAGTGCTCTGGTTCAGATTTGCAACGTAAACAGGACTTAAACTGGTTTTTAACAAAGCATCTAAGTAAAAGTTACCAAAAATGTCTTTTTCAATCAGTTGTGTCCCACCCTTCAAGCTCTGTCAATAAAAAAGGAAATATTAAGATAAAGCAAAAACTGAAATTATCCCTAAGGGATCCTTGTCAATAGAATAATTTAGTTATAACTTAAATATGTTATATGTTATCTTAGATCAAGACAACGTGACGTGAGAGCTGAATGCTCGCTATTCTTTGCCACAGGAGGGTAACCTCTTACTGAATATGAAATTCAAGTTGAAAAGGAAAATATAAATGAATTAAGAAATTCAGTAAATACCCATTCAGATAGTATTCAGTGAAATAATCATGTGCTTTATTGGGATACACCTTTTAATTTTTTAATGCATTAGTATTTGTTTAATATTTATATAGCATATATGTAAATATATATACAAATTCATATCTATATGTATATGTCTATATGTGTGTGTATATATATATATATATATATATATCACTTTAACAGTTTTTTCTTATATTAGAAAATTACCATAATATTAATACGAGTATAGAATTACATAATATATAACAGTTTGGGGCAAATATTGCCATTTCATGATTTCCAGATGGAGGTAAATTTATCCCATTCGTTCATTTCCTAAATAAAATTTAATCTCTTTTTTCAAGATAAGAATTTAAAGATTGAAACAAATAATATTAGAGAATGACACAAGTGCCTAGAACTGATACTTGCAATTCAGATTTATTATAGATTTAAATCAATAACCCTTCAAAGAGGGCTTGCTATACCCCTCTATTCATTTTTTAACTTTAAAAATATTTCTGTCAGTCTTTTGTATGTAAATATATTTTTGGACATAAAACAGGTCACTTTAATAGACATTGAGTCCTTGAATAAGTTATGAAAATTTATAAAGCCTTGATTTTCAGAAAATGAATAATAATGAAATACATTTCATAGAGGTTTCTTGTGAACTAAATAGGATAATGCATATGTATTTATAACACAATGCCTGGCATGAGGTAAAGTGCTCAAGAAATATGTCATTAATTTTATTGAAAATGTTTGCTATTTTTTATTGACATAGTTTTATCTTAAATATTTGAAATAGATATAAACTTTTTAGTATTTCTACGGTGAACAGTAATTGGCTAGATTACTGGGATGCTAGCTTCTCTCCCTCAGGTTAGATTACCCTCAAATCATAATGACAAATCTTCTGTGGCATCTCCTAGATGTATCTATGCCAGTCCCTGCCTCCATTCCCAGTACCTGATTAGCCAAAATTCGCTTCACCTTGAGCATCCTATTCAACGTGCAGCTTTTGAATCTATTCCCCACTAACTTTTAATATAATCCTTTTCTCCAAATGGCTGCTTTTTAATCTCTATCCTAGGATGCCACTGTTCCTAAGCAGATGTTTCAAATCCCTAAAAAAAAAAAAAAATTTATTTCCGACCATGTGTAAATTGCTCTAGCATAGAAAAACATAAAAATTATAACAGTGTAATTTGTGAATCTACTATATAACCATGTTACCAAACTTGAACAGAGAAAGAATTTGAAAAGAAGAGAAAAAAAACCCTGAAAACAAACTGTGCTGATAAAACACATTCTCAGTTAAAATCTTAGTGATTAAGCATAGTATATTGAAGGATTAATACCTCATTAGGAGTATATTTTATTTAGGAAATAGAAGGATTCATCTCAGGATGATGTTAAAATCATTTATGACATATACAAGTTTTTAAAAACCCTATATCTATAGTTATTTCAAAGGCATGAAAATCCATTCCAAATTTTTAAAATTAAAAATTAAATTATGCACTTACACCTATACCAAGACTAGAAGGACAATTTCTTGACATGAAGAAGGATAACTATTCCAAACTAACACATTGTATATAGGCAAAGGGCAAGACAGGGATGAGGGGGAGAGAGAAGCATTACATTTAGGAACAAATGATACATGCTTAGCATCAATTCTTACAATTACAATATGACATATAAATTAATGAAGAGTATAACCATCGTAAAGGAGAAGAAATTTTTTATTACATATATAAAATTTCTTCATCTATTTGAAATACTCAGGAGAGTCAATAATAAAAATATACATACAGACAATTAAATTAACAGAAGAGTTCAATAGGAAAACTGACAACTAAAAAATAAATAAAAAGTCAATAGATTTTCTAAAGTGAATTAGAGTATGCAATGGAGAAAATCCCATTCATACCTACTAAAAAGTGGAAAGGAGTGGGTAGATCCAAGAGCAAACAAATACATACATGCACATTCATTTCATCAGTCACCCTTTGCTAGCTTTATGCTAGTTTTGTTACTTACCATTTACTATTCTTACACTCTAGCTATATTTAAATCCTACAAAACTAGTTTATGTTTTCTCTTAACATGATGCAACTGTAGATAAAACAATGATGCTCTCAAAATCTTGCAAAAAGGGGATACACATCCGGCCACTCACCAGATCCACTTCTGGGGTTGTTAATTTACCTTCAGCCAAGATCCCACTTGGACATACTGTAATCTAAAACCTGATTATAAAATTAAATACCACCACCATTATTCATCATTCTTAAAATAGTAGAGGAAGTAGAAAAAATTAGGGAAGGATTGGTTAATATCGTCAAATACATACTTAAAATATGGACTTGTTTTAATTTCTAGAGCTATGTATTAGCCTGTATTTGGTATTTGTGAATTCCTTTTCCTACCACTGTTTCCCTTTCTTCATCTAAGGTACACAGAGTCTAGAAACTCAAGGAAGTGCACTTTTATCAATAAATGTGATGTGATCCCACTTTATATTCCATCTTTTGGGATTTACACCCTTAAAACACATTCCACACATAGTTCTTAGATATCCAATGTAAATTGTCAAGATTTTGTAATTATTTTGAACTTGTCCCCCTGGGAATGTTGTTCTCTGATTCTGGTTATAGATCTGAAGTTAAAAAAGAGACAGTAAATATGAACCTTGAGGAAGATGGGCTTTCTTTTGCAAGAAACTGGTTCATATATGGGCAGTATAAGGTCTTTACCTCCAGAACAAGAAAATCACACCTGACAGGAGAAGACCTGCTTCTGTTGGAAAGGCAGGCTCAATGCAATTCGGAGATTCAAGGTTCTCAGAATTTTCTGAGTCCAGCCAGATGGCCCCTCTAATCTTTCCCACTCCTCCCAAATCAATAACACAAGCTTTACATAGAAGACATGGGAGCCTATACATTCAACTTGCTTTGTGATTCTGCTCCAGGAACGATTAAGACTTGGGGCTTGTTTACCTATTTCCGTTCCACAGTTCAAAGACGTAAGAATTAAGTTTTACCAGAACTGCAGTTTTGGTAAGATGTAATTTTCTAAGAAAAGAACTAATTCTCAAATTTTTAAATGTAATGTTGTAATGATGAAACTTCTAAGTATCTTTCAGAATATTTATAGAAGTTATTGACCCCTTTTTCGTTGCTGATAAAGTTTGTTGGTGGTATTTTCTATCTAGATTAGTCTTGAACTGTTTACTAATTATTCAGTCTATTGGAATATGGTCTCTCTTTCATTAATGTTCACTCTAACTTGATTATTTATTTCCTTCTTTAAGTTGTGGTTTACATTCTGGCATCTTGAAATAAATAAGATAATTGATTTTGGGCTTTTTTCTTTTCTGATATATGCATTCACAATAACGTTGTATACATTATAATAGCATCACAAAAGTTGATATGAAGTATTTTCTCATAATTCAGATCCTAATTTTTATTTTCATTTTTCTTTCTTATTTGATGAGTGAATATTACCTAATTTCTAAAATTTTGAGAGTTTTAAATAAAATAGCTGTTTGTCATTGATATCTAGTTTAATTATACTGTGATCAGAGAACATAGCTTATATAGTTTATTTCCTCTGGCATTTGTTGTTTCATGGGCCCAGCATATGATCAGTTTTGGTAAATGGTCCCTGTACCCATGTATGCTGATAAATACTATATATTTCTTATGATATGGTGTTTTAAATATTGTCAGTTAGGTTACGTTTGTTGATAACAGTGTTACAATTTCTGCTTACTAATTTTTTGTCTGCTTTTTTGTTGTATTACTGGAAAAGATTTGCTCAAATAACCCACTATGTGTTTTTTGTCTATATCTCCATTTCTTTTGGCAATTTTCACTTTCTCTACTTTGATGATATGTGTTTAAGTATATATAACTTTAGAAGAGGTGTATCTTATATTTTGAAATTTTAATCATTAAGCATCTCACTTTATACTTTATAATCATGTCTTAAATTATATTTGTTTGAAATTAGAATATCTACATAAGCTCTTTTTCTCTCTCCTTGGATGAATCATCAATTTTTCTTTATGTGAAAATGGTTTGAAATTTGAAAATCTTTTCACCTCTGAAGGATATTCTTGCTGGATATATAATTCATCTCTTATCAGTTTTGGAAAATTCTTGAGCATTCTATCTTCACAAACTGCTTCTGGTTTTTTTCCTGCTTCCTCTCATTTAGGACTGCAGCTATTTCTCCCACATGTTCAGCTCATTTCAGTGGGTTTTTTTTCCTGTGTGATTTTGTCTGAATTTTCATTGTATCTACCTTCTAGTTTATCATCTGGACTTTATTGTTTTTAGAGCTCTATTGAGCTCTATTAATCAGTCATTACCTGTATCTGTTATTTCCCAGTTATTGTATAGGTATCTGTATTCTATTTATGTACACACCTAGATCCTTGACACAGCATGCATGTATGAGCTCTCAGTTCTCTAAGCTGAAACTCCAGGTGGTTTTAATTGGATTCTCTGCTTAGGGTCTCATCGGGTCAAAATCAAAGTGTTCACCCTACTCGGCTCTCATCTGGAGGCTCTGGAGAAGAATCTGATTCCAAATTCATTTTAGGTTTTGAGTCTAGTTGCTTGCACTTGGAGGACAGAGGTCCCTGTTTTCTTTCTGGCCATCAGATGGGGGCTTTCAACTCCTAAGTCACCCACATTCTTTGACATGTGGCCCCTTCCAACTTCAGAGGCAGGAACAGGAGGTTGAATCTCCCTCAGATTTGAATGTCTGTCTTCTGCTACTGACCAGAAGAAAACTCTCTGTTTTAAACTGTCCATGTGATTAAACTAGTCCCACCTTGTTAATCTTCTTATCGTAACATTGGCTAATTAGTAATTTAATTACATTCCTTTGCCATGTAACCTAACATAATCGCAGGAATAATGCAAGATGGAAAATGTCATGGAGCCCTCTAGAATTCTGCCTACCAGAGTTCATGTCAGATACAGAATATCCATTTGAAGTTTTCCCTGAATTCTCCAAATTTTGTTTTACTTTTTAAACATGTTTATTCATCATAGTCATTTAAAGAATGGGACTGATTACCCCAAAGTGTGAACTATGTTATACATCTGTCTCTGTTGCTTAACTTTTTTCCCCCCATACTTGGTTATCTTTATTGAATGCCTGCCACTGTGTGTGAAAAATTGTAGATTTAGTTTGAGACACTGGATGACTTTATCTTCCTCCACAGAGGATTTATTTATTTATTTATTTTTATTTTAGCAGACATTACAGCTAGCAAAAATCATCTGAGATTGAGCTGATGTGACAAAAGATTTAAATCTTTAAAAGGACTCTTCTCATTATGGTTTCTCTAATTCCTTTTTTAGGATTACAATTTATAGCCTGTGATATTTATCAACCACTTCTTCCTTGGTGGACCTGAGATTCAAATCTCATTCTTTCCTTTAGAGACTGCTCAGGGCCCTACTCTGCTTTTTGAGTTGCTCTTAAGCTATTTTCTGCTCAGCTTTTCCATCTCACATCCATAGTTTTAGAATTATTAAATGCATCAAGGCATAAAGTATTACAAAATATTAGGCTCCCCTCTCTTGGCTGATCTTCTCTTCCTGATTTGAATGTCTCTGGTCCTCATTGTTCTGATAGTTACCTGATGCCTCAAGCAGATGGGCTTAAAAAAAAATCCAGATTATAGTTGATTTTATTTTAATTAACTTTATTGAGGTAAAATTTACAAACAACATACACATTTTAATTGTGAAGATCAATGAGATTTGACAAGTGAATATACCCAATGTAATCATCACTGCAAAATTAAGATATAAAGCATTTCTATCACCCGAAAGATGCCCTTGTGACGTTTCCCAGTTGTTCTCCAACTCCAGTCCAGAATGACATTGATCAACTGACCATCACTATGGATCTGTCATTACAGAGTTTGACATGAAGGTAATTATACGATATGATTTTGTTTTGCCTTTATTGTTCTGACTTCTTACTTCAATGTAATATTCTTTTGGAAATTCATTCATGTTGCTACACATATCAGAAATGTGTTTCTTTTTATTACTGAGTATTATTCCATTATATGAAAGAGTTTATGCATTTACCTAGAGACAAATATTTGCATTGTTCCAATTTTTTAATATTATGAATTAAATTGCTTTAAACCTTTTTGTACAATGTTTTGTGGACATATGTTTTACTTTATCTTGAGTGAGTATCTAGGAGTGGTGGTACTGGGCCTTAACATAAGTGATTATTTAGCATAATAGAAATGATAAACTGATTATCAAGTAGTTCTATCATTTTACATTTCCCACAACAATGTATAAGAGTTGCAGTTGCTCTATATCCTTGTCAACACTTAGTATTGTCATTATCTTAAATTGTAGCCATCCTAGTAAGTGTGTAATGACATCTCATTGTGGCTTTAGTTTGCATTTCTCTTAAGAATAAAGATGTTGAGCATTTTCCCATGCTCATTGACCATTTGCACACATTCTTTGCAACAATATATGTGCAAATCATTGCCATATTTAATTGGGTTTTTATCCAAATATTGAGTTGTAATGGTTCTTTAAACATTTTAGATACATATCCTTTTTCATATATACATATATATGAATACATGAATATTTTCTTCTAGTGAGCATCCTTGGTTTTTTCATTTGAATGATGTATTTTGAAAGCCAACATTTAAAATTTTAATAAAATGAAATTTATCAATTTTTTCCTTGTGCTTTTTTTTCTTATCTAAGAAATTACTGCCTACTTAAAGTTTGCAAAGATATTCTGTCATGTTTTCTCCAGAATTTTTTCCAGTTTTATATTTTCCACCTGGGACTATAAACTATTTCAAGTTAATTGTCATGTAGAGTGTGTGGTAATGGTTAAGTTTGTGTTTCCAGGTAGATATTGAGTTATCCATCACTATTGGCTGAAAAAGACAATCCTTTTTCCTCATCGAATTATATTGGCATCACTATCAAAAATGACAATATATGTGGGTCTATTTCTGGACTCTCTATTCTATTCATTAATATATATGTCTATTCTTACACCAATACCACACACTATTGATTACCTCAGCTTTAGTAAGTCTTGATTAGGTAGTGTCAGTTTCAAATTTTGTTTGTTTTCAGAATTATGTTGGCTATTCTAGGTGCTTTGCATTCCCAAGTAATTTGCAGAATCAGCTTGTCAGTTACTACACCCCTAAAAAAAAAAAGCTGTATGGCACTTTGATTAAAATTGTGTTGAATTTATGGATAAATTTTGGAAGAATGGTTATTAGATTATATTAATACAATATTCTCCTAATCAAGAAATTTTGTATATCACTCCAATATTTAGATCCTCTTTAATTTTTCTTTGGAGTATTTTGTAATTTTCACTGTACAATTATGTATTTGTTTATGACACCTTGTCTGATAGTCTTTCCCTGACAATTTGTATTAAACACCACCTTACTCACTATCTCTCATCACCCTGTTTTATATTTCTTCATAGAACTTATCACTGTCTGGTATTATGTCATATATCATTTTGTTCATTTTTCATTGCCCACCTTACTTAATGAAAGCAAGATCCATGAAGACAGTGGAGCTAGTATTTTTCTTGTTACTGCTCTATCACCAGTGCATAGTTCATTTTTGACACTGACCAAACATTCATCAAAGAAATGAAACAGAAGCATTCCCACTCTAGATACACTATGTTTGTCTGTCTACAGAAAAACTTCCTTGTTCCATACCTTGTATCGTGGACTTATTTTTTCTTTCCAGCTTGGTCTTGGTTATCTCATTTCTGCCTTACACCTATATATTTCTGTGATCCATCATTTCCTCCATCTTGATTGGACTTTCCTAAATAAATATTTTCAGAGAGTGAGGCTTTTCAGGGAGAGTCTCTCTAAATTTTCCTCTTGAAGGCTGGTTTCATTTATTTTATCACTGAAGAATAGGAAAGAATAAGGTTTAAGATTCCTTCCGATTATTTATTATACATATCCATGTTTGTTTTCTACAGGAGCAAATTGGAATGCTTGGCTTTTTAATATGTGTTAAAAGATCTCTTCTTTTCCATGTTCTAAAATGAGGTCTTCAGAGCCCACCTCTTTTAGAGATAGTGTGGTGTAGAAACACTACAGATGCACACTCTGTGATAGAATCTTAGCTCAGCTAACATCTATAACTTGGCCTTCTTGTGCCTTACTTCTTTCAAGCTGTAACAAAGTACCTAACTCATGGGTTTATTGCACTGGACCTAATTTAATAGATTAGCTTATGTGTGTGTAAAATACACACGCACACACACACACACACACACACATCCTTCACTTAGAGCAGTGTCTGATATGTCTCCAGAACTTTCAGTTCAATACCACAATTTCAAGTGCACATATCCTCAATAAGGTACAATAAATAGAATAAAAGCACATAAAACTAATTGGAGAATTTTTGCCACTCATTTGGATCATATGATAAATATAGGATATCCCTTCATAAAAGATTATGTATTTAATAAAGTGAATAAAAAGATATTTAAAGATAATTCTAAGTTCTTATTTTTTCTTAATTCCTAATATACGACCATTATGAAAGTAAGAATGGAAGCAATTGTTAATAACATTTTAATTTGTTTTTCATATTATTAATTAATTCTACTTACACCAGCTGCAAAATCTACCCAGACAATGCTTTGCTCAGAAAATATGGTATTATAAACTTGGTCAAATTTGGGAATATTTTTGCAAGCCACAAAAATAGCTCAGGATTAACTTACACTTTTGTTTTTAACCAGGCTCTTACTCTTCAAAAAAAATAAGTTAAAATAAAACATAAATTACTAGTATTTTTATTTTTTCAATATATAAAATGCAATGGGCAGGATAATAAAATATAGAATTTAGTCATATAATAAAGAGGTGACTCAGTGACTACAAGGCCTCGTTTTCTGTGTGCATACTTTAGAGTCATACAGAAAAGATTTAGAATGAATGTAAAAGGATATTTTATTGTCTCTTAAACTCAGTGATGTCACCCATGTATTTGTAAAACTGATAACATTGTAGAGAAAGCATAATATGAAGAACCAAGGAAATATGCTCAGCTTCTGATATTGTCTTCTTCTGAAGCTGTATTTCCTTTATTTTATAGAAATTGAGTTGAAGTAATGGTTCTAAAATATCTTCCTATATTAAAATTTTCATCAAGACTTCATCAAGAAGTTTTTGGAAGGGATTCTATTATTTCACATACCCACTAAACATTAATTGAGAACTAGAATGTAAATTCTACCTGGGCAAGCATTTTTGTTTATTTTATTCAGTTTTATATCCTGAAAGCCCAGCACAGATGCTGACATTAAAATAATACTCAATAAATATTTGTTGAATAAAGGATGAAGGAACTGACCTAATAAAATTCAAATATTAAATATTAAATGAGAAAAATAACAAAATAAAAATTGGTATTATCATGGGGCCCTCATGCTCTAAAAATCTGGAGACTGCTGACTTCTGGTCTAATGAATTACAAGATTTTTATGGGTGTCTGGAAAATTGTGTCTTCTTAGCCAGATACATATTACTTCAAACCTAAGTTAAAGAGGAAAATTTTATACATACGATTTTGTGTATTCATTTTCTTAGCATCTAAAAATAAAAACACCCTTTTGGCATTTGACAAATACTATCGAAGTGAATAAATTGGGAATTAATCACATGTGGTCATTAGGGCTTGATGTTTCCTCATCTATGCTGAGACTGAAATCAATCAAATGAACTAGCCTGTGTACAAAATGTCAGTTGATTCTGGGCTTGCAAACAATAAAGCAAATAAAATTACTTTTATTGAGCCCAGATATTATTAAATTAATAAAATATATTGGGAAGGGTTTTTTAAAAATCAGTTTTATTTCCATACTCATTTTTTAACTAAATAAAATTAACTTCAGGCTTTGTTCTTATTCTTTCTTTTTCCTGCTTGTTTTGTTGTTCACCTTGATACATTGATATTCTTACTGCTTGATCTATTGTAATAACATTTTAACAGGTTTCCCTGTCTTGAGTGTCTCATCCATTCAATTTACATCAAATGGATGGCACTACCTCTGTCTCCTCTGATCAAAAACCTGCGGGGACTCCCCATCACATAAAGAACAAAGTCCAAATTCTCTCCCTTCAAGAAATGATCCCTGCTGCTTCTACCTGCCTCTTAAATATATTTCAAACACAGGCATTTCTCTCCATCACTACTGCCAACATCTTCGTTCAGCCTTCCTCCTCCTTCATTGCAGTAGAAACCTCCACAACTCTGCTCTTCTCTTGCTGTCCTCTACTTATGTCGTATGGACACTGGAGTTAATTTGCTCTTAGATCCATTCTCAACATTTTCTGTGCTGATCTTTATCACAGGGAACTATTTCCTAGGCTTCATTCTTCCTGGTTGGTTTCACAGTAGGTTATGAAAATGGAAACGTAATTCCAGCTTCCATCCAATTGTCACTTCCTCTGTGGCCCCAGTTAACACCAGGAATGCCAGCCATGGCTTTCTCTTGCATCAGAAGCTCTGTCTCACCACCTGTTCCCTGTATCCTTTCAGCCTAATGGTAAGTAGTGTCTTCCAACCGCACCAAACCTATAGGTTGCCTCACTATCCCCTTTATGCTTTCCTCATTCTTCTTTAACACTATGAATTTTCAGTAATAAATGCTTCAGTTGGAAACATCTGAAGTTTTTTGTTTGTTTGTTTGTTTGTTTGTTTGTTTTTCAGACTGAGCCTTGATTGACATATGCATCTTCCCATTATTCTTGGGATGAAATTCAGGGGCCTTTACCATAGCCTGTGAGGCCCTCTGTGACCTGTTTCTTGCTGACACCAGTGGCCCCATCTCTCACTACTCTCCTTTTCACTCACTGTAAATTCACTTTAATAATACCCTATTCCTGCTGCTGGGAACACTCTTGCTTCCACTGAGTCTAGGAAAACCCTACTCATCTTTTAATTCTAAACGTAAATACAATTCTTTATGGAAACCTTCACTGACCTACAAAAGTTATGTTTTTCCTTCTGTACCTTAGATTGCTATCAACTATTTGATTGCATAATGATTTGGTTGAATTACTATCTCCCCTATTAAGCCTCAGATGCCAGGGATTGCGTGTAGACCAAGAGACTAGCAGAGTGAGTGATATACCGGTGACACTCAACAAATATTTGTTGAGCTGTCCTCACTTGTACAACTTTAAAAATTACTGTGTACTAGGTACTATGGATACAAAGAATCCATATTCTGCTGGGGAAGAGAAACAAAGACATACGATTGTGATAAATAATGTGCTAAGTGCCATGTGGGGGGGATATAAATACAGAGTGATATGGGAAAATCATAGAGCTGGCTCTAGCATGGACTGGGGAAGGAAGTTGTTGAACATCCAGAAATAGCAAAATTAAAACAATGAAATTAATAAATAGTTATTTAGTAACAGTTTATTGTGCATATAAGAACAGTTCATAAACTGGAAGCTTCCAAATTCAAAGACTGATATGAATCTCAAGGGCATGAAGTTACAGGATGGCTCATGAAGTGAAAATGAAGAAGTTGTTACAATGATTGGCTATTACCATGGGCATTTCCAGACAGCAGGGAGTTGGTTAAAAGTCATTACCTCATACCATTTTTAGGAAGATGACTTAAGTTTATTCTATGATTGTCAGAGGCATTCATAAGAAATAACCTAAGCTAAGTTTCACTTACGTTCATGACATAAGCTAGATTTGGTTTTGCTTACGTGGCTTAAATGTTTTTTGCCTGCTCAGGGAATTTTCAAGTCTTGTCTCCATTTTGTATTTAATTTTAACGTTGGGATCGTTAGAATGACCAAAGTTGTACTGGTGAACTTGGAAATACAGATATTTAAAGGAGGAAGTCTCAGTTGTAAATGCACCTAAGAATCCAGGAGTATTAAAAAACTCCAACGTCCAGGCCGTGTCCCTGAATAAATAAATTAGCAATTCTGATGTAAATCCTTGTTTTTTGTTTTTTTGAGGTTTTTAAAAATTCTATTCTGCAGCCAAGATTGAAAATAACTGATATATTAAAGGATTCCGTATGTGCAAAAACATAGAAATGTTAAAGGAACCTGAGACAATGAACTTCACACAGTGCACTTCCACTTGGATTGCTGCAAAGGTTAACTGAAGACGAGGAGATTAAGATAAAACACCAAAAAATGAGGCTACAGAAGCAGGGACTGAGTGAAAAACTTTTTTTTTTCAATGTATACGGATATAAATGAAAAACTATTGGAACATTTTAAGCGGGAAACCGGGGATCTGGTTAAGTGAGAAAGATCATTCTGTTAACTGCATAAGAATAAATTATTAGGCTAGACAGAAGCCGACTGTAGTCCGACGTGAATATGATTTGGAGACTTGTTTGCAGGGGATCAAGACAAAAAGCCTGTGAGAGATGCCAGGGGTGTGTTTGCAAGGAGCTGCTTCTGGGCTTTCCCTGTCCTGCTCTGAACCTAAATTCTAGTATCTTTGTGACTAAAGGAAGGTAGTTCACAACATACATCTAAAAACAAGCATGATACAATCTTAGGTTATTAAACTGCAAACACCTTTATTTCATACAGTTTCCCAGCTTCAGAAGCCTGAATTTTGAAGCTCTGCCTCCACCTCGTAATCACTGAGCTTAAGGCGTGATGACGTCATCCCTGAGCAAGCACTTCCGGGTCAAAGGACATTGACTATTTGCATCTGATTTTAAGCAGCCTTTTTGCTCTATGCAATCCATTTACTAACGGAATGATCAGCCACAGTACTGGGGGGGAAATTCAAGCAGCTATTTTTCTCGTTTCCTCTGGACCTCGACAAGAAAAGTTTCTGAGGGTGAAAGGGCAAAGTATAAACCACACCTCACAAGGAGAAAAACAAGTGTGCATCTCCGTGTGTCTCTGCACCTCAGGGCTAAGAAGTCTTAAACACTCCCTCTTACTATTCTTGAATGTGGCTGGTGAGAGTCCTGCTCAGATGGCTGCTGTCAGGCTCAGGGGACCACGGGGCCAGAGCCCCTTGGGGATTTCAAGCTAGAGACTCAGCCATTTCCGCCAGCTGTATGAGATTGAATAGGGCCACCCTGAACAGTGACTTTTCTTCCACCTCCGTAGGAGACAATCAAGCACAGGGCGTATTTGGCCTCATGAGTGTCCTTCTCTCTTGATGCCCCATGTGACCAGCTGCTTCAAGTGCCTCTCATGCCAGCTCTCACATCAGTTAAACTGAGGTTCCTCAATCGGTCCCAGGTAGCTGAGGGTGTGGGGTGTTTTAGTTGGGACTAATCTCTGGTTCCCATATGGGGACAAGAATATTATTACACTTCAGCCCACTAAAAAAAGCCTAAGTGGGGAAGTAAAAGCTTTGCAGGTGTTCTCCCTAATAGACCCAAACATTGCAGCTTGTGTATACTTTTATTTGCAAAGTGTTTTTCTCTGTCTGCATGTTTAGAATAAGACTAGTGTAAAGCACTGCTGTTTAATTACTAGCAGGGCCAAAGGTTTCATTTTAATTCTGGATTATTTAAATAAAAACATTATTTATAAATGAAGTGCTGTTTTCTGTCCAAACATGCTGCTTCTAGCTGAGATCCAATGCTGTTACAGAAGAATTAAATGTTGTTTCTGTGTTTGTGTTGGATTTTTTTAGAATTGGGATTTCTATTAAACCACTCATTACTTTAATCATGCCCAATTTTAAGATAAAATAAAACAGTGAAACACTCTTATATAGGAGTATTTCATTTACACCGATACTGATTTTCTTACTCACTAGCAAGATGTCAATATTATTGTTTTTCCATCTGGTTGATAAAATCCTGTGATTGTCATCATAATTATTATCGTGATGAAAATGTACATTAACATCACCCTATACACATTACTTGTTAAGTTTTGAAGCATTTGTACATTCACCTTTAATCAGCAAATATTTATTGAGAGGCTACTTTGTTCTGAGCACTGTGCTTTAGATGTCAGGGGTTGCAGTCAATTTGGAAAAAGACTTGAAATACTTACAGAGCAATATCAGATTGTGATATTTTATCTATATACTTATCTATGTAATTATGTACTGCCTCTTTACCAAAAGCATTGAGGCAGCTTACCAGATAATGTCATGAAAATTGTCACAACTTTTCCAGATCTGTATCTTCATTCAGAACATTTAAAAGTCCAAGAAAATAATCCATAAGCCTTTTCTTTTTCAAATGTAGTGTGTAGGTTCTTGAATGAGGGAAAGGCCAAAAAAAAGTACCAAATGCTCCTCAAAATATTCTCATTTTACTAATCATTCATCTACTCCATGATTGATTAAAGAAACATTTATGGTTGACCAGATGACCAATGTGAAGAAACAACAAGACAATCGTAAAGCGCACTCAACTAACAGGTGGTTGGTTAGGATGATTAGTTGGAGCTTTCTTTTCTTGTATTGGCTAAGATGACCAAATTTTATTATGAAAAATTTAGCAAAGATGGAGTGCATTGAATCATTAACCCATGTTGGAACACATGCGTCTTAGGAAAGAATTGAAGACAAAGAAGTTTGCAATTCTCTAAGAAGTGCCCTGCAAAAGGGGGATTATATGCCATCCTCATGGAAAAGCAATTCATCCATTTGCCTTTAAGTACATAAAATTTTAGGTATCTCCACATGTGTATGAGAGGTAGTGATTAATATTTTGTAGATTCTATGGGAGATATATCTACAATTAATTAATTAACGTGATAGTGGAGACTTTGTTAGATTTCCCAACATTCCCTCCTTCTTTTCTCCACTTTCCTACTTGTGTCTCTAGTGAAGTTCCCCTGTACTTAGTGTGGAGGTCCCTTCCTAACGATGTTCACGTTTTCGTAGGGAACAGGGCGCTCATGAAAGATGACTAACTTAAGATATTACATTTTAAGCCTTCAAATTTATCTTTTGATGTGAAAAACATCTAGAATGTCTCAATATCATAATAATGGGCTGTCTGTTCTTCACACTCATAAGACTGGGTTTTTCATTTGTTTTTTTAGAAATCTAAAGGGTATAATGTGTAAAGAAAAATATTAAAGGCAAAGTTGAAAAATAAATATAACTGCAGCTGAAAACTGTCATGCTTAATTTTCTTCAAAGCATTTTGTTTAGTGGTTCTTATTTGTACTAGTAAAATTTTTAAAAAGCACTTCATTTTTCTGCTGATATTGATTTGGTAGAAATTTTAAGTCTCCTAAATATTGTCTTTCTACGATTATTATATTAGTCAATCGTAGTAACAGTAATGATAAAATCAACATTATTATAATAATGTTGATTATGTTAATCAACATTATTACAGTTGAAAATGAAGTTTAAATAAAATAATTTGGTACACCATTTGGAAAAATTCTGTTTTATTAAGCATTTGTGGACATTCAAAATTTCTTTTATTCACTTTTTCAGAGATTCTTTATTTCAACGTCAGATCTTTTCACAAATAACTAAAATTATGCAAAATTACTTTCAAAATAACTTTGAACAGCACATGTGGGAGCAGAATAGTTTTTGGATAATGACAGGGATGAGCCTTTTCTCAGAACTCAAGCTAATAAATTAGGGCTGTTTAAGGTCTGAAAACTTTCAGCTAGTGTTTTTCTCTCCACCTTGCCTTACATACCTCAACACAACCCTCCTTTCCCTGAGGGCATAACTTGGGAATAGACATAGGATATTGTATTTTCTGAAGATGCACAGCAGAGTGTTAGAGAAAGTGTGGCTTGGTGGGCAGATTGCTGGATACATAGACAAGGCATTCAGACATCTAGTTTTAATCCCTTCCTCTCTGCATGATACTTGACTGTGATCATGAAACTGAATTGTTTGAATCACATGAGCTTATCTTTAAAAAAAGAAAGAGGAATATCTGGCAAAGACAGGATGAACAACAATTCGTGATTCAAATTTAATTACCTCATCTTAATGGTCTGTTTTGGCATTATATAGAACTCCTACTTTGAAAATTTTGTAGTTGTCATCCATCTTGTTTCCTTGCTTGACTGACATAGTTAAATTCTTTATCATTCTAATCTATAAAGTTATAAGAAGAAACACTTCCAGCCAAACCACTTGCCTTCATAGCTCAAGGGTATTTCTGTACAAGCAAATGAAGTTAGTGTCTTTCATGTGGAAGAGAAACCAGCAAATGTATGAAGAAGTCAGTTGGACTTTATATCCATTTTAGGGCTGATGCAGCTCATTCTTCTCTCACAGAATCTGGCAGTTCCCAGACTCTCATAATACAATGTACTCTGCATATATTACTTTTCATCTTAAAAATTCCCCAAATTAGGAAAACACTCATTCAAATAACAATATAAACACATTTCCTTATTAAACTAAAATGCTTAGGTTAACTTTTGGTATTTATCTGGGTATAATTGCAAGGGGAAAGTATTAGAATTAAACCATAGAGACAAAAATGAAATGGATTTTTAAGCATAGACTATCAAATATTATTTCTCTTTTTTGAAAAGCTTATAACTAAAATAATAGGTTTTAGAGGCTGTCACTTTTGCTAACAACTTATATTTTTTATTTTTCTGTTGGTCTTCATACCTTGACTCATGGTTATAATAATCTACAAACCCTAATTTCCACCCACAAAATGCATTATAAAAAAATGCTAAATGACTAAAAGAACAAAATTGGACCTACCACTTGTATTTACTGTAATAATTCCTTCACTATTATAGATAATTAGCATTAATGCTATAACAAGTGTTCAGTTTGAGTTGCTTCATACAAAACCACAGTCACGCAAAGTTATTGATCTCTTAGGAATTAAGGTGTTGTCCTTGGGTCACAGTCTAAGAGTCATTGAGAAAGGATTGAGTATACCTTAAATTACATTCAGAACACATGTTCATTGTTCATTTTAGCCAAAATTTTCAATATCTGACTTTGAAAATACTTTTCCTTCTTCTTTTTTTTTTCCAGAAATCCCAAGTGTCTAGTAATTGTCATTGGAAATGCTGATTATGAATTTAAATAAATATAAATTATTCCTTTTGTCTGTGAGAAGGAAGTTGCAATATTCTATAATAGTAAGATTTAAAATACAAAATGATGAGAGTATTGTTTTTATTCTACCTATAAAATGGGATCCCAGTTTAACAGGCTCCTTCTTTTGTGTTTGCAGTGCCTGTTTCACAGGGACACTGACCCAACGGAGAGACATGGGTACATAGAAGTCATAGTGGTCATTGGGGGAATCGTTTTCAGATTCAAGGAATAAAGAGCCAGTTAAAATGGAGGAATGATGTCTTCTTTAGGACATTGGTAATGTAGAAATTCAGAGTTCTATTTGAATTAAAATGACCTCTGTGGAATAAAAAAATAAATCTAGTACTTGGCACACATGCTTAGCACACAGTAGGCACTCAATAAAGCTTCTCAATGAATGAGCAAGTAAACAAGTGTGTTCATAGCCATTAAGTTCCAGAGGTTTCCTCAGTTTCTCCAATGTCCTTGCCAGTCCTTGGTTTCTGGTAGAACTTACCTACTCTGTTCCCACTTCCTGGGACCCTCTGACTTACCACACTTCCCCAGACCTTTCTCCACTCATACCACATTATGTTGAAATTAACTTTTTACATGATGGTCTCCTCTGTTATACTGCTGAAGTTCTCTGAAAGCAGAGCCAAGGTCTTCTTTTTCATTGGGTTCCTGCCTAACTGCTCCCTCTCCCTCCTCCTCCTCTGCCGACTTCTTATCCTGTCTCATTACAGCCATCTGAGGCACTCGTTTCAAACCCAAATTATATTGTATTATTACTTTATTAAAATGATTAAAAGACCTCCCACTGCACATACGAGAACATCTAAACTGTTCCATTATCTGATGTTTGTCTTCTCCACAGTCTTTGTGTACTTCCCTCCTTTTAGTCCAATGTGCTTCAATCTTACTACTTTTCTTTCAGTTCCTTCAGTAAGTCCAATTCTTTTCTATTTCAGTTCCTCCTCTCCCTGGAATGCCTTGTCTTATTCCCAACTTGGCATGCTATGGCAGCTCAGCCTTAAGATCTCAGTTAAAATATTAACTGTTCATAGGAGTCTTTTCTTATTTGTCCTATTTTAATAAGCCGATCTGCTGTGCACTGTGCTTTTTCTTCATATGAATGGTTGGAATTTATAATTAGATATTTATTTGTGTGAACTTCCTGGGGTCAGGGTCCATGTCTGTTCTAATCGTCATAATAAAATTAGCCTTCATCATGGTAGCTGGCACATAGTATATTCTTATTAAATATTTATTCAATAAATGAATGCATCTTTGTTTTGATTCCAATTATGAACATTCTGAAGGAAAGAAGAAGAGACTAAAAAATGTGGGGAAAAGAACAGTTGATGAACAGTTTTAGAACACATAATAAGAACTTGACTTTGAAGGGTAACATAATTGCTGGAAAGGTGGAAACAGGAAGTTTAAGTTTGTGGATGCCTGATTGAATCAAAAGGATGGAAGTGAAGCATCACTCCATACACTCCACATAAGAACCACTTAAATTATATTTGCCTATTTTAATGTTCACAGAATATTCTTATGTGAAAGAGCATTGAAAATAATGCACTGGAGGCAGCAGGGGTCTCAGGAGGCTGACTGGGAAATCAGATAGATGCCTTCTTACCTCCATAGACGTTCAAGGGACCAATGAAGTAGTTATTGAGTGTAACCAGAAGTTTTAACTCTGTAAACAATAGCATATACGTGCAACAAAGTCTCAAGAGTTCACTCGTTTATTAGTTTTTCACCTTACTGAAAAGTGGTCAATATGATGGCTTTTGACAGTATTGAAAAAGTAAAAAAGGAATTGCTGGGATCTGCTTCTTCCATTATTTTGTTCTACTGTGCATCAGACCCAAGTTAACTCTACAGAATTTTTATTGTTCCCTTCAAAATGCTCAAGATAAATTACAACAGGAGAGATATTAGTATAGTTTGTTACTTACCAAAGACATGAACAAAGTGAAAAATACCCTTCCATCAAAACATTATTGACTCTTTTTTGTACCAAATACTATTCTGAAATCCTTTTAAAACTCCATTCATTACCCATTCCACTTGAAGGAAGGCAGGATAAGTAAGTTAATACAGATAAAACTCAAGCCAATAAACATGAGTATATTTTTAGCAGATGGCATAGGTATAAAATTTAAGTTGTTAGGAAGGATAAAGGGATAACATGTTTTATGTATATTTGATTTACTTATTTTATTCCTATTTCCTATTAAGTTGCACAATTCTCAGTTTGCTGGACTGCATAAACTCCTAAACACAAACAAACCAAAAAACACCTGCTGCCTGTTACCATAGTGCTACTGTATAAATTAAGAATTCTCTACATATCCTGACATTATGGGACTCACATGCAGTGCAGTTAAACACAGGGAAGACCAAATGTCTGAGATAGTAATCTAGATATCCTGGCTCTTCATCATTTGTGTGTGTGTGTGTTTGTGTGTTTTTCCTGCAAACCTCATTCTTGAGAAAGAAGAGTTTACTGTCACTCCCTCGACTCCATACTTGAAGTATAGCTTTTGTCCAATAAGGGACTGAACTTTCTTTTGAAGGTGCAGTGGCCAGCTGATTAGAATGGCTTCCCCACTGGCCAAAACAGAAAATGGAGCTTTAGAGGTATCAGGCTTCCATCAATGTCAGCTATCAATTTGTGTCCACTCAAGTTCAGATCATTAACTCAGTGAGAAAAGTTGCCGGATTTAGAAAGAATCTGAACGACGGTCTTAAACTCTCAAGGCAAACTATTTCCAGTGTTATATATTAAATAATGTGAAGGTAAGAATTATTTAAGTAGGACCTGTACCATTTCAATATAATACCAAATGTTTTGTTTGTCTTATGAATCAGTTGTCTGGGGATACCAACAAAGGGTAGAGCACAGGGCAGAATCATCTTCCAAATAGGATTAGTTAAGGGAGTAAGTGATGTAGCAACTGTATTTTACAATATAAAATCATACTCAGTTTTAGAATATTGGCCATGTATATGGAGCTATGGAAAAATGTGTTAAGATACAATAATCTTCCTATGCTAGCCATGAATTTTATTTTTAAAATCACATTTTTCCTATTTTTAAAGAAATAAATAGTTTCTAAATCTATCATTCTTTTTGTTTAAATATATCATAGAGACCAGGTTCTCTGACCACAAAGCTATAAAATAAGTAATTATTAGAAAAACAGCCCTGTCTCAAAGAAAAAAAAAAGAACAGAAGAAAAGAAAAAAGTATGTATTGAAAACTGTGAAAATATTTATTGATAATGTATATAATAGGAACTATCAACTATTTATAACTGAAAAACAAGGAAAACACTGCCTATCAGAATATTTAGGATGCAAATAGATCTATAATTATAGGGAAAGTTGCAGCATTAAATGCATATATCAGAAAACTAGAAGATCAAAATCAATGAGTCAGCATTCAAATTAAAAAGCTAGATAATGAATGGAATAAATCTAAAAATAGGTGGAAAAATAATTTGTAAAAATGTGAAATTCACAAACTGAAGAGGAAAGGAAAAGACATAGAAGATCATTAAAACAAACTGATTCTTTGAAAAGACTCACATAATAGTACCTTACAAATTTGATCAAGAAAAAAGTGAGGATAACGGCCAAATTACCAACTTTGGAATTGTAAAAGAGATGAAATTTCTAAGTGCTGTAGAAATATTTTAAAAGATTGTAAGAGAAAATCTGTACTTGTTTTAGATAAGATAGACATTCTTGTCAATAACTAATGAAGTTAAAACTGTTCAGGTTCAAAGGTTTCTATACTATTTCTAGGTCCTTAATTCTGTACCATGTTTAATAACTCCATCTATTACTTCCTTTCCTTATACTATTTGCAAAATTAATTTCAGATTGATTAATAAGCTAAATGAATAAAGACAATTTCAAATTTTTTAAGAAAAATTAGAGAAAATTTCCTTATGACTTTCAGATGAAAGTGATTAAATAACTCAGAAAATCACAACCCATAAAACAACAACAATAGTAGTAATAAATAAAATTCTCTACAGCAATAAAAACAGGATAAATCAGGTTTAAAAAAAAACATGGACTGGGGAAAGATATTAATAGCACATCATTAAAACAGATTCACACCTTGAATACCTTTTAAAATTCATAGAAATAAAAAAGTTAACCTAAATATAAAGGGGCAAAGGAAATGAACAAACATGTAAGGAGCTGATCTGAATCGTTAATAAATATGTAGATAAAAGCTCAACCTCTCTAGTAAACAGAAACTGAAAAATGCAGATTGAAGCAGAAAAGAATTTCTACTTCATAACCATCACACTGGCAAAAATAATAACGTCTAGCAATAAAATTTTTGAGAAACATGGGAAAATGGAAATTTCATATACTGTTGGTGGGATTAAAAACTACCAGCAATTAAATTAAATATGTAATTATGTAATTAAATTAAAGAGTAACATAGCATACAACTCAGCAATTCCCCTTCAAGGTACCTACCCTAACTAAACTCTGAAAAAGGAACAAGAATTGTTATTGCAACATTGCATACAATAAAGAATCAAAAGAAAGTCCAAAACACAAGAGGGAAATACATATCATGGTCTAGTCATAAAAAAAAGTACTGCAAAGCACTCAAAATGAGTAAACTAGGTCTAAATTCAACAACAAGTAAAATCTGGGAGACAGATTTTGAGAGGAAAAAAGCTACAGAATGCAGAGCTCTTTATAATTCTAATCATGTGAACTTTAAAAACAAATAATGAACAATTCATATTTTAGTAACTAATACATGTGTTTTAAAATATAAAACATGTACTGGATTGATGCATGTCATCTTTGAATATGTACCTCCAGGAAAGGTGAGGATAAATGGAAAAGACACTCAAAACAATTATGATCACAATGATTATGCACTATGTATGCAAAACATATACATTTATAGTGCATGGGTAATGTGTACCTGAGCATTTTCTATATTCGCAGTATATTTGAAATATCTGAAAGAGTTAAATTAAATTAAATTAGGCAAGACCCGGTTTTCAAGGGGCATAAATGAAACTCAAACTAGTTAAAGCTAGTAGAAAATTTATTGATTCCTGACTTAAGAATATATAGGCAGCAGGCATGACGGGTCCAAATGCTCAGATAATATCGTGAGTAGTTTCTCTTTCATTCTCATTCTCTCCTTGGGTCTTAACCCTATGTGCTTTCTTCTTCCTGTTTTATCTCAGCTTTTCTCAGCTTCTTTCATTCTGCCTAGCTGTCTCCACATGATGGGAAAGATGATCTAAGACAGCTTCCCCCTTACTTATAAGGGCCTTAGCCTCTGCATTCCACTGTCTCACAAAGGAATGCACTATTAAGACCAACCTCTCAAAATGGCACTGAGTGATGCTGCATTGGACACAGTCTCCCATGGGCCACGGGAGGGCGGGGCAGGCACTCTGCTGTTGTGCATTAGTCAGATCTCATTGGTTGTTTATGGCTAGCCTCTCTTCTCATTGGTTGGTGACCTATTCTGGAAGATCAGCTTATGTGCTGCACTGGTTACTCACTATTTTTGATGATATCTCTTGGAATGGGGTCTTTCAATGGTTTTCTTGTGTGTGTGGTATATGAGGTCGGAACTCTGATTAACAAACCAATGGAAAGGAAAAGGAAACCTCCCAGAAGGAACTCAGGCAGGGCAGACAAGATAACTGATAGCAGCTAAACACAGAGAACAGCAGACTGACATAAATCCAATGTTAATACGAAACTTCAACATGCTGCTCTCAGATTTTGACAGATTGACGACAAAAAAATAAGGGCACAGAAAATTCAAATAAGATAATAAATAAGGTAGGACTAATACGTTTCTATCCTGTGGAGAACACAGCTTCTCTCACTTTCATGAAAAATTACTCACGTAATGGACGAAAAACCACCTCAAAATATCCCAGACTAAACTTTTTTCAGGCTACAACTTCTGATAGCAATTCATTACAACTATAACTATTAAGTAACTAAAGAAATGAACAAATGACTAAAGTGCATAGAAAATAACCTAAGACCTGATACTCTAGAAAAACTATTGGGTCCATGGAAATAAGTACATTCTTTTGAAAATAACGAAAGTAAGAAGAGTTCAGGAGAACACATATCCATCACTGTGTACGGTTTGCTTGCAAAGTATCACTCATTATTATAAAGCTTTGACTGCTAGTAGCCCACCACTATTCCCAGTCTTTGCCCTCTATCCAGTGATCTGCATTTAAGTATCATAGATTCTCTTTAAGAATCTAGTGAGAGCTCTTTTCCCTTAAAAATGCACACATACAATCATAGATTCATGGACATACACACACATGCACAAACACACAAATACTGCATATATTTCAAATATGCCAAAATCTGTTTGTGCATCCCAAGTTTAGAATTTCTTCTTTAACCCTTTGATTTTACTTTAGCATCAAAAACAAACCAAAAAAAATCCTTCTCTTAATATTTTGACAAACCTCTGGCTATTGTCCCAGTTTTATGTTCCTGACACTGATTCCCACAATTGTACCATCTAATACTTACCCTGAGGAAAATTGTCATTTCCCTGAACACAAGCAAAGAAGCCAGATAACATTGCTTTTAGTGGAGGATGGAAACCATTTTGTGAAGGGCAAGTAAATACCTTTGCTGATACCTGGAGATGTTTTCCACTTGCTGCGAGTGAGTAAAGATCAACCTCCAAGCCTTGAGTCACCTTGATGATCTCAAAGGAAAAGTGCTCTAGCCAAAAGTACACATTACTTTTCCTTGTTTTCTGTGGATTCCACAAGACCAGGTTGGAAGATTTAAGTATGACTACACAGAAAGCGAAGAGAAAGCCAAAACAAAATAAACAAAAGGTAACATGCACATAGAAAAAAACCCACTTCTTACAACACAATGATACTATATATGCTGATAATGCTAATGATGGTAGACATCCATCTGTCTTACTTCCCACAGTGGTCCAATGCCTACACCAGGACATGTTGCTAGTAGGAGCACAGTAAATATTTATTGAATAACTGAATACACAATAGCTTACTTTTCCTTTTGATTTCTTGCCTAGGTCCTAGTCTATTTCTGTCCAGTAGAGGAATGTTCTCCATTTCAGCTCTCAAGCATGACTACGTTCTGTTAAGCTCAGATCTAGGAAAGGGAGTGAGAGAGCCAACTTCACTACCTGCCTGTATCTTACTTTCTAGCTTCAGTTTCAACCTCTCCCCTGAATATTTGACACCAGAAATTCTCTCAGAAATGCTCACACTCTGCCCCTATTCTTTAAAATAATAGTAATCTGCACCAAAGTCTTAAAAGAACACTCATAATAACCCATAGCTCAATAAATCTAAAACTACCAGAAAGTGGGTTAATTGCACGAGGTTCCACTCAGTGGACATGTTGTTTTAATACCTCTACTTAAGAAGAGGTCCTCAGATTCTTAATATAGCTCTTGTGTTTTGTTTGTATTTGTTTTCCTATGGCATATTAAAAGATGATCAGCTTATTTAATCAGCAGAAGAGTGCCAAATGAATTACAAGGAAATTAGCAGAATAGTTGAAATAGCTGAAATAAAAAATGGGGAAAACTAAAATATCAAATATTACTGGTAAGGCTATAAATTGATACAATCAGTTAGGCAAATTATTTGGCAGTATCTATTAAAACCTTAACATATTAATACTCTATGGACAAGCAATTCCAATCCCAGATATGGGCCTAACAGAAAAGTATACAAGTATTCACAATGAAAAAAATGTGAAAATATTGCATAACAGCATTATTCTACAATAGTCAAAAATAGATGCAACCTGAATATTCATCAACAGTAGAGTGGACAGATAAATTGCAGTGAATTCACACAATAAAATCCTACATAGCAATGAAAATGGACAAATCTTGTGCTACTTGCAATAACTCAGAGGAAACTCTGGTGAAGAATTATAAGACATAGTGAGTACATACTGCATGACCCCAGTGGGCTTTATTGATATTAAAAATATATACATAACATCTCCCTAAATAAATGCATAACTTTCAAAGAAAGGAATCAAATTTCCCTTGTTTAAACATATCCACCTTGACTTTGACTTCTGGGAAGATGGAGTAGAGATATTTTAAGTACAGCTAAAATCCAGACATTATATGTAAAACAAACATAAGAAAACTCTAAAAGGTGGAGAGAATAAAGCAGACTGTCTAGTGATCTGAGGACCAGAGAAAAGTCTTAGTGGTCAAAGTCCCTGAATTTTCTTTTTGCTGCATATATGCCAGACATGGAGGTGAAGGTGCCAATGACCCTGAAATAACAGCACAGACAAAAATGTCCCAACAAAAGCCAACTCTTTATTTAACCAAAGGACCAGGAAAGGGGAAGACTAGCAAGACAAAAAAAAAAAAAAAAAAAAAAAAATCTAACATTTGTTATCATCAGAGTTCCAGAAGGAAAAGAATTTAGGACTGAAAAGTACTTGAGTGAATGACTGTAAACTTCTCTCAAATTTGCCAAGACAAATAAACATGTATATTTAAGTAGCTGAAGAAATACAAAGTGGGATCCATACCAAGACACATCATAATTAAACTTCTGAAAACTAAAGACAAAGAAAAAATCTTGAAAGCAGCCAGAGAAAAACATCTTACCTGTAAGAGAAAAACTATTATAATTACAGTAGATTTCTCATCAGAAACCATGGAGGGCATGAGGAAGTGGCATACTATTTCTACGGCGCCAAAAGCAAAGAACTGTCAACCCAAACGCTATACCCAGCAAAAATATCCTTCATGAATGAAGGGAACATCAAAACAATATCAAATGAAGGAAAACTAAGAGAATATGTTGACAGAAGACATACCCTAAAACGACTACAGGATGTCCTATAAACAGAAAAGAAATGATTTTAGAAAAGGAACATTGGAACACTGAGAAGATGAGAGAAAACAGTGAACCAAAAAATATGGGGAAATACATTAGATTTTCTTTCTCGAGTTTTCTAAATTATATTTTATGATTGAAGTGAAAATCATAACATTGTCTGACATAGTCCTAAATATATGTAGAGGACATATTTAAGACAATTAAAATATCAACAGCAGAGGGTAAAGAAGCATAAAGTGAGGTAATGGTTTTCTACCGCACACGAACTGCTAAAATAATGATACTAGTAGATTATGATGAAGTTCGTATGTTTAATACAGCAAAACCACTAAAAACGCTATTCAAAGAGCTACAATAAAATATACAATAAGTAAATCAGAATAGAGTTCTAAAAATTATTCAAGAAACCCATCCAGAGGTATGGAAAAAAACAGGGAAACAAATATCAGAAAGAAGAAACAAACAAACAAACAAAATCCAAAAAATAAAATGGCAGACTTCAGCCCTAAAATGTGAATAATTATATTAAATTTAAATGCTTTCAATACACCAACTAAAATGCAGATATTAGAGAAGTTGATAAAATATATTACTCAGCTATATAATGTATGTAAAATTCATTAAAAATATAATGTTATAATCAGATTGGATTAACAAGATGAAAAAAGATATATCATGAATGTTCTAAATAAATGGAAACACATACCATTTTCATATTCATCATAAGACTCAACATAGTAAAGATGTCAACTCTCCCCAAATTAATATGCAATTTTAATGCAATTCCTTAGATAAAGTACAGATGAGTATACAATTTATATGGAAAAGGAGTAGACTAGCCAATACAATTTTTAAAAAAAATAATAAAGTAGAAGAAATTGTTCTGCCTATTTATTATAGCTTATTATATAGCTACAGTAATGAAGGCTGTGTAGTATTGAGAGTGATAGATACACACAGATAAATGAAAAGAAACAGAGTTTCCAGAAATAGACCCACCCAAATATGCTCAAATGACATATTTTTGGCCAAGATAACAAGATACAAAACAATTCAGTGGAGAAATAATAACCTTTTCAACAAATGGTGCTGGAACAATTGGATATCTATGAGGAAAAAATAAACTGTGACTTTAGTCTCAAACCTTATACAAAAATTAAGTTGTATAATTCAAGATGAATTACAGACTTAAATATAAAAAATGAAACTGTAAAACTTTTAGACAAAAACATAGGAGAAAATCTTGGGAATAAGACTAGGCAGAGTTCTTAGAATTTATACTAAAAGATAATCCATAAAAGGAAAAATGGATAAACTGGACTTTATCAAAGCTAAAAATATTTTCTCTGTGAAAAACTCCACTAAGACAAATAAAAGCTGTAGAGGCAAGAAAATACTTGCAAACCACATATCTGACAAAATCTAATATCTATTATACATAAAGAACTCTAACAACTTACCCCTTATTTAACAGTAAAGCAACAAGCTAATCAGAAAATGGGCAAAGACATAAAGATAAATTTCACAGAAGAGGATAGACAGAAAAATAGCACATGAAAAAATGTTTAACATCATTAGCCATCAGGATATGAAAATTAAATCCACAATGAGACATCACAACGCACTTATAGGCATGGCTGAAATATAATGTTCTAAAATATAATGCTGGCATGATGTAGAGAAACTGGATCATTCATACATTGCTGGTGGGAATGAAAAATGGTACAGCCACTCTGGAAACCAGTGTGAAGCTTTCTTAAAATAATAAACATGCAAATATATGAGTCAGCAATTGCATTACTGGTCATTCATCCAAAGAAATGAAGACTTATGGTCACACAAAAATCTATACAAGAATGTTTACATCAACTTCATTCATAATAGTCCCAAACTGGAAACAACTCATGTACTTTGGCGGGTGAATGGTTAAACAAAGTATGATACATCCATACCTTGGAATTCTATTCAGCGTTAAAAAGGAAGAATTATGCAGAGTGAAAAAAACCAATCCCAAAGTTTACATGCTGAATGATTCTATTTATATAATATTCTCAAAATGACAAGGTGGAGAAATGGAGAGTAGATTAGTGGGTAGCAGCGTTAAGGATGGAGTAGAGGTGAATGCAAGTGGGTGTAGTTATAAAAACGCATCTTAAGGGATTCTTATGGTGATGAAAATGTTCTGTATCTTGACTGTATCAATGTCCATATCTTAGTTTTGATATTTTATTATAGTTTCTCAGAATGTTACCAATGGGGGAAACAGTAAAGATTACATGGAATATCTCTGTATTATTTCTTACACCTGCATGTGAATCTATAATTTTCTCCATAAAAAGGTTAATTAAAAACTACCCGTCTTTAGTGTTTAATAATATACTCCACATACAGAATTACAGTTCAATAATTGTTGACATGCTTTACCACTTAAACCATTTCTACTGGAATCGCTGATAAATCAGTGTCTACTGATAACTATTATTTGAAAATTTACTTAAATTTACATCCTAATTAGTTTTTGCCTGTGTGAATCATAGCTAGAAGAGATATGTGTGTGTTGTGTGTATGTGTGTGTTTGTGTATTCTTAAATATGATGGGTGTTAGGATGTCATATGGCCATTTTTTGGGGCATACTTTCACAGACGGAATTAAAAAGTCTTTGCATTTTAGAGTCCTTTACAGAGTATTCTTTTGCTACTATTGTGTGATGTCTCTGTTAGTCTGCAGATGACCTATACATTATTGAAATAATTTGCTTAAAAAAGCTACATCAATGGTTAATAATAATCAAAACAATGTGTTTCAGACTCTAACAGCAATCCCAAATAATGAATTCTAATAGTGAGTTCTTCTAAAATGTTGGGTTTTTAAAATTTTTTATGAGCGCTGTATCATCAAAATAAATATGTAGAATCCCAACAAGGAGAAAGAAGTAACTAACCTGTACTTGATACCTACTGAAGCACCAGACAGTAGGATCAATTTTCCATTTTCTCCACACCAGTCCTCAATAATAATGAGGTGGCTATTATTATTCCCATTTTATAGTGAGAAAATTGAGATTTAGTCAAATCGAATTTTTACTCTAGGTCAGACAGCTATTAAATGCAAAAGCTAGCATTTCAAAAATCCACATTCTTTCAATATAGTATTAGACTGCCTCTCAAATAGAAAAAAATATAACCAGGATGTTTAAATTATGTTATGTTTACATTTAAAAAGTCTCATAAATTTTTAGCCTTAGTTACAATATACACAGGAGAAATATTTAGAAAACTAAAACTGTCTCAGTTGTTCTTTAATCCAATCAAATGATCTCAGAAAAATATATTGGTATTTTCCTTTTTCATTCTTGAACAGTATCCCTTGAAATATTATCTGACAAAGATGTCCCTCGTTTTTTCTAGATTTTTCTCAGTAGTGACCTTATTTTGTGGATATTGCTGAAAATAATCCTCCAGTCATTCTTCTGGCCCCCTAAAAAGCTTGGTTCCAGCATGTCACTAGTGATTTATGGCTACTCACTGCCTGACATCATCAAGGGGGTAGAATATATATTTGTCCTCAGGAAATGAAAAGGAAACATAAATAAAAATTGCATGGTTGATTGGCCTGTTTCTGGTGAGGTAGGCCACCTTAATAGAAATCACTTTTTTCCTCTCTTTCTCTAGCTTGCTCTATCACTAAAATAAATGGAATTTTTGTCTGGATGTTTCTTTTCACTCCACTTTTACAATATAATTAAGTGTTAAATTATGTGATGTATGCCCAAAATGCTGAAGCAGTCCAGATGAAGAAGTGAAATTAGGTGTTGTGCGGTCAGCAAAGACCAGATTAGAAGTGTCTCCTGCTAAAGGAAGGAAGAGAACACTCCTGGCCAGGGCAGTGACTGTACCGTCATCCCCCAGCTATATCGGTTATGAGGAGGAAATAGAACTGGCCACAGCAGAGGCTAAATGTTGAGGGGAAAGAATAAAGGGTTAATTAAGTAAGTGGGATTATAGAGCATTTTGAGAATAATCCAAAATGCTTCAGTACAAATGAACATGTACCATCACAGATACATTTTCAGATTATTTTCTGATCTCCATGCATTAGGAACAATGTATTACTTGCTGAAGGTATATTAATAGTGGTTTCTTATCTTCTCGTAATGCTTTAGTTTTCAAGATGTTTCTCTCACATTTCTGCATTTGATGTACTCAACAGAACTCTCAGGTAGAAGAAGCCGTCATTACATACCTTTTTACAGATCATAAAACTTAGGCTCAGAAAAGTTAAGGATCTTGTCCACCGCTTCCAGGGAGAGTTGCCCACTGCTGGCTTATTGCATCCTACATGATGCTGTGTGGTGGACGCATTCAGACGGTATACCTTCCTCTGTCTCCACATTCCCACCATGGGGAAAGTTCTCCACATTGTAAAACAAGTAAACTTCCCATGGCATTGCATCCTTCAGGGAGGCCAAATGCAAAGGAAATAAAAGAGAGCTAGTATGTTGACCAGCTACTACTTGCCTTTAGCTTTAAACCGTCATGAAACTTAAATATAACAAGGTATTATTATATAACTTTTACACACACACACACACACAGGCACACATGCATACACACAATAATAAAGCTAAGAGAGATTACATATGTCCTCAAGAATACACAGCCAGGTAGTGGAAGCTAAATGGTGGACTGAAATCTACTATACTTTTCCAAACTGTTCTTCCCAAAAGTATTTGTACAGAGCTTTCTTACAGAGGATACTAGAGAGGGAATAGAAGTCTTTTTAATATAATTTAATCCACCTAACATTTTCATAAAATCAGTATTAGGAAAAATCTAAAGCTCAGAGAAGTGACGTTATCTGCTCATGGTCCTAGAGCTGACAAAAGGAAGAGTGAACAGACAAGGGTTAACCAGCCAGATATGGGTAAGGCATCAGAGGCTAATGATCATGCCTTTTTATGTTATTCTACAGTATCCAAAACATATGAATCAAAGTTTGAGAATAGCACAAATATTTGCAAAAGGCTTGGGTAACATTAGTCTTAATGCTCTCAGTCATTCTGCATTTGCCTAAGTAGCTACTGTTCTCAGAAAATACCCAATTAAAGTCTTAGGAAATCACAAGAGCACATAATAGCATGATGTTTTATCAGGTTGAAATCACCAAAGAACTTACAGCATTGGAGGAAAAGAAATTTGCATAGGCTATAGTGACTTGCCGGCTACATAGTAGGGATTCAATAAATGGCATTTGGGTGGCACAAGAGTTGGTGCTGATGACAGAAGGGTTAGTAATGGGCATGGTTGTAATTTAGTTATCTCCTTGGAGTTATCTGTGTGCAGGAGAGGAAGTTCTGTCCCCTCCGAGAAATCAGAAGTTGGGGTCATAAAAGGGAAAAGGAGACTGAAAACCATCTTTTGTTTTCAGTTCCGTTTTGGTTTAATTTCATATATATCTCATCAGCATGTTGGTGTATTCTGATGGGAGAAAAAACATTTGATGAATTTAATTTTAGAAACTCAAATTATTATTGTAACTCAGCAAGAGAATGTAGAATCTCAGGGCAAAGAGAAAAACTTAAAGAATATGTTTATTTTTTATTTGTTCGTGTCTCATATATGGAAAGAAGTAAGTGGAACTTTAATAGTCATCTTTGACAATATTGGCTCCCTGGGGGATCCACCCACAACAGTCAGCTGTTCTATTCCTAAATCATTACATCTAGTTACACAAGGATTAGGATCAGGAATGATTTGCAAAGCCAAGAAGAGCATCATCTCCAATTTCTCCTCCTTTTTCATGATGTTCAAGCTATCCTTCCTCTTTCCCCTCTTTGTTCTCTTTTCTATCATCTTACATCCCTTCCTTTTACCATATATGTGACTCCTAGTATTCTGTGGCTTTTTCATTGTCTGAGTTATAATAGTCACTGGTCCATCCCACATGCCAGAGTCTTACGTCCAAGTGTAACCAGAATATCTGTCCAGGAGCAAGATCCTAAAAGTTACATCCAGAAGGCGCCCAGACACTCTCCTGCTACCACCTATTTACTTTTTGCTGTTATCATTCTCGTATGATTTCTTTAAACACGTTCATCACTCTCTGTAGAATGGAAATAAAAATAACACCTGCCCTATCTAGTCTATGTAGCCAGTCTTTACAAGTATAGGTTTTTAAGTCACACACCTGGGTGAATCTCTGAGTTCCAGCATTTACTAACTGTATGAATTTTGGCAAGTTACCTAAACTCTGTAAGTCTTTATCTATAAAATAACATGTAGGAATGGTATCTATCATATAGGCTTATTTTAAGGATTCCAAGAGAAATTGCACTTGAAGTACTTAGTCGCACAGTGGTAAATATTTGTGCACAAAGTACTATTCATAGCGCTGAGTGTAGTTAATAGACAGAATAATAGCACTCCCCAAAGATGTCCATGTTCTAATCCTCAAAACAGGTGAATACGTGACCTTACATGGTAAAAGGGACTTTTCAGGTATGATTCAGTTAAACATCTTGAAAGGCAAGGTTATCCTGGATTATCCAACTGGATCCAATGTAACAACAAGGATCCTTATAAGAGGAGGACATGAGGATCAAAGTCATAGAGATGAGTGTGACAAAGGCAGCAGAGGTTGAAGTGATACACGTTGAAAATGGAGTAAGGAGCCACGAGCCACAGAATGTGAGCAATCTACAGAAATCAGGAAGAGCAAGGAAACAGAGCCTCCCCTAGAGACTCCTGAAGGAGTCTTGATTTCAGCCCATAAAACCCATGGAAGACGTCTGACCTCCAGAGCCGAAACATAAAATGTTGATGTGTTTTTAAGCCTCAAAGTTTGTGGTAATTTGTTATAGCAGCAACAGGAAACTAATACAACTGGAAACAGGCAGAACTGGAAAAGGAAAATGTAAGTAGAATGGCTCTCATCACCCTGCCCTTTCTCTTCCATCTGTTCCCCCCTCAAACCAGGCTCCTTAGCCACCCCCGAGAGAGACAGTAAGTGAAGATAGGTGAGACTGAGGGAGAATGAGAGAAAAACATATTGTTGGAGGTAGAGAGGATATTCTACAGCCATCTTTAAGGGAAGAAATTAAAAGTCATGAAAACCACAAATAAACCACCACCAACAACAAAATCTTAAAAGAACAAAACAAAAATACTCTGTTTCCTTTTGCCACATCTACGTTTCATTCATTCCTCCACTCAACAAGTCCAAGATTGTAGCCAGATCTCTACAACAGAAAACATTTTCTTGCCAATATCTAATACCCAGCATGTCTAAATCTAAAATCGTCATCTTCTCCTTTCTACCTCTACATCAAAATCCTATACAACAGAATCATTTAAATAAGATACATGGATGCCTTAAATATTTTATTTAAACTTAAAACTTGGGGAAGGGATAAATTGGGAGATTGGGATTGTCATATGCCCTCTACTGTATATAAAATAGATGACTAATAAGGACCTGCTGTGTAGCACAGGGAACTCTACTCAGTACTTTGTAATGACCTCTATGGGAAAAGAATCTAAATAAGAGTGGATATATGTATATGTATAACTGACTCACTTTGCTGTACACCTGAAACTGACACAGCATTGTACGTCAACTACACTCCAATAAATTTTTTTTAAAAACCTTAAAAAAAAAATTCTGTACAACAAATGACGATTTTATCTGTATCCTGTATTCACAGTTTTAAGAAATTCACTTAGTCTCTCAAATTATGAATCTTAATATTTTCATCAACCACTACTTCACTAGTCTTAGGAGTATTTTATCAGAGATATGTATCTTAAATCTGTCCCACCTCTTACTATCCTTATTACCTCTTGCCTGAATATTTGTCTTAAATATTTTACTGGGGCTGCAGGTGCCAATCTCTGCTCCCTTCAGTTTAGCAAACCTACTGCCATGCTCACCATCCCAAATCACAATTTTGACCTTGTTTAAAGATGTTGATGATGAGAGAGGGTGTTGAAGCTTGAGTAGGGTAAGACTAGCACCCAGATGGTAGGGAAGAGGTAGGGCAATAAACGAGGTAGGCAAAATACGAGTAGGGAGAGGAGAGGCATGGGGATGGTGGTGTTAAGTGAGTTAGACACAGGGGTATAGGTCAAATGAGTATGTAAAGGACAATAGGAAGAGTTTTCTCACTGTTTGAAAAGGCGGTTGCACATAAAGGGTAAAAACTAGAATGAATTCTGGGATGTTGGATTGGAATGGAGATATCAGTGTTAACTCATCATCTTCTATATAGATATACAGATATAGGTATATACATATGGATATACGGGACTGACTGTGTGTATATATGTGTACGTATGCATATATATTTTGTTTTCTATCCAATGACAGAGCTTAGAAGGAGTCCTTCACCAAGACCAATGTGTACTCCCAGCACCTAGATCTTGATTTCTGAATACCATACTGTAGATCAAGGCTCCTTGGAGAACTGACTGAATTCAGTGCTGAGGCAGGAAAAGTACAATATGAACTTGGAATATCTTAGTGCCCTTGAGCAAGGAAGTGCTCAAAAAAAAAAAATGATTGTGACTTGTCAAAAAACACAGAAGAGTCTCTCAATGGACAGATATGGTAGAATTTGATTATCAAAAGAAATAACAATCATAAGAGGTTAAAACCATGTGGTTAAATTGGGGATTGATATGTCTATCTGGATATAAACAAACAAATAAATACACAAATAGACACTTCGATGAGGAATGTGATATTCACATAGTCTCAAAATACTTTTCCATATTTTAAAAAATTAAACTGCAGAGGGCTTCCCTGGTGGCGCAGTGGTTGAGAATCTGCCTGCTAATGCAGGAGTCACGGGTTCGAGCCCTGGTCTGGGAAGATCCCACATGCCGTGGAGCAACTGGGCCCGTGAGCCACAACTACTGAGCCTGCGCGTCTGGAGCCTGTGCTCCGCAACAAGAGAGGCCGCGACAGTGAGAGGCCCGCGCACCGCGATGAAGAGCGGCCCCCGCTTGCCACAACTAGAGGAAACCCTCGCACAGAAACGAAGACCCAACACAGCCAAAAAAAATAAATAAATAATTTAAAAAAAACAGTAGTCACTGAGATATGAGCAATTAAAAAAAAAATTAAACTGCATAGGGAAAAAGAGGTACTTTACATTGAAGAGATCTGAGAGATACCACCTTGATCAAGTGATCAGAGATAACATCAGAAATAATGGGACAAATTGACCTTGTGTGCACCTGATGGGATGCAGTGAAGGAACACTACATCCTTTCTGCTGGAGTTGTACAACCTGGGTCTAAATGTAAAAGAATATTAGGTAAACCCAAACTGAGGACATTCAGCAAAATAACCAGCCTGAAATATGTGAATGTGTCAAGTTCATGAAAATCAAGGAAAGGGTGAGGAAATACTCCACATTAAAGGAAACTGAAGAGTATAACAACTGAATACAACATGTGTTTCTGGACTTGATCTTTTGTTAAAAGAAACACCATTAGTAAAACTTGAATGGAGTCTACCAATTAAATGCTAACTATACATCAATGTTAGTTTCCTGATTTTGATGATGGCATTGTAGTCATGCAAGAGAATGTTTTTATCTATAGCGAATACATATTAAAATATTCAGTGGTAAAAAGGCATCATGTCAACAATTTATCTTCAAAAGATTCAGGGAAAAAAAAATTATGTCTTTTGCTTGAAGTTTAACTGTATGTTTGAGGTTATTTCAAAGTAAATGTTTTTTTAAAATGTTTGGTGACCTCCTAATATCCATGGACATAATTCCACAACATTAATATGCCATTCTCATTCAGTCCTTGCCTACCGTTTTTCTTTCTGATATATTTTATTTATTTTCATTCATATTGATCTTTTGCGAGCCTCTAAGGTGAACACTTTGGTATGAGGTCTCAATTTTTAGAGACAAAGTAACATGTGAAAATCTTGATAAGCTTGGAGTGAGGTGTAGATGACAAAGAAAAAAAAGAAAAAGAAAAGAACTGGGCACACTGCTATATTTAAAATGGATAACCAACAAGGACCTACTGGATATCACAGGGAAGTCTGCTCGATATTCTGTAACAACCTCAATGGGAAAAGAATTTGAAAGAGAATAGATACATGTATATGTATAACCGAGTCACTTCTCTGTACACCTGAAACTAACACAACATTGTTAATCAACTGTACTCCAATATAAAATAAACATAACGAAAAGAAAAGAAAAGAAAAGAACTGGAAATCTTGCCCTGGGGCAGAAAAAGATTGTGACCGGCTACTATGTCTCAAAGCCACTAGACTACCTCCATGTACTAGCTAAATAAAACACCTTCCCTTTCCCTAAAGAGGCTATGTTCTTCATGATTTTGTGTTTCCATTCATGCTCTCCCATATACCTGGATGGTCCTTGCCTGACCCTCCTACCTTTTTATTCTCTTACCTGAGAATGTCTGTCCACCGTTCAAGATCATCAGTCTTTCTAGGGCACAGTTTCCTCTTAATCCTCCCATCATGCTTTGTACATAGCTATGTTATAACCCCATGTTGCACTGTCATCATTTGTTTACCGATTTGTCCCCTGCACTAGGATGTGAATTCCTGCGGGATAAACATTAAGTCATATCCATCATTGTAGCCCCCAGTGATACTACAGAGCCTGCCACATTGTGACCATTTATTGACAGTCATCAACTAACTAAATGAATGAATGAGTTATGTCCCAAGTGAATGAATGGATGGATGACAAATAAAAGGCAGAGCAGAGCTTGAATTATGGTGAAAAATTATTAACTAATTTTGCTCTTTGGTAAAAGTGAGACCATGTGGCATTGCTATGGTCTGTGAAAGAGCATCAATATTAGATTTTTGTGTATCTTTTCAAAGATGACAATGGTTTGTTTAAGTTTGTATGAACTTTCATTATGCTTAAATATGGTTATTTTGTTAGTATTTGAAAACATTGCTTGGTGGGAAGTTGATGATGATTACAATAAGAATTCATGAGAAAAGAGAGGCTGGAACAAAAAGGGCTCTTAAAGGTTGATAAACTAAAACCCAAACCAGACAAATGGGATTTATCAGGCCAGACCACCCCTATTTTCACCCATCTCTGTTTATAGTAACACTTACACAAACACTGACCTTTATAAAACTTTGAGGGAAAATGTGCATTGTGTTGGGCTTTTGATAATTTGGAGAGGAGAATAAATTACTACAGATGTATGAGTTGTTACTAATCACAATACCTTAAATTGCCAAAGGTTTGCAAAGTAAAAACTTATTTTTAATTATCTATAAAATCATAATAAAAATATGCTGTGTATTTAGGAAAAGATTTTGCACCTGTCCTGAGAACTCTATCAAGACATAATTGCACATGTCTTCAGCTTTAAATTAATAATTTCGGAGCGTGCTCTTGTTTAAAATTGGTTTCTAATGGATAAGTCTTCTACTTTTAAATATGATGTGAAATACTTCGAAAGCTCTTTCATTACAGGATTGAGTCTTACTCATTTTTACATTATCTCCCTCTGATCCAGACACACTGCACTTTGGAAGTTCTATGTTCTTATTTCCAAGTGAATAAATAAAAGTAAGACTATTTTTTAATGACAGCAGCACAACAATCTCAGCCAACAACATTTATGTAACTTTAGCTGCCTCTTCGATTTTTACAATATTCCGTGATTCTAGCATTTTTATCCTATAAGTGCACTTCACCAAAATGTGGTAAAGATATTTTGATGTACATGGTGGATCATTTATATGAAATTAGATGAGAGTTAACTTCAAAATGTACATGTGAGTTGAACATTTTGGGTTTCCCTTTCTCTCAATATAATCTAAACCAGGTTCTAGGTAATAGAGAATTTTTTTTTTTTTTTTTTTGGCGTCAGAAAAATGATACATATGCAACCTTTTGAAGTGAAAGCATCTAAGTCAAGCTTAGGTGCCCCCAAAACCACACTGTGATGATGAAAACAAATAGAAGCTTTGAACTCATGTAGATTTTCCAATAATGCTTTGAAAAATCTTTAATAAACATTCTCTCATTAATCCCTTTACCAGGCCAAGCTGTAGAATGTGGAGATGGTAAACCAATAAATCTATCAAAATAAAGAGAAAATCTGCCTTATAAGAAAGCTACCTCCATTCAATGCATCTTTTTTCTTTTTTTTTTTTTTTACAATTTATACTCATTAGATGTCAACTTTGTGAACATTATTGTGTGGGGAAGAGAGAGTTAGGAAGAGTCTTAAATAGTGGGCCCCCATCTCAGTTACTCCATACATTTGTCTCTTTTGCAGAGAGAAAGCCTGTCCATCCTGACAGCCTTGCAGGGTTGTTATAAGATGAAACAGAGGCAAAAGTTCTCTGCAAGTTCTAAATGGCTTTTAAAAATCAACAGAAACCAGTTCCGAAAAACAGAAAGGTATTCTCCGCAAGTTAATAATCAGAGCTCAGCAATTGTGATTATGTTTTGGCAACTGGATGGCCTCCCTGCACCTACCCTAACTCCATTCAGTTTTTTTCCCTTCGTGGCAGAGAGGCTGATCCACACCCCCTCCACCCCCCAGCCTTCACCATGTAAAAGGGCCTTGAGGCTTTTCCCTCTGCCTTTGTGTTAAGACCAGTATATGTGAAAGGAAAGGCCTCCAAGGACCCACATGCTCTGGCCTAGGTGCCTCTGAGGCTGCTGTCCCCTCTCCCTCTGCTTGTGTACGCTCGTCCCACCTGGCTTGTTCGGTTCCTCAGGGGCTGTCACGCTGTAATGCCTCTACCCACGCTCTCCTACAGAGCCCGCATGTCTGAATTACTCTGCCATCTCTCTCCCTCCCTCCCTCCCTCTCTCTCTCATACATACAAGGACGCACACACCTCCCCTAATGAAGTCCTACTTATCTGGTGGATCTGAATCCTTCATGAGATTATCTTTCACTAACCTTTGAAAGTAGGTTGAACACCCTTCCACCTCTATAAGACCTCACGTTGTTATTCTATGTGCCCCTTTCCCCGCCATGTAGCGCTTTTCAAACCATGTCCGCTTATAGTTGTATGATCATTTGACTTACAGCTGTTTATCCTCTAAATTGTAACCTCCATGTGAACAACGACTTTCTTTTTGCTCATCACTACATCTCCAGTTACGAACACCATCACCTAACACTAAATAAATATTAGTTGAACAAATAAATTTATTTTATTTATTTTTTGCTGTGTTTGGGTCTTCGTTTCTGTGCGAGGGCTTTCTCCACTTGCAGCGAGCGGGGGCCACTCTTCATCATGGTGCGCGGGCCTCTCACTGTCGCAGCCTCTCTTGTTGTGGAGCACAGGCTCCAGATGCGCAGTCTCAGTAGTTGTGGCTCACGGGCCCATTTGCTCCGCGGCATGCGGGATCCTCCCAGACCGGGGCTCGAACCCGTGTCCCCTGCATTGGCAGGCAGACTCTCAACCACTGCACCACCAGGGAAGCCCTGAACAAATAAATTTGAGACAAAAGCAGGTCCCCAAAGTGTAGAACATATTTAATCATGTTCTCTGATAAACTCCCAATCTAAAGTTAAGGCTTGACTATTTAATTCTGAGAAAGGCTCAGTCTACTACCAAAAAGGACAGAGAAATGGCTACTTCCTATACTGTGTTGGATTAGACAATTTTGAAGTAAGTTGCCACAAGAGGGAATTGAGTTAATTTATTAATCTTCCCAAATATGAGCTTTTCTGAAACCTGCAACATTTCCTTTCTTATATTACAGAAAGAGAGATAGAAAATTTTCATGACAATATAATTTTATTGCATAGATGAAGAAAATGAGGAAAAATTAATTCAAAATATTTTACCCTGAAAGATTAACCCAGTGAAGACACATTTACAATCAATTCTTCTTGATAAGTGATAATGGGAAGAGAATGTAGTTTATTCAAATCTATAAATGATACAAATTAACTTTTTAAAAATTTTCTTATATCAAATTTAGGAGGACTGTTTCAGAAATTTCAGAAATCCCTTTCTATTTTGTTTTGCTAAGGGAAATATTAAAAACAGTTTAGATTTTCTGTTCATACACCAACTAATATAATTCTAGAATGTCTAGCGGGCTTTGGAGAAATACTGTAATTAAATATCCACCTCAAGGACTTCCCTGGTGTCTCAGTCGTTAAGAATCCGCAAAGGCCATTACCACCTGGAATTTGTTAGCACAACTGCTTCTAACATCCGGAGGAGAGCTATCACTTGTCTTTAGTTGTGTTGACGTTGCTGCTGTTAATGTAGTTTCGGATGGTGTTTCTATAGCGGGGCCTCTGCACTGGCCAAGCGTGGAGTCCCCCGGGAGGGAGTCCCAAGCTGCTTTGGGACAACCCTCCAAAAGGGGCAAGCGGAGTGGCCCTTGCTCTTTCCTGTTCTAGCTGTATGAGATTTCGTTTCCAGCCCGGGGAAGAAAAAAAGTCTTATTACACGTTGTTTATGGTTCTGTTGCGTTAGTCGGTTTCTCGTATGAAACCAGATACAAGTTGTGACATGCTGTTAATTCAATCACTAATCATCAGCTCAAATTGCAAACCTATGTCAGCAGGTTGGTGTTGATTAAGCTGTGGCCGCCACTCACATATTGTTGTAAATGCTTGAGAAATTCTATTTTCTGCAGCGATACACTGCCTGGGTTCTACTTTTCCCCTCTTCTCTCTAAGCCAAAAGAATTGCACCAAAGTCCCTCTGCAAGTCCTCTGAAGCTTCTGCTTTCCCTCCCCTGCAAGGCGGGCTGGTAACCACTAGGGGGAGAAGACAGCCGGCTTTATTGAAGGCTTCGCCACCGAGCCCCACGGTGGAGAGGCTGTCCGCCGACGGGCTGCCAAGAGAGAGGGTGTAGTGTATTATCAAGGTTTGCAAAAATAGACCAAATAGGCTTCTTACAGCATGCGAGAAATTTGCTTCTAATAAATTAGAACTGACTGCAAAGACGGTTACAAGGTTGGAGCTTGCCTGCCTGTTAACCCGTAGTCCGGAGCATTAGCAAAATGATCTATGAAATCAGAATTAACCCCTATGAAAACAAATGGCTCTCTCCTAAGGACGGTAGCTAATGCACATAACATGCTAGGAGGAGTAGCCGGGAAGTATGAGGAAAGGAATCAAAGATGATCGGGCTGCTGGGTGTAAAGTGAAAACTCAGCATATAGCTCATTTTCTGAAGTCTTCCAACACCTGTTCCCATCACTTCAAAGCCCTACATTCTATAGCTAAGAGGGAGGATAGAGAGGGAGACATCAAGGAAAGTAAAATATTGATATTAGTAAACAAAGGGGGAGGGGAGAAACTTTGTTGAACCTTCCTGCACCGTCCAAACTGCAATATTCTAACATGTACCACTTAAATTTAAAAAGTCATCCAAGATGAATGAGCGACCCCATATACCATTTGAGCACTAGTTTTTAAAATTAAAAAAAAAAAAAAATCCAGTTTGACCTTTTTAATCTTTTATTTTTGCTTAAAAAAAAGAAAATATACTTAATATCAGTATTGTTAAAGTGCTATAAGGTAGAACTGGAAGCTGTTCTGTGTACTCTCCTGAGTGTAATTGCACTAAGATCATTCGGTTTCCATTTGGAAAGCCAGTGGCAATTACTGGAATACAATGTATCATGCATTTGCTCACAGGATATAAAACGTATATACTAATTCGCAATAAAATGTAACAGCTGTCAGTGCATTTTCTGCTCTGTTACTTCAATAAATTGGAACTCGGACTAGAAAATGGGAATATTGCATTTTTACACACTCTGTAATGTGTTTGCTTTTTGCAAATACAATTTATTTTTTTCATGACAAAAATTGTGGTTTGTTATTACTGCTAGTGGATAAATATTCCTGTATCAGAATGAATTACATATGGTATCTGTAAAGAAGTAGTAATATTTTCTGCTTTTTATTGTAGCCTGTCTCCAGTAAACAAAATACACTTAACCTACTTCTGTCACATACTGAGTGTGTGTGCGTGGTTTTTTTTCTTTCTTTCTTTTTTCATTATAATGTCTGTGTGTAGGGGGTAGGGAAAGGAAGTAGGAGTTTATCTTTTACCCTACCTTCTCAGGTGGCTGGGTTGATCATTAACACTTATTTCCAGATACCATCATTCCCTTCAGAGCTTTTTTTTTTTTTTTTTTTTTTTTAAGTTTCCAATCTTTCCTTTCATACACTGGCCAATCAGCTTTCTTTAGAATATGAAGCAGAGGCTCTGAGTTTTATTTAAAATAAAATGCCTGCACATTTCTGTAATTTTGTTACTTGAGGTCAGACTTTTCACAGATAATTAGCCTTTTACACACTGTGAAATCAACCTGCATTGGTTATTTGGCTAGATTCTTTGCTTCTGTTCTTTATTTCCCAGAAGGTTAACGTGCTGAAAATCTAGCTTCAAGCTCATAGGACTGTCTCTTTGTGTTGCTAATTATCCCGTTGCATAATTATTAATATCAGGAGCAGGAAGAGGAAACAAGTACACCAAATAGTCGGGAACACTGGTGTTCTGGCAGGAAGCAAGTCCTGCATTAATAAAATGTGCCTGTACCAGTATCACAGGAGATGGGAGCGTTCCTTGTTAAGGATCATTTATTAACTGAGATCATCTTTTAGTTCGCCTTGGGGTAATGACTAATGTCAATGGCAAATTTCACAGTTGTCTAGAGAAATGAATTAAATTTGTAATAAAAAGCCCTTCGGCTTGTTGTACATGTTCATTTATTGGAGTAGTTGAACTAGGAAGAGTGTGAGGCAACCAAGAACATCGGCTTAATTTTCCTTACATATAAGAGTGACCTTTCGCGCCATATTGAAAAAGTTACCTATTATGGACGGGTGAATTAAATGTGAAGTTCCTCTAATGCAAAGTAAACTAGATGGCTAAACTAAGTTAAACGGCCTTTGAGCCTATAAGATTCTTCATAGAAAAATATTCTTTCTTTTTTAATATGACTCTTCTATTTAAACCATCATAAAATAAGTCACTTGCCATATAAGCAGAAGAATCAGGTAATTTAAAGTGAGATTTCCTACAGAGTTACACCTACCTTGACTCCTGCAAGTTCTTCGGGTGGTTTCGTTTTGTGCTCTGGTGCAGAGTTTTTGAAAGTGGCGTTTTAACCCTCTTTTTACTTCTAAATATGCAGTGTTTTTTGTTCTGTTTTGTTTTGTTTTTTACTTGGTGTAACGCATTGGCACTGTCATTATTTATGGAAAATTTTGTGTTGCTTTATACAGTTAAGGAAAAGCATATCTCCCAGGAGGAGGAACAATTACACCACTGTCCCTCTTTCTGATTTAGAAAGACTGATTCCAGATTCCTTTTCTGAGAGAGAAGTGGACTTGGAAAATGATAATTACTTTTAAAACAAGCGCTATGATCAAGCATGGTATTCTCATTTTATAGCAGAAAATATAGAAGCCAGTCTCTTTATGCAATGTTATCTCTACCGTAGTGCACTTGAAACAAATTATCTTAATTGAGGTACCAACGCAGCTAACAATGGCAAATGAAAAAATGGACATTATTTTCAGCAAGTAAAGACAATTGCAATATTTATGAAAATTGAAATGGAATCTTTCTTTCTGAGAGGTGAACTTTCATCACATTTTAAACTTTAAAATAATGCCTAAATATTTTCACTATTAAATCATATTAGAAAAACATTTTCACGGACCTACAAAAGTCTTCATTTCCTTTTACAGCGGGACCCTCTATACTCAGAAAAATACACGTGGACTTCATATTATTGCCATACTAGACGTATTGCTAAAGGTGAATCAAAATATCTAAAGAGCCCATGGGAAATAAAAACAATAATAAAAACAAACAATCAGAAATGTTGATTTTAGTTGTCCTCATTTTTAATCGTATATGAAAATGCTTGCTTGGAGCTTATTTCTTCCTGAATTCCAGGTTTCTGGAGCCAAAACAAAGGCTTAATTTTTCTTAATTTAAATTATTTCTCCAACTACTTCTCTCCATGTGTCCCCTTTTAGCCTAATGTTTGATCTAAGTTATTCCAGCTATTGGATCCTGCAGAAATGGATGGGTTGACCCTAGAGGTGTTTTGTCTCTGTAGCTTGTTGGTTAGACTCTGGGGTCTACTATATGCTTATTCATGACTTAGGAGAATCTTGGAAATTTGAACTTTTTTTTCCTCCCTAATGCAGATGCTCACAGCATTCCTAATAAGGCCAGGAAAGGAGTTCACAGTCTCCTTTTACCCACTCTCTCACCTCAGCCCTTTTCAGCATGTAACCTTATTCTCTGTGGGATTACTTGGATGAAAACCAATTAGGAAGCAGCTCGCAAGATAAATGCATACAGATTACTCCAGATTGGACACAGCCCATGCCAACTAATCATAGAGTGTACGATGCCCTGAATGGAATAACTATGAAAGAGTTGAGAGGAAATGGAGACACAATATTGAGAAAGGACTCCGAATGCCAAATCAGAACTAACGCAACACGTTAACTGAATGTATGGACTTCCTTCCACCCCACCTCCCGCTCCCTCCTGTTTTTCATTCTTTGTGGAGATGTGCCCACAGGCCTCCTGAAGTGCGTTCTCCTTTGCTAATCCTCCCACAATGGTCCCCATGAGTTTCTGAGGGGTCCCCCATGCCCTTCATTCTAGGACTGTCAGTTTCTGTCTAATAAGCCAATCTCCCTCCTTGCCTCTTGCAGACGGCCTCATTCTCAAGCTGGGAGGGGACAGCGTATCAAAGGCCAGGACAGTTCTGAGAATTACTGAATGGGCAAATCAGTATTTAGTGACCATGCTTTTCAGTGTGCTTACTGGAATAAATGCAGTAAAGAAGAGGGAGGAGAGGGAGACTTCTAAGATACCACAAACTTTCCGGACATGGTTCAGAAGCCTCACTTAAGTGACAGAAAAACTACAACCAAAGTTAATGATGAAGTCGCCACTTGTGACGATGGAGCTCTGTGGGTCAGCTTTTATGCTTTTCCCTGGCAGCTAGAGGGGCAAGGGGGTGTCTCTGTTTCCTTCCTCATCTATCTCAATACAATCTCTTTTTCTCTCTCAATCTCTCTCTCTCTCTCTCTCTCTCTCTCGCTCTCTCTCTCATGTAGAATATATGGATAGCTTGCAAGCTAAAAGTATTAAGGTTGGACGAGTACTTTTTGGTCAGATATTCAAAGATCCCCTCCTCCCTTGGGTCCATCTACCTAATAATTTTATATACATTAAGTTCTTATGCTAAAATCAGATGGATGGAATCATTCCTGGATTTCACATAGACTATATGATCCGTGCACATCCTGTTCCTATTAAAGTGGACCCACGCTTCATGATCATAGGTACTGAGTTAACTGAGTTACTGTGTATCATAATTATTTAGCCGGGTCCTCCTGAGTGAGAAGTCCAGTGACTGATAAACTGGGGTGTGTGAGGAGGTGGTTATAAAGTCACTGACAAGGTCTGCAGGCTTTGGCAGAGGATTGGTTTTGCCACTTTTAACCTTCTCCTTTTGTCTTCACTCCCTGTCAGTTTCATTAGCTTTTCATGGGATCAAAATCTGTGATAATTACAAATTGGGATACTGAATGTGAGAGGCAAATATATTCCTTTTTTTCCAAACAAACACTGTACGAAAATGACATTCATAAGCGTTGTAAACAACTAAGTGGAAAGAAGAAATGTTCTTATAAAGTCACATTTCAGGAGAAAGGAAGGTAGAATGTCTGCTTTTTTCTGTGTACAAGGGGATTACTGATTATTTCTGCTTTTCTCTCATACTTTTCTGACTTCTGCTGATTTTCGACAGTAAAAATCTTTTGTATTTAAGGGAAGATAGTAATAAGAAATGCTCTTCAGTGTGCTGGTTTAGGGTGAAAGCAAGGATTGCAAAGTTGAACAATCCTAAGATCGTATACCTGCTACTAATTCCTCATACTAATTCCTATCAGTTTCTAGAATTCATCAAGTTTCTGCCTTGGAGTCTTTGCATAGTCTGTTCTCTCCGCTGGGAAATATTTACATATCTCCTTCCACTCTCATCACCTTTGGAATTTTCACATCGTTTGTGCCTCTATACATGTGACGTCTTCAAAAAGGCTCTCTCTCCACTTAACTCATACGTGGTCATTTCCTTCATAAACTGACATGTTAATTACATGTTGGTATGTTTCCTGGTGTAATAGCGTTTGTCTTTCAGGCCAGACTGTTGGTTCTCCTGAGGTATGGTGCCTGCAAGTTTGCACACCTGATAATTACACAAGGACTGGCACATGGTAGTTCCTTAAAAACTGATGTCATCTTAACGAATGACTAAATCGGTTGTGAGACCACAGTCAAATTCCTCATCACTGCTAAGCCTCAATATTGTCATCCTTAGAATTAGGATACTACCTCCTTTACAGGGCTGTTATAAAGGAAGAAATGAGATAATATTTATAAAGTGCTTAGACAATGAAGACTGTTAGTATTAAGATTATTGTATTCTATATTACCATTTTATTAATTTTTTGTTAATAATGATAATAGCAATAAAGGGAAGCAGAAGGTTTAGAGGATTTGTGAATAAAGTATTTAAAAACTGAAAAAACAACCATAAATTTTAGGAATAGCTTGTAGCAGCTGGCCCTTTTTTGTGTGTTGGGGAAGAAGTAGGTGAATTGGACCACTCCCTTGTTTAAATGTATCCTTTCACTCCAGCAATGAGAACCCTGGTTCTAACCACCATCCATTCATGTTCATAAGTGTTCAGCTCCAGTATACAGGCATATTGACATCAGAATGGTTAACCTATGTACCAGTGAGTAAAATGCTTTATCAACTACAGTACAGTGCTTATGTATAGTTCCTATTTCCTTTAGTCTTAACAAATTCTACTCGTGTCCGAAGTTACTTAGTTCAGAGCCATCTTCCTCCACCTTCTTCAGTGAGGGTGTGTCCCACATTTTTAATGGAGTATGATTCTGTTGTCACATTCTCCACAGCATCATGGAAACCACTGCTTTGTTTACTCTCTTTTGTTTGCTTTCCCAGAATGTCATATAATTGGAATCATACAGCATATAGAATTTTCAGACTTGCTTCTTTTACTTATAAATATGCATATAAGATAAACCCACATATTTTGTGGCTTGAAAGCTCATTTCTTTTTCATGCTAAATAATGCATGTATGTGCCATAGTTAGTTCATTCACCTATAAAAGAGAATCTTGGTTGCTTCCAAATTTTGGTGATTGTGAATATAATCATAATCATGCTATCAGCATTCATGTGCAGCTTTTTTTGTGTGTGGATATGTTTTCAAATTAGTTAGATAAATGCCTAGGAACCTGATTGCAGGACTAAATGAATGACTGTTTAGCTTTGTAAGAAACTGCCAAACAGTCTACCAAAATGACTGTATATTTTGCATTTCCCCCAGTAAAGAATGAGAGTCCAACACCCTCACCCTCATTAGGTACCATCAGTTTTGAATTTTAGTTGTTCTAATGACTGCGTAGTGGTCTTTTGTTTTGTTGTGTAATTCTATAGTGACCACTGACATTGAGCATCTTTAATATGGGTATTTGCTATCGTGTCTTTGATGAAGTGTCTGTTCAGATCTTTGGCTCATTGAAAAAAATTGGGTTGTTGGTACTTATGTTGAGTTTTAAGGTTCCTTGTACGTTTTGCATACAAGTCCTTTATCAGATATCTGCTTGGCAAGTATTGTCTGAGAATCCATGCCTTGTCTCTTGATTCTTTTAAGTATTTTTCACAGGGCATAGGTTTATAATTTTAATAAACTCCAACTTATCATTTTTATTCTTTTATGGATTTGCTTTTTGTGTTGTATTTAAAATATCATCACTAATCCAAGGTCACGTGGGGTTTTTTTTTCTCCTATGTTTTCCTCTGGAAGTGTTATAATTTTGCATTTTGCATGTAGGTATATGTTCCATTTTAAAGGAATTTTTGTGAAAGGTGTAAGTCTGTGTCTAGGTTCATTTTTAAAACTATGAACAACCAATGGTTTCAGCACCAAAGGTCAGTTGATTATATTTATATGGGTCTATTTCTGGGCTCTCTATTCTTTCACATTGATCCAACGACCTTCTTTTGCAAATACCATGCAGTCTTGATTAACTGTAGCTTTTTGGTAAATCCTGAAATTGGGTATTGTGAATCACTCAACTTTGCTCTTCTTTAGTATTATATTAGTTTAGTTCTAAGTCTTTGCCCTTTCCATACAAACCTTGGAATCAGTTTGTCGATATCTGCAAAGTAGCCTTCTGGGATTTTGATTGAGATGGTGTTGAATCTATAGATCAAGTTGGAAAGATTTGACATTTTAACAATATTGACTTCTTCAATTCATGAACATGTAATATCTCACCATTTATTTAGATCTTTGATTTCTCTCTCAGAGTTTTGAAGTTTCTTGCCTATAGATGCTGTATATATTTTGATAGATTTATATCTGTGTAATTTTTTGTGTGTGTGCTACCATAAAACATGTTTTTATAAGAGTCACATTCCAACTTTTCATTGCTGGCATATAGAGACACAATTGACTTTCGTATATTAACCTTGTATTCTGCAACCTTACTGTACATGCTTATTAGTTCTGGGAGTTTTTTTTTTTTTAATAGATTCTTTGGGATTTTCTACATAGATGATCATGCCACCTGTGAACAAAGACAATATTATTTCTTCCTTTCTAATCTATGTATTTTCTTTCCTTTCCTGATAATTGATTTAGCTAGGACCACTAGTACTCTGTTAAATAGGAGTGGGGAGAGGTGACATCATTGCCTTGGTCCTGATATTTAAGAGAAAATGTCCAGTTTCTACTGTAACGGTTAATTGTGTGTGTCAATTTGAATGGGCCACAAAGTGCCTAAATATTTGGTCAAGCATTATACTAAGTGTTTCTGTGAGGATGTTTCTGGATGAGATTAATATTTAAATTGGTAGACTGAGTAAAGCAGATATCTCTCCCTAAAGTGGATGGGCCTCATCCAATCAGGTGAAGGCCTGAATAGAACAGAAAGGATGACCCTCCCCCAGGTAAAAGAATTCCTCATACCTGATGGCCTTCGAACTGAGATATTGGTTTTTCCCTGCCTTTGTACTCAAACTAACACGTCACCTCTTCGTGGGTCTTGAGTCTGGATTCTGTTGGCATTTGGGCATGAACTACATCATTGGCTCTTCTGGTTTTCAGACTTTTGGACTTGGATTGAAACTAAACCATTGGCAATCCTGGATCTCCAGGTCTTCCTAAGATCCTAAAAGGATCTTCCTTTTAATTTTAATAAATCTATCTTTCTATAATTTATCATCTATCTATCACTCTATTATCTATATGTCTATTATCTCTCTATCTATTATCTATCTAGCTATCTATCATCTATCTATAATCTATCCTTCTATAATCTATCTATCTATCTATAATTTATCTATCTATGTATCTATAATCTATCTACCTATCTATAATCTATCTATCTATCTATCTATCTATCATCTATCCTGTTGGCTCTGTTTCTCTGGAGAACGCTGACTGATACACTACTTACCATTAAGTATGGTGTGAACTGTAGGCTTTTGGTAGATGTTCTTTAGCACCTTGAGGAGGTTCCCTTCTATTCTTCCTTGCTGAAATTTTTTTTTTTTAGCATAAATGGGTGTTGATTTTTTTCAAATGCTTTTTATCTGACCACCGAATACATTTTCTCTAATTTATTTCTTTAACTGAGTGAAGATAAAAGGACAAATAGCTACAAAGCCTTGAGAAGAGTGCTTGGTGTGTAAACTGTTCATTCAATAGCTCTCATTGTTACTGTTATGATCACAAACATTATAACTGTTCTTATTCAGAAAGTTTAGGGTTTCACACATTTTGATAGGCAGTTAACTCTTATATGGTGGTTACCCAGAAAGAGAAACACAGTTGGGGAAATATAAATACAATGATCCCCTGAAGCACAGAGTAAGAAATGGAAGCATGCCCAGGACAAACCAAATATTTCAAAAGTTTGCTCAGGTTTGCCTCTGAAGGTGGAAGGTCTTCACCTCTCTCTTCCTCCATTTGGTCCCTGCTTCCAGATCCTAAGACAGAAATTATTGTCATTAATATTAACCTCTGTGATATAAAGGCTTATGTTCTATCTATAGAACTCAATTGCCCCTCATTATATGGATTCCCTTGGAATGAAAATGAACTTCAGTTTCAAAACCGATGTGTGGAACACGAATTTTTTTTTAAGTCTGGGACTGAGGCCAAGGAGATGAAAATAAGGCTTCAGTAGGAGGACTGGCTCGTTGAATGTCCAACAGAACAACTATGACACTTAGATTGCCATCTTCTCATTCATATGCCTGGTTTCATGTTGTGTTATGTCCTGGTTTTATGAGACCATATCTGTTTGCTCATTTTGTATGATTGAACATATTCTTGTGTAAGTTTCATGCATTCAGGGATAGTCTCATAGACTTAACAATACAGGGAACCAAACAAAGATAAAGGAGTCTAAGATGGAATTGGATGGTAAATGTGGATGGAGCTCTTTTAAATTCTGAGAATCAAGCCATATTCTGGCAGAGTTAATTATTTTTCAAACTATTTAAGATGTATACTTCAGCTTTTCCTTTCCCCTATGAGCTCAAAGAAGAGAGGAACTAGATTCAGGTTCTTCCATTAACAGAAGTGCACCAATGCTGCAGTGGGGAAAGGAAGAATGTCTTTCTGAAGAGGAGCTATCACTGCAGTCCAACTATGATTTTCCCTGGATGTTATTATCCTATAGTGGTACCTATGTTATTCTTCTCATTGCAATTGCTGTGGTCATACAGCCAAGCAAAGCAGAATGTTTGCTGGCCATTAATACAAAAGGAAGAAAAGAAACAAGAAAAATAAATTTGAGGTTAGTATAAGAGACACTGGAACATACTTTTTTAAACTTTATATTTTGTGCATGAATTTTAAATTATACATATTTATGGAAAACTTGTCTATTAATCAACTGGTTTACTAACTACTCTTCCCAACATTTCACTAGGTTCAACTTTCTTCTATCAAAGCTATTTTAAGAAAAAAGAAACTAAAGTAAGCGATTTGAAAGGTCTCACTTTACCTTATCACAGATTACTAATCAGCATTTTAATGCAAAAGAGAAAGAGGTCTTACATCATGCCCCCAAATATCCAATAATCATTTAGGATTTTGAAATCTTAATTTGTCTACAATATTTGTAAGTGTCAAATTCTTCTTATTGGCTAAATTGATAAATATTATTAAATATAAGTGGTTAAATGTAGAAAAAAAGCTACTTGCCTGGGTCAAATGCTTGTTCTACATCTTAGTTACGTGTCATCTTGGGGAAAATGTACACCCTTTCGAGCCTTAAAGTCTTCATCATTCGTAACATTAGGACAATTAACACCCACATTGTAGGAATGCCGTGAGAATTAAGTGAAATAATTCATGTGGGATGCTTAGAGGCACGTTTTTTACGTAGTAAGTCTTCACTAAAGAGTTTTAAAAAAACAGATTTTGCATCCTAGAACTGCATAATATTCTACATGTCCCACATTCTTTCATTTGAGGACTCAGATGAAAGCCTAGTGTCTTTATTTTTCTTTCTGAGTTCTTGCATGGAGTTAGCTTTCAGGCCAAATTAAGGTCTATTTAGTACAGAACCATATAGCATCAGATGGATTTGCTTTGGAGCAACTGAACCTCCATGTGCAGCAGCCTTTGTTCAGAAAGTGAAAATAAAATGTGAAGAGTTATGTTCAGGTGGAAATATGGCAGGGCTGCCTTTTAGGGATAGAAAAATAGCAAAAAAATAAAAATAAATTAAAGCCCCAGTTCTCTTTCCACTGTTATACAGACAAGATGAAACCTCAAAAATATCAATCTCAGATGATTTTTAAAATACCAATTCTGTAAAGAAGGTAGGCGATGACACCTGTATATTTTCTCTTCCAAATCATACACAAGGTCTAATTAATGCATTTTGTAAATTAGCTTTGTTTTAGTCCATCAAATCATACGCCTGGCACGTAACAAATTGATTCTGATTTTGTTTGTAGTATCCATAAGATAGTTTCAAAGAGCCACGTGAAGACGTGTGTTTATGCTTCACATGGTACACATTAAGAATTTTATAAGAAAAATAAACATAAAAATTGAGTTATGAAACATTTCATAATTTACTATTGTTTGCTACTCACTAAGAGATTTATATGAAACATGTTTATTTTTACTTCAATTAAATCCAGTTGACTAAAAAAATACCAAAGTCAAAATATATTTACAAATTTTGATGAAGCTAACTCTACCCAGAACTGATCCCCCAAAACCATTTTCCTGTACTGTCTGCACAAAGCAAGACACACTACTGACATATAGGGCACACTGATGGTACATAAGGGATAATTAGAGATTTTGTATTCAGTATGACAGTAAAAAGGCATACAGAAACAAAGGAGAAAAGCGTTACGCATGTGCCCTAAATTAGTTTTGTGTATGTTAGGATGTCTTTGGGTGCATGTTCACAGGCATGCACACACACACACACACATACATGCACACACAGACACACTCACCTGTATTCTCGGGAAGACGCAAAGCCTGCTATCACATAACTGTTATTCAATGAACGTATTCTGAATGCACTACATACAATTATTATTGATATTATGGTTAGCATTTCTGTAAGCGCCAACACCCCTGCTCTGAGCCATGCAGAATGATGGAGTAGTACATCACATCTGCCCTGTAGGCGCACAATCTCAAGTCAAGAAACTGACAAATATGCTAAGCCTGGGGAAAGGGGGAAAAAAATGGGTACTAGTCTTGGGCAGAGACAAGGAATGTATAATATCACAGAATCCATTTCAATCATCTTTAGTCCTTTATTTTGATTTAGCTTTAATTTTACACAAAACAAATGTATCATTAGTGGACATTTGAAAACATAGAAAAAGAGGGAAAGAGGAACTGTCTTTACACAATTACATTGTGTAATTAGTTGGGATGTTCTTAGCAGTAAGGCATACATATAAAATTATGTGAATAAAGGAGTGAGATGAACTAACGAAAGTGACACACTATATTTAAAATACACCAGAAGAAAGAGTGGGACAAATATAAGCAAGGAAAACTTGTGGGTATGTCTGAAAGGTTATAGGAAATGTCTGTTCATTTTCTTCTGAGAGTCAGGGGAATCATTTCAGAAAGTGATTCTTATCCATATAAGCATATCCACGTATGCTTGTCCATATATCTAAAGACCCTTTTAGAGTGTTCCTGAAATCGTATGATCTCACCCAGGGGTCAGTCAAGTTCAACATGGAGAAATATCTGAGTTTTCCTCAGCTCAGACTGTTAAAATTAGTAAATCTATTCAAGACATCCTGAGGCCATTTTACCTGTTCCTCACACCTTTTTATTAATTAGGAGATTCTACCTAATCGTTCATTACACGTGTTATGTTCTTCCTCTGCTTCCTTGATGTTCAACTATATTATAGCAAAAACATTGTATTGGTTTAACGTGAGTCATGGACATGCTTTTTGTGAGAGAATAGTTTATATATTTTAAAAGACAGGTTATAAAATGCATGTGCATACAAATGTTTAATTTCTCTCTCTCTCTCTCTTTCATGTCAATTCTGTTTTCTTTTCTTCGAAGAAGAAAGAAACAAAAGCACCAGTCAAAAACTTTTAAAAATCTACATCTTTTTGTTAGCCATTAACATGTAATTGACTCCATCATTATTCCATTTAAATCAGGTCATTTGGGTCAATAAAACTTTTTTGATTCCTGAGTGTTATGGGCATTGTGAGGAGCATCAGGAAGCTAATTCTCTGAAAGTCTTGCCATTCGGGAAGTAGTGTTCTTGACTGAGGCCAGGCTGCTATTAGTTAAGCATCATGTCGGTGACTAAAAGTCCACTGAGTTGTGGGATAGGCAGCATCACTGTAGGTCAGAGCTAAGAGGTGGGGACTTGTTAGGGCAGGTAAATTCATCCATCACCACTACTACAACTTACACCCAGCCTGACCTCACAGTGGCTGCACCTGTTTTAAGAGATCACAACTCCCAAATCCTTATCTTCATGTTTTAAAGAGAGTTGGGATCCTATGTGAATAAGGCTGAAGGAAAAGATGTGAAAATATATCTTAAGCAACATTAAACACACTATGGTGTACATGTTTCTGTACCATCTAAAATTCTTTCTGGAGCAAAGGAGAGCTGTAAAGAAATTTTTAAAAAGTTAGCAGGCATCTTTGTGTCACCCCCAGAATTCTGCACACGATTATTATTTATTAGGAGCTCAATAAGTGTGTGTTGAATAAATGAAACTTCAGGTGTGGCTTGTGTTGATACAGATAAACAGTCCATGATATGGTTGTGGTTAATACCATTTCCCAGTTGGGTCCCGCCTCCTATGTAGATAGACTCTCTTTTCTTATATCTTCCTCCAAAACCTATGATCATTCAGAAAGTTTCAACAGTAAAAGTTCCAGTTATCACATTTTATCATATGGCAATTTTTTTTTTCAATTAAAGGGAATGTTTCATTAGAGTTCTTTGTTTGTTTCCATTCTACTCCAATGATACACTGTGAAGTTTTCAGTAATGGTGAAGAAAGTGATTTAAATTTTTTTCCTGTCTAAAATTAAAAATCACATCCAATCTGTAACTATGAAATTATTGATTACCATCTTTTACTAAATCTTATTTCAGTCTGTTTTTCATAAGGGACAGATTTTTTAAAAATGGGTGACACAGAAATTGAAGGAAAATATTTCTTCAGAGGGCTCTCTATTTTTTTTTAATCTTAAGTTGTGTAATGCTAAATTATTTGAATTTTAATATTTTAAGACTCATTCATCATTGTCAACATTCTTGGGTTCATTTTCTGTTTATTTAACAGATGTATGTAATGTTAAATTGCTTGTCTTTAACATCTTAAAGATATTTAGCAGCAACACTTGAGCTATTTAGAAATGACTAATCTTTTCACTATTTCATTATGTTTGCCGTGTTTATTTCTTTAATTTTTTGTCTCATGGTGTTTATCTTATTTTAGAAGAATAAATTTAGGAGGCTACACATGGAATTCCTTATAATCCAGCTTATCGTGGGGTAGATTGAAATTCAACCAGTGTCTTACTTAGGTTTTATTTTACAAAATAAGTGGAATTCACTGGTAATCTTCAGAGTGTTTCTCTATACTGTTAATCAGCTAAACATAACCATCAATTATAAATGCAAATTTTCAGGGTTAAATTGAGTGTTCAGATGCTCTAATGTAGCTTTTATTGGCTGTACATTGCCAAGTCTACACAACACAAAATAAAGTGTTGGGTCAATATTTATTTTTGAATTGGTGCTCTACAGCGAGCTAATATGGGGGTAATTCAGGTCAAGAAAAAAGAAATAAGGGTGTTACAAATGCAATAAGAAGGGTTTTTTTATTTGCGTATTTTTGCATGAATTATCTGGATTATGTCAACTGTGTAGACGTCTGTCTAGGAGTAGGATCTGAAAAGTTTATTCAAGTGCTGACATTTGCAGAGAATAATATGAAGAGAGTACAGAAATCAGGAAAACGTATTTTCGTATGTGAGGAAAAGAAAAAAAATCACGGAAATTTTAGATTATTTTTCATGTGGTCATTCTTTGCCCACAATTTTCTGATGAAAGCCTAATTAATTATCCATTTTCCTATTAAAATTTTATAAAGAAAAATAAGCAGAGCTTAATCATAGAGCCCACATTTTTTTCTTTTTTATCAACATCCCCAGAATAAGAATCATTTGTAAGCTTTGCTAGCAGTATACCACAGTGACAGGCTTCCAAACAAGGAGAAATAATTTATTAGCTCACAGTGTTTTTCCAGCCTTCCCCCCGCCCCACCCTGAGGTGGTGTATAGGTGGTGCAATGAATAAATTAAGTGTATTTTCTGCCTTCTGCTTGGCATAAATCATTACTTTTCCAGGACCAAAGTGTGAGTGACTATTTGCCATACTATTTTGAGTTAAATAAGCTTTGTAATCAAGGAGAGTGTGGATTTCACGTTATTTATTTATTTTTTGGCAAAATATTTATTCACAAGATTGCTATAATGATTAAAATCATACTCTATTGTGAAAAGAAAAAATAATGTCACGAAAAAAACCCAAGATAATTAATCCATGCAAAATCAAATTGGTTTACTGAGTTTTAAAGATTCTTTCCCTTTAGTTGTAATTACAGCTTTTACACAAAACATAACATATCCACAACATTATTTTTGTTATAATTATTGCAGCTAATGATGTCACAACTTACAAGGAGGATTTTCTTCACAAAGATAGTTACACACATATAAAATGTATTTTATTTTATAATATGCCGTTTCATGTATTGCCAAGGAGACTATTACTGAAGAATGTATTTTAATGTAGAACCATTGAGTTAATGTTTTAAGGGAAGACAATTAAAACACTAGTCAACGATGTATATTTATACATTACATTTTATAGCCACCTTACATCTTAATAAATTAAATCAAATGACATTTTTCTCCTTAACAGAGATTTTAGGAAAACTGAAGATCATACATAGCCTCACCTCGTCTATAGCTTCTTTCATGCTCAAGGCATTGCACTAGATTTTCAAATCAGAGCAACAGATGCAAGCGATGCATTGCTCCACCAGGCAAGGCATTTGCATAAAGGGTCTAGAACTCACTTTTGCTCATCAACCCTAAATCTTGATTAAATATGGAGCAGAATGATTCTTCAAAGGTTTGCCAAAGGATGAAAAATGGTTGGAAATAATAAAAAGCAGACTAAAGTTAATTTAAAAATAAAGATGTTAACATAAATTCAGTCGTGTGTATCCATTGAAGATGACGTTGTCGGTGATAAAGGTATGATCATGGGAAAGTGCCAAAGCAAATTACAAAAGCCATTATGTACATTATAATGTAACTTTTCTAAAATTTCATGGACTTTTAGAACTAAATGTGGAAGGAGCTACACAAAGATTTTAACAATATTTTATTTCTCAGATTTAAATTATAATTACCTCTTGCATGCTATATTTTCTCGTTCTATAACAAGGCGAGTAGGCTTGTTTCAGTATGAAGAGATAATAAGTTGCTTTGAAATTTTGAAGCACATATTAATTTTAGGATCTTTTTTTCACAGATAAGATTTTCCCAATTACCAATATTACAGCAAAGTGATTATTTACTAGGAGCAAATTTTAATGTATTCATTTGTTTAGTCATCAATTCATTTATTCTGCAATGCATGTCAGTCTCTGCCTGGCAGCAGAGGTGTAGTGTTGAAACAAATAGACATAAGTCATGCTTTCTTGGAGCTTCAAGTCTGACTCTGGTTAGGATGTTATTGTCTACTTTAATTCTGTAGACACCACCATGTTTTTAACCTTGTAGCTTCCACTGTCAGACTTTTAGCTAGCATAGTATGAAAAACAACATTAAACTTTTCAGTGTAGTATATACTATCCTTGAGACCCAAGTAGTGTTAAAGGACAATATGTGTGTATGAGTGTGTGTGTGTGTACTTGATGCATTCTTAAAGAAAAACATCAGAGCTATAACAAAGAATTGCATAGAAAGAGTTCACAGATAAAAAACTTTAAGAAGTATTTTACCTTGACCTGGTGTTGAGATATTAGTACAAAATCCATGAAGAGAAAGATAAATCATGAGAAATGACATTAAAAAAATAACAAGACAGAATATTTGTATGCTTTAATACTTAATTTATTCTCCAACCAAAGATATTAGAATTCCTTCACAGAGATTTTGTGAAAAAGTGTAAGAAAGCTTCTAGAGTAGCTTGAACTAGGTATTTTAAGGTGATTACATAAACAAAATACACCATGTCATAAGTGCTTAATAGAGAGGGAAGACTGTGAGTTTTATTTTTTCCTCTAAATAATTTAACTTTAATAATTAGCTGACATTTCTGTTATTACAACAAAGGGTACATAGAACTGAATATCTGAAAATCTTGTGATTTTTAAGTACTCTACTATAATATCTTCCCATTAAGAGCTCTCTGGAAGATTCCCCTGGGTTTTGTTGAGACATGCTGTGCTGAATACACGTGGACCCAGAAACAAGGATGAGAGTCATCCTGAGTAGAATCAGAAGGGCAGCTTGTCTGAGGATGCAACGTGTAAGTCAGTGGTCTGCTGCAGAAAGCTATCATCTGTCCAGAATGTTTAGTTTGGTAGTGTTCAAGAAGAGTTTAGAGCTGTGTTTGTTTGTTGTTGATGTTTTTTTTTCCTTTTTGGAGAAAAGATATGCTGTTCACTTAATAAATATTTATACATGTTGATAAATAATAAAATACACCTCAGACTAAGACAGCCTCTTAAACAGGTACAAATAATTTACCAGATCCTTTTTTTTTTTTTTCCTTTTGGTCCCCAGGACCATCAGGTTGGCTGGGTTGGAATTTAAGGGAGAAAAAAGAAAAACAATCTGTGTGCTGGAAGGAGGAGTCATGTGAAAAAACATGAACTTTTCCTGGCATCTTGGGAATGGATGTTATGGCTCCTGGGATGACTTAAGTATGGAGCTTCCCATCCACCATTTGTAATTTTCTTGTTAGTGAGACATCCCAGAGTCAATCCTTCGGCTCTTGTGTTTCTAATTTGAGAAGATCTCCTAGTTAACATCTAGTCAGTAGGCTGATTTGAGCTACCATGTTCAGTCCACAACTAGAGCACTGGTTATCATACCAATCTCCACATTTATGAGGTACATAAGCAGATTATTGGCTAAAACCACCAACTTCTCAATGGTACTCTTAAGGTTGGCAGGACAAATCTTAAACTTCATATGCCAATGGAAAGAATGATTCTGTCTAGACAAAGAGATACTCTCTTTGCTGTCCCATGTTCACATCAAAGAAAACATCATTTAGCTGAGCTAGAAAGAAGTTCCAGTTGCTCACTGGTTCAATGTCATGAAATGATGGACTTTCTTCTCAGGTTCTCTGTCTTAGGCATTCTGCTATTTGTTAAAATATTATCAGGTATATGATTCCTTTAGTGAACTCTGGATATAAAAGAAAATTAAAACAACTGTTCAAAATGTTCCTGTCACTCTTTTTTCACCAGAACCAAATATCTACTATTGACCTGTGTCCTGAAAGTCATGTGATCTCCTGGCACTTGAGTCCACCTACAGAGTATTTAAACAAGGCGTCTTATCCAAAAAACCAAAATCCTAATTAGAGCTGAACTCCAGTGAACCATCTCCATCTGACACAAAAGGGACATAGAAAAGTCTCTTCCACTTTTGCCTGACTTCTCCTTATTCTCTTTCACTTAAAAGCGGGAAGGAAATGTTGGAATTAAGAGATGGAGTCTGAAGGGTAAGCAGACAATAGGAATTTCTTCTGAGAATCCTGTATTTCACTTCTCAATCATATAAATCATATAAAATAAATCATATAAAATAATAGCTTTCCTCTTGTTTATGTATAATCTAAACATCTCATTAAGCAATAAAAATTTGATATTAAGACTATTCTTTTTTTAATAAAAAGAACTGATTTTTTTTCCATTGTTAACCTATACGTTATTTTCAAAATGTTACCATACCTTCAGATTCTTCTTGTTTGGGGAAGAAAGAGTGAACTTTTACCCATGAATAAAGAAAGAAATGGGATACATAAAAAAAATCTTCCAATCTGTATGAAAAGGCCGTGTTTGGAAAAGAGTTACTAATCTTACCATCAAATTAGAGATTGGGCACTTTATTAAAATTATGGGAAACATCTCAAATATAGGGCATTTGTTCTGATTGTACAAAGTTCTCAGTATTGAAAAACAAACTACCACTTTGTGATCTTGGGAAAATAAAACATGGCATGGATTCATGAGCACATTTGGAGCCGACTGTCTGGGATGAAACATCAACTCCTGGTTGGATTCTGATTGGACTGGAATGGAAAGTGAGGGCTGAGGTGGGGTAGTGGTGAGCCGTGGGGGTCATGTCCACCCACGTGGGCTGTACTACGAGGACAGTTCAGTGGTTTCGGCCAGGGAGGAACTCCAGAGCAGCTGGTGAGACGAAAGAATCCTAGATGTTGAGATGATGGGACATGAGGATTCTGTTAAGAGTCATAAACTGATATTCTGTGAGAGAAACAGAGATGCAAATTCTTTCAGTACTTCTGACTGCAGGACCAGGTATCTCTCAGTTCTTTGAGCAGTTGTGCCCTGTCAGTTCCTTTGGTGCAGAGGGCTGGCTAAAGTGCCAGACCTCTTCCAGAACACAAGAGACCTGTCTTCCATCCGATGCACGTGATATTGATTTTGGAATGGAAATTACATCCATTCTTGCTCAATTTTACTAGTTGGAGTTGACCAGGTTTTTAATCTATCCATAACTCATACCATTTTAAAATTATTATTGGAAAGGTAATACTATTTGTTGCCTAAAGTCTAGAAAATATTGGAAAATAAAATGGAAAAACATTAACCCAAATCCCACCCCTCAGAGATAGCATTTGAAGTGATAGTACATTTCCATCCAGCCTTTTTTCCCCCTAGGCGACACACACACACTCACACACAATGCACATACACATAGTTTCACCCCCTTTAAAAAGAAAACTCTTATGGCATCAATCTTCAAAAACATGATTTTAGTGGTAACGTAGCATTTGATCCGCAAAGCTGAGTCAAAGAAGAAATGTTGAGGAAAACAACCAGAAATGGAATTTTTCTTTCTGATTCTTATCAATCAATTAATCAAGTCTTGGTGGTGTTTATTTAAATACCCTTGTATCACGCAGTTAGCATTTATCTGTCATGTCCAAGAGAAAAGCCTGAGAGTCATTGTTTTTCCTAAATGCCTGACTGAAATCAAGTTAGACTCTGTCAATGGCGTTCCCCTCATCTACCACTCGTTAACCATATCAAAAATGGAAATGAGTTTAGTTTGGCATAACTCATAATGTCATTTGGGAAGAAGGCGAAGGAGCTGTGCCAACATTAATGTGCAGTGTGAATAATTTACTTTAATTTCCATTAAAGCACCAGGAGGAGATGTAGGAAACCTTTCCTGTGGCTGCTCTAAGCTCTGGGATTTAACTTGGTTAGCAGAACAATTTAGGTAGCTTAGGGATCTAAATTTGGAGCCAAGATGTTATGGGTAAGGACACAAAATAAATAGCAGCCTATGGTGTTTGCAGGCTCCACAATAGGAGAATTAAAAGCCAGGAGGAAAACAACAGAGCAATTTGTATGACTGGAGGCTGTAAATTAGTAACCTCAGTGAAGGGCAAGTAGAAAGTGAAGAATGAAACGGGTCAAGGGTCTCTCGGGAGACGTGGAGAAGTGAGAAGGGCCCTTACATTCCTAGGAGATGCGGTGGGCAGAGAAGCATGAGAGAATGCACATCTTGACTGTATCTCAAAGGCTCGGGGCTGTCTCTGCTCCAGAATTTTACCTTTGCTAATCATCTAAAATTTTGGCCAGTTTTACTCAAAATCTCCCAGAATATTAACCACCATCTTCTGAGATAACTAAGCTGATGGTATCATATTTCTACTTTTTATAATCTCCGTGGTTATTCTTGTGTTCTTCTGTCGTCTTTGTCTTTCCTCTCAGAAATACGCAGATGCTGACGTTAATGCTTTACCCACACATTCTCATGGTCTAGACAGACCCAACCCGATATGGACCAAGGTCCTTTCTCTTGCACTACCCGCAACTCCTTCTCTTTAGGGCACCTTTAAATCTAAAATGTGCTACTGGCCACTTTCTTACCTCTTCAAGATTGGTCTTAAAATCACGGGCAATGCAAAGACACCTAGTATGCGAACATGTGATCAGGGACAATGTGGATGGTGTTGCATCTATTTCCAAAGATTGCAGTGCAGAAATATTCTGTGATTTGCCCAAGATATTATAGTCAATAGAAAATGAACTGGTAATAAAAGCCACGACCCCCAATTTTCCCGACTACTTTTAGCCTCCTCAACCAGTCTTACCTACGCTACTGAATGAGGTAAGACATGAATGATACAGACTACACAGAGATGCAATTTTTTAAACTCAGGGTATAATTTATGCACAATGAATGCTATTATCTACTTTTGAAAGCAAGGACAACATACTTGCAAAATATTTAGAAGACTGGTTAGTGTAAATGTTAATTGAAATATAAGTGCTGTATATATATAATTTATAAATACATAATATATAAATTTTATATATTGAAAAAGCAGCCTCACATCTAGTCATCTATTACAGGACTTGGCAAACTCCAGCTGTTGGGCCAAGTCTGGCCCATCACTTGTTTTTGCAAATAAAGTTTTATTAGAACATAGCAATATGCACTCCTTTACATATTTTCTATGACTGCTTTTGTGCTAAAACAGCAGAGTTGTGTGATTGCAACAGAGGCTATATGTCCCCCAAAGCCTGAAATATTTACAATCTACTCCTTTCCAGAAAAAGCTGGCCACCCCCTGGTCTTCCACTTTGGACTACACACAGAAATTCAAGTGAGGGTTAAATTCAGTAACTTACTAAAATCACTAAGTCGTCTTCCAACATTTAGTCAGTCAAATATCACAGAGCACCTGTTCTCAATACTAGGATTAGGAAAGTGATAGAGCCAAAATCCCCTGTCTCTTAGAATGGGACCAATTAAACATGAAATTTTCAGGAGGCACTTGAATAAGAATAAACGGGGAAAGCAGAGTGTTTGCCTTGCATGGTCAAGGGAGGCATAAAACAAGACCCCAAAAGACAAGAAGACACTAGTTGATCTAGACAGAGGAAAGCAGCTAATGCTGAAACTCTATTGTGACTATTTCTTTTGCAAAAGGACTAAGCAAGGGGAGGGTGGAGACTGGGACCACCTTCTGGACAGAGACTCTGGTTGTGAGGCTGGCACTGTCCCCAGCCAGGCAGGTGAGGAGGGTCGGATCTTGGCTTTCTGCTCTGCACACCTCAGGCTGATCCAGGAAGCCTCTGCTCCCTTACTCCCATTCCTTCTCTCTTACTCTCAGGTCTACGACTGTATGATTCCACCTCACCGTTCAAGCAGAAATGGCTGAGCCTGAAAATAAGAATGCCAGGGCTCCGTGTTTCAAATGGTGAAGCATTCCATGGAATTTTAGAATCTCCAAAGACCCCACGGCCAGGTTTCTTTGCACAGATGATTAATCATGGATTTTTACAGCCCGTTGTTCTTGATGTACTTGCATGACTTATTTTCATGGAATGCTTTTGTCTAAAGATGTGCAGAAATCATCCAGTTATTTTCGAATGACAAATACACACATGGTTTACTCATATATGCTCTTAAGTTTAAATATTCAAAGGTTTCAAGTAAAAACATCTTGAAAGAATCCATTTCACTGCTGTTCACTACTTTGAATATACCTTCCCACACCACTTGCCCCAAGAAAATAGATGTATGCATAGCGATGGTCGTGGCGTCATATGGAATCATCACCTGATTTCATCTGTTCATGCATATACTCAAGAAATACATCTTAAACCACCTCCGACACAATCCTCTCTTCCTCCAATAATGATTTTTGCAATTTACCATTGAGAGAGATTAATTCATCCAACAATGTCTGCTTCATTTGCTCTCCTTTTAAAATGCAATTATTCCTGGGCAAAGAAACATAATCCTGTAAGTGGTTATCGAGTCTCTTAATTGGCTGGTAGAAGCACGCCGAGTGGTTTCAGAGCTGGACAGAAGGAACTTAGGGAACTCAGAGTGGAAGGGTATAAGAAGGGCAAGTGGATCGCTAATCAGATTTTGTGGCTTAGGTTAAAAGCTAAGGAGCAATAACCAAGAGATCTTAGAAATCAGTGGCCTAAAGACAAACACGTTGCTTCTCTCTCATGTAATACTCCAGGGTGAGAATGTGGGTCGCTTTGCCCTGCACAGTCATTCAGGACTCGGGTTTCTTCCATTCTGTTTTTTACACCAATTGCATTTTGGAGAAGTGTGGTTGCCCAGGTAAAAAGTGGTTGGGTTAAAGATGCGTTTTGTCACCCAAGGTTTCTACACTCTGACATTACTATCTTTCCCTTTCCTTACTCTATTCTTTGGAAGTGATTCCACACTCAAGGGGAGAGAAATGAAGCTCTAACTCCTGGGAGGGTATATCTCCATTTATTGATATTTGTGATTCTTCTGTAAGGACGATTTGCCTTTTATCCCCATTTATTTATTTATCCAGTCATTTGTTTATGTCAACATTGACTCGTGAATATTTACTTTATTCTTTGGGCTATCATCCAGTCCTAGCATTATTTATTTTGTCGCTCAGATTGGTCCAGTCCTGGACACAGATAGTTCTTTCTGGCTGATTCCTGGGTCCCTTTGACATGCATGTGTACATATATACACTTCTGCCCTTTTGGGCACTGCAACATGTCCCAGCCTCATCTTGTTTTCTCTTTAAACTGGCCCCAGGACCAATCTTTTCTCCAAGAAGCCCTGGTTCCTTTTCCTGGAGGACAGCGACATTGTTAATTAACTATGCTCCAATACAAAATAAAACTTTTAAAAAAAGATATGTCACCATAAAAAAAAATTAAGAGTGGTAAAAAACAAAAAACAACAACAACAAAAAACACCACCACCAACAAGATCTGGGCACTACTGTTGCCAAGCAAACACAGAAAATATACCTATTTATATAACCAATGCATGCACACAAATATGCATCAGATCTGCATCTATCTGTCTGTCTATTAACGTGAACATGAGTTTATACTGACACCTCTGACCCCAGCTTAGCATCATTGCTAGTGTTCATTCCAGCGTTCTCCACTTACTTATTTGTGGCTTCCTTCTTCGACAGCAAGAAACTTGGCTAGGGATGCATGTGATGTGTAATTGTTGAGAGAAGCCAATTACGTTTGTTGATGACACATTCCTTTATGTTTGGTTCCTTTTCTTATATACCATCTTTTCTTCTGACTCTTTGTGAAGGTGAATCTTATGGCATTGATAAAGTTGTGAGCTATTTTTCTATGGATTATGTTTGCACAATGAGTTTATAAAAAAGCATTGAGTTCTCCTTTCTTCTTTAGATACTATCTATTCATGCCCTAAAACTTGTTCTTAACCCACTTCTTTCTCTAACCAGCATCAAATTAAAAGTGAATCTGTTTTAATACCTAGGACATTATGAGGGAACTTATCCTATTACTTTCCATTTAGTCTCATTTTTCTTCTCCTTTGTTAGTTTTATTATTAATATATCTATGTTGTCAGAATATTGAACATCTGCATGCTATTCTGTCACATTTATTCCCACCTGTTAATCTTAGTTCTGCAGTTGAATGCATTCGTGCTTTTCACTAAGATCTTATGTGGTTGTTTGACTCTGGTCCTTTTCTTGAGAAGAATTGGTGGGAAAAATACTTGAAGTTCTTGCAAATATCTTCACTATTTCTGCAGCCTATACATTGAATATCACCCGGGTTAAGGATAAAACGCTGGCTTTTTTATTCCCTGAATATCTTAAATACAATGCTTAAGGTCTTTTTGGATGTGAGGTGATGCTCTAGACAAGTAAGATGTCCATCTGATTACTTGCCCTCATTAGTGGCTGGTATTTTTTTGTCTACATGTCTAACATGTTATTTTCTTATTTTAAAGTCAAGCATTTTTATTAAAATATGTTTGATATTGCCTGTTCTGGTGAAATATTCCAGTAAACAAGGTTTTCATTCAATAAACTAGGTTGAATTCCCCTCTCCCCCCCAAAATAAAGTTATTTTTAATTTCCCCATAATTTTTGTTGTTGTTGTTGTTAATTACTTTACTTTGTTTTTCTACTTTACCTGTCAACTCTGGCAAAGATACTGGATCTTTCTTGCCTTTTTCCTATATGTAGATTGAATTGCTTTTACTTATCTTGGTAATTTTCATTTTCTATTTTTATTTTTTTTTTATCCTCTATTTTCCCTAAGGAGGCTTCCAGTCTAATATTACCTCTAATTTCATTTTTTTTTTCTTTCTGCAAGTATTTTTCTTTCTTCCCAAAGTCTTTGTTGAGTTCTATCAGCTTTTTTTTTAATCTGCTTTTTTTTTAAGCATATCCTTCCTGAGTGCAACTATGTCTAGTCTGTTTGTCTTTATGTTATCTATAGCTTCCTTAATTTTTCAGTTCCTTTTGTAATATCAGGTGACAATTTTAATCTGTTTTCTTTATTTTATCATGTTTTTGAACATGCTTCCCTTATACATTGGTTCCTTATCCAGCTCATTTTGCTCTTTATTACTACAATATCTATGATTGAAGTTTACGTGCAGTTTTTTTTCTGTTGCCATGACTAAATGAGATGAATTTTTGTACCTGAGGAGATTGCTGTGTAAGGATTTCAGGTTGATTAGTGTGGCGTTCCTGATTCACCAGCCAAGGCCTCCTACCTCTGTTACCGTCTCAATTCCTTTTTGCACAAATGTCTCTGTTATCCACCTCCACAGCTCTGGGTCACTTTCTACCCCTACTCTTGGTATATAAACCATGTCTCTCCTCTCTGCCCCTGTGTTCCAGCTCTGCCCAATATGAATCCCACTCCCAGGTGTTTTTTTCCACTTTGTCATTCTAAGTGGGAGAGTTTTTATTTTATTTTATTTTATTTTTATTTTTACCAATTTCTTTTTCTCTTTCTTTTTCTTTCTTTTTTAATTTTATTTTTTATTGAAATATAGTTGTGTTAGTTTACCATGTTGTGTTAATTTCAGGTATACAGCAAAGTGAAAAAGAATATATATATTCTTTTATATTTAGAATATATATATTTTGTCTATATATATTCTATATATATATATAGCTTTTCAGATTCTTTTCCCTTACAGGTTATTACAAAATATTGAGTAGAGTTCCCTGTGCTATACAATGGGTCCTTGTTTGTTATCTATTTTATGTATAGTGGTGTGTATCTGTTAATCCCAAACTCCTAATTTATCCCTCCTTCTCCCTTTCCCCTTTGGTAACTGTAAGTTTGTTTTCCATGTCTGTGTATGAAATAATGCCATTTGCAGCAACATGGATGGACCTAGAGATTATCATACTAAGTGCAGTAAGCCAGACAGAGGAAGACAAATATCATATGATATTGCTTATATGTGGAAACTAAAAAAATTTTTTTTAAAATTAAGAAATGATCCAAATGAACTTATATCTAAAAACAGAAATATGCCCACAGACATAGAGTTCTTATTTTTGTAAAGATTTCTTTTTTTAGCTTTTCAGAAATCATCTCCAAGTATCTTTGCTCATGCTATGACCACTTAGGAGAGCACCATTCCCTGTTTTTAACTTATCTGCAATTTGGAGCCAAAAATGATCTCTCCCATTTCCTCCAGGTTTTCAGATATGCTTGCTGAAGATGCAACTCTGAGATGGGTTCTTTCCTTTTGGAGGTGACTATTTGATGACAATTTCTATGTTATGGTGTTTTTAGGACTATCAGAACTTTCCTTCTCTTTCCTCCGCTACCTTTGCACAGCTGCCGAATCTGCACCCAGCCAGGCTGGCCCAGTTTATGTCCCCACCTACTTACGCTCTGGGATTCTAAAATATTGTCATTTCAAAAATGCTATGCAAATGGTATCACACAGTATGGAATTTGCTTATTTCATGCACTGTGTATGTATCCCTGAAAATGTATCCACATTGTTGCAAATAGTGTGTTCCTTTTTATTGCTGTGTAATATTCCACTATGTGTATGTACTGTAGCTTTTCTAACCATTCATCTGTTGAAAGACATGTGGACAATTTCTAGTTTTTAGCTATTATGCATAAAGCTGTTATGCACCTTTGTAAAATGTAAGTTTTCATTTTTCTGTGACAAAAGACCTAGAGTACAATTGCTGGGTTGTGTGGTCACCATATCTTTAGTTTTACAAGAAACTGTCAAACTGTTTTCCAAAGTGACTGGACCATTTACTTTCTCACTAGCAATGTATCAGTAATCCAGTTTCACTGCATCCCTACCAGTATTTGATGTTGTAATGATTTTTGTTTGTTTCATTTTAGCCATTCTGATAGTGACACACTAATATCTTACTGTGATTTTAATGTGTGTTTCCTGATGGCTGATTATTGTACTTCTTTTTATGTGCTGACTTGCCATCAGTATATCCTCCTCTTCAGTGAAATGTCTCTTCATGCTTTTTGCCCAATTTCTAGTAGGATTGATTGGTTTGTTTATTTATTTATTTATTTATTTATTTATGTAATTTCGGCCACGCCGCACAGCTTGTGGGATCTCAGTGCCCTGACCAGGGATTGAACATGGGCCATGGCGGTGAAAGTGCCAAATCCTAACCACTAGAACACCAGGGAAGTCCCCTGACTGTTTTTCTATTGTTGAGTTTTGAGAGTGTTTTCTATCCTCTGTACACTAATTCTATGTCAGATATGTGGTTTGCAAATATTTTCTCCCAGTCTGTAGCTTGTCTTTTCATCATCTTCATAGTGTCTTTGATACAGCAAAAAAATTAATTTTGGTAAGATACAATTTATCAATTGCTCCTTTTATGAACTGTGCTTTTGGTGTCAATTCTAAGTACTCTTTGCCTCACCTAAGATCCCAGTACCTTTCTTCTGTTCTTTTTATTCTAAAAGCTTTATAGTTTTACTTTAACATTTAAGGGCATAATCCATTCTGAGTCTATTTTTATATTAGATGTGAGGTTTAGCCCAAAGTTCATTTATTTTTTCCTACAGACATCCAGTTGGTCCAGTACCACTTGTTCTAAAAGCTCTCCTTCCTCCACTGAATTCCTTTTGCATCTTTCTCAAAAAATCAGGGGAACGTTTTTGTGTGGGTCACTTTCTGGGTCTCTATTTGATTACACTGATCTATATGTCTCTCTCCAATACTACACTGTCTTGATTATTATGGTTATACAATAAGCTTTGATATAAAGTAGAGGGATTGCTTGAACTTTATGCTTATTTGTCAAAGTGGTTTTAGCTATTCTAGGGCCAGTGCCTTGCTGTATAAATTTTGGAGTAAGTTTTCTATGTCTACATAAAACCTTGATGGGATTTTACACTTATATATAAATTTAGAGAATTAAGATCTTTACTATGTTGACCCTACAATCCATGAACAAAATACATCTCTCCTTATTCAGGTCTTCTCTGATTTCTTTCATCAGCAAATTGTAATTTTCAGCATATAAATTCTGGGCTTGTTTTAAATGCATCCTTTCGTATTTCATTTTCTTTGGAATAATTATAAATGGTATTGGGTTTGTAATTTTGTTTTTTGAAGATTTATTCATTATATATAAAAACACAGTTGATTTGTGTATGTTGTACATGTGTCTCATAACCTTGTTGAACTCACTTATCAGTTCTAGGAGTTTTTGTAGTAGATTCCTTGGGATTTTCCATGTAGACAATCATGTCATCTGAAGATACAGATAGTATTATTTCTTCATTTTCAGTCTAAATTTTTTTTTTTTTGACTTACTGCAATTGCTAGAACTTTCCAGTAATATGTTGAATAAAAAAGGTTAGAGCAGACATCCTTACCTTGTTCTTGATCCTATAAAGACAGAACTATCTTTTTTACATTTATTATGATGTTAGCTGTTGAAAAAATAGTGACTGTAAAGAGAAATTTGTTTTATTTTATTTTATTAATTGTTTATTTTATATTGGAGTGTAGTGGATTAACTATGTTGTGTTAGTTGCAGGTGTACAGCAGAGTGATTCAGTTATACCTATACATATATCTATTCTTTTTCAAATTCTTTTCCCATTTAGTTTATTACAGCATCTTGAGCAGAGTTCCCTGTGCTATACAGTAGGTCCTTGTTGGTTATCTATTTTGAATATAGCAGGGTATACATGTCAGTCTTAATAAATCGACTCACACAGTTATGGAGGCTGTGAAGTCCAAAATGGGCCAGGAGGCTTAAGACCCAGTAGAGTCCATGGTACAGATGAAGTCTGAAGGCTCGGCTTCTGAAGAAGTTTCTCTTTCTCATGGAAGTCAGTCTTTACAATCTACTCAGGCCTTCAACTTACTGGATGAGGCTGCTCTCACTGTTGAGGGAAAACTGCTTACTCGGTGCCCACTGATTTAAATGTCAATCTCATGCAAAAACACCCTCTGTGCTGATGCATAAAATTAGCCATCAGAGTGGTATGAGTTTCTTCCTTAGTACTCCATTAGCAGCATCCTACATACTTTGATATGCATATTTTCAGTTTTATTTTCATTCAATTCATTGTATTTTTAATTTCTTAGAGACTTACTTTTTTACCTACGGGTTACTTACAAGTATGTTGTTTATTTTCTAAGTATTTAGACGTTACCCTCTTTTCCTTCTGTTATTGGTTTCTAGTTTGAGTTCATTATGGTCAGAGAACACACTCTATATGATTTTAATTCATTTAAATTTGTTAAGGTGTGTTTTAGGGCCTAGGATATGATCTACCTTGATAAATGTTCCATGTGTACTTGAAAAGAAAAAGTGTGTTTGTTATTACCGTAGAGTACTGTGTTATTTCTTTCTGGCCTCCAGAGTTTCAAATGAGAAATTTGCTGTCATTAAAATTGGTTTCGTAAAGGTAATTTATCATTTCTCTTTGGCTACCATTAAGATTTTTTTCTTTGCCTTTAGTTTCCTGAAATGTACTTATTATGTATCTTGGTGTGAATTTGTTTGAGTTTATTCTTTTGGGGACTTTGCTTACCTTTTCTCAAATTGTGTTTTCCATCAAATTTGGGAAGTTTTCAGTCATTATTTCTTTAAATATTTTTTTCAGCCTTATTCTCTTTCTCCTTTCCTTCTGAGATTTCAAGGGGTCCATTGTTATCTCACAGGTTTCTGAGGCTTTGTTTGTTTGTTTTTCTTTTCTTTATTGTTTTCTCTCTGTTGTTTAGATAGGGTGAATTCTATTGATCTGTCCTCAAGTTCATTGATTTTACTGTCATCTCCAATCTAATCTTGAGCACATCACAGAGGTTTTTTTTAAAACTTTGTGTTATTACATAGTTCATGTCCATAATTCTTACTTGCTTTTTTTTTTAAATAACTTCTATTTCTTTCCTGAGATTTTCTATTTTTATTTGTTTCAAGAGAGTTTGAAATTGCTAGTTGAGGCATCTTTATGATGGCTGGTTTCAGAATTTTGTCAGATAATCCCAGCACTGGATTCATCTTGGGATTAGCATCCTATCACTGTCTTCTCTCATTCAGTTTGCAATTTTCTTATTTCAGTTGTATGTGATGAGTGAATTTCAGTTGTACCTGTTACATTTTGTCTATCATGTTATGATTTTCTGTGCCTTATTTAAATCTTTTATTTTAGTAGGGAATCACTGTGATGTTTAGCGGCTGGCGTTCCCAAGACAATTTAATCTTCAGTACCTTTGTGCTGTTATTTTGGTCTGCTTGGTTTATCTGGTGCTGCTGGGGCTCTACTGGTCCTCACTGGTTCTGCAGAAGGGGCAGAAGGGGTTCCCTTGCTGGGTGTGCTAGGTGTCTTTCAGTGCTAGAGGGAGTCAGGCTTGCCTGTTTTCCAAAACAGGCGGCTCGTGTGGTTGTGTCTATTAGCCCTGGTGTTTCCTGGTGGGGAGTGAAGCCTCTCACCCAGTGAAGACAAGGAGACTTCCCTGAGAGGGGACTTGTTAAGGCAGGATCCTCCTGCCTGTTAGGACAGAGGGGCCTGCCTATCAAGGTCTTGTTGACGTGGTGGTCCCCATGCCCCTGCTGTCTCTAGGTAGGTGCAAGAGTCTCAGGTCCCTGGCCACCAAGGGGCTTTCCTGGCTGGTCCTCTCTTTGCAGCTGATTCCCTAGGGCTGATTCCTTCCAAACTCATATCTCTCTGTAGGGAAGGGAGTCTCTGGCCACGTGGCAAAGAAGAGCACTTTCCCCTGCTGTCAGGGTGTTAGCTCACTTGATGTTGTCAGAGGAACCTCCGTACAATCCAGAAGCAGAAGGAACCAACCTGTACTGCCCTCTTTTGCTGCGTCAGGGGTCAGGAAACTCCGGGTCTGAGTCATCTTCTCTGTTGGGTGGGGGAGCCACATTCCCTCCAGTCCTGGGCCCCCAGGTCAGTTCTTCTTCTTCTCACTCCTTTTAGAATTTTTCTTTGTTTGTCTCTTGTGTCTTTCAGGTGTTTACAGTTGTGCTTAGTAAGGAGGACCAGGGAGAAACAGGTGTAGGTCATGTTGTCTAGACCAGAACTCAGTTTTCTTTATTTTTTTCTTAATATGGGATTTGGGGAAACTATGTAGGCTATTCTGCCAACAGAATCTTGCCCTAACAGAAAGTTTAGATTGCAGATATATTTTGAAGGTAAGTCAATGAGGATTTACTCAATGATTAGATATGGAGTTTGAGGGAAAAAGAGTAATCAGACAGAATTCAATTTGGGATCTGAAGAACCAGAGGAAGAATGACCCATTAATTGAGATGGTGAAAATTGAGGGAAGCCAGGTAGGCTAGAGGTGTATTCAGGATTTTGTTCGTACATGTTAAGTTTTAGGTATTTGGCAGTCAACACATTTGGGAACTGTCAAATAAGCAATTTATTACATGAACCTAGAGTTCATGGTAGTGGTCTTTTTTGAATTAATAAATCTGCCAGCTTGTACATGGCAGCTATAACATTAAAGCAGAAAATGTTTCAATATTTTAGTGTATGTAGTAGCACTAAGCCAAGTTATTTGATCTTGGAATCCCACATTTAGAAGCCTATCCAATCACTTGCTATTGCTTTTAAGTGTCTAGTAACCTTTACAAGGATGAAAATGATTGTATCTAATTTTGGAAACTGAATATAATTGTGTCACTAAGCAATTCTATGAAATCCAGGGAGAGGAGATTAACTTGTTTAGAACTTTATCACTCCAGAATTTCACCCCTATTCTTAGTCAAAGTGACAGTGGGTGTCTATTCAAAATGCTGAGAAGAGCAAATGAGAAATCAGAAACAGGCTTGCAAAATTACCATTTTATTGGAGAAGACAGAAAATATAGAAGATGCCTTCTGGAAACAAGAGGGTGACATTGAGCGTTGTTGGTTCAGGCAAAGGATGAGACAGACAATTATCTCATACAGTCAGAAAAGAGTAGGGTAGCCCCTAGACACACACACACTTTTATTTGCCATTGAAGTACGACATCTGTTAAAAAACAGGAATGTAACTTAAGTGCTTTTTTCTTCTTAGGGCAAGAACTAGCCTTTGGGAAACTGAGCCTATCCAATTTTAGGCAAATATTATTAAAGGCTTTTTGTAAGAAAGTTATGATGAAAGACAACTGGTAATTTCAGGGCAGGCCAACACAGCAGCAGAAATTACTGAATAGTCATTGTAAATAGGTATTTTTAAATGACCCTGCATTTCAAAAAAGATACACCTATGAAAGTCAACATGAGAGGAAACTTTCATGAGTCATGTGAAAAAAGATAGTGTTCAGAGGAATTGGGAGCCTATAACATTTTCATTTTTCTTTGATATACTGCCTTAAAACACACAAGAGTTTTTTGTTGGTTTTTTGTTTGTTTTGTTTTGTTTGTTTGTTTTAGTCTACTAAAATGTCAAAAAAGAAAATCTCACTTAAGTTAATGGAAAGCTCTGGTTGTGATATTGCAAGACTATCTTAAAACATGCCTCTTATTTGCACAACCATTTTTTTAGTTTTTTTGAATTGTACACAATAACCTTTTAAGATAAGTTTCCTCAATCTGTTTGGTTATTCCTAAATTTCTTTGTGGCATCAATAAGACGCTAAGAATCTTAACTTTTCTCCTTCTCAACCTCCCCTTCTTTTTACTCTTCTCGACTTAAAATATGCGGACTGGATCACTTTTCAGCCCTATCCCACTCTGTGTTTTGCTAACTAATATTTTATTTCTAAGCTGCCTTTGCTGTACTATAAAAAGAAAACAAAATGTAATGCTATAGCTGCAGGTGAAAATAACTATATGTGTCCAGATCTCCTGTGATCACAAAGCATGATAAACTTCTTAGAGGCAAAGTTTAAAACATCCAGTGGGTTTAGATTTCATGATTAAATTTGGAAGCCAAATATTTGTATTTCCTGTGAAATTTTAGTGTCCTTTAGAGTTGGAGCATGTTTGTTTTGCTTAAAGCAACTTTCTCTTTGATTGTTGAAGCATTTCATTCACTCTGTAACATGTTATACCAAATCTACATACTTTATGTTTTCCATTTTTTTTTTTTTTCTGAGAACAGTCACCAGAAATTGTGTTCTCAAGTGCCAGGAGAGCAAGGGCATTGACCTCTCCAGTTGGAGTTTTAGGCCACCTTCTCCTTGTCACTCTCAGCTGTAATTTAAGATATCAGCTTTAAATTATTTAGCGGTTTATAAGTATAAATAATTTACCAGTCAACCAGTAAGGCGACAGCCCATTAATCAGCCCATGAACATGTGCACTGGTGTCATGCTGTGGTCTGCATTGCACTGAGTCCTGTTGAGGTCCACGTGCCCAGAGCCACTCTCCCCCCCACCCCAAGATGTGACCTGTTTTGCTTGTGGATTGAATTAATTGGGGCTCAAATTGAGAGGTGCACTCAAGACCTCTAACCTTCAGAGGTGGAACCAAACTTTGTTACGGGGGCAGTTGCAATTGTGGCTTTTCTGATGCTGACTTCTTATAACCGTTCTGTGACATCACCAAAGGAAATATGTGGAGAAAATAGATGAAGGAATAACATCTTACAAGATAGGTGTGATTTTTGAAATAAAGGATGTGTGGTAATGTTGAATGTTTATTTTTATCTTCTTGTCTAGGTGGTTGGTTTTTAAGTCTTGACTGGTTATTTTTTCAGGAGCTACATTTCCTGTCTTCATCCAGGTGTTCTAATGACAACGTGGCAGTTTCTTTCATAACCTTTGGGCATTTTGTTTATAATTCAAGTTACTGATGGGCTTTCTTTCTTTTTTTTTTACCATAAGGTTAGTACTATCCTAAGTCTCATTAGCCTTCTAAGGACGTACATCACCTTCCTATAAAAATAATGACATATTAATTTAAAATGCATTCAAAATTTGTACAACAGAATGATGAGGCTATTCTTTTGGTAAAACTGTAGAGTCTCTACATAAGGGTAACTGGTAACCCAAGCGACCGTGTGGTTATGCAGACCCGCCTTTGGGGTATTAGGACACAGAGAAGAAAGCTATGAGCAGGGCTGGTACCACCCTGATTGTCTCTAACTGCTCTGTGTTTCCAGTTTCTGCCTCCTTCTCTCTGGAGGCGCAAAGTAAGACCCAAAGTTCTGCACTGCCCTCCCCCATAACAGTGCGCATCAACCCTGCCTCAGCTCTGGGTATTCCCAAGAGAAGGTGCCCCCTGGCACAGCCCGACCCCTCTCTGCCGTGCTGCGTCCTTGAGAGTCCGAGTTTCACTCTGGCCCGAGAAGGACATTCCTTCCCCAGCTTCAAGTTTCCTTTAACAACCTGGACCAGAGATTGCATAGGTTCTGTCCAAACTCTGTCAACGCTGTCATGAATTCAGCCCCTTTAACTTTTGCTGAGGCAGCCACAGAGGCTAGTTTCAAGGTGGTGTCCAAAGTTCATAGTGAAATTTTATTGGGACTATTTTCCAAGCAGGAACATGAACCCTCTACTTGGGGCATCTCTCCCCGGACTTCATGTGACATTCAGCCTTGCCCTGGCTCATGTAATCCTGGCTAAACAGAAGCTCTTTACCCGAGCTCGCCACAGACCTAAATCCTAATCTACAGAGTTCATCTGCCTTTTTTCAACCAGTATCCAGACTTGATCACCTGCCCTTTGTCTAACACAGATCCACGTAACTGTCATTTGATGAGGGTGTATTATGTGCCAAGCGCTGAGGAAATTGTTTGGCAGACATTTTACCACTTAATTCTCCTCCTAACACAAACGTGTTAACCAGGGTGCTGTAGATTACTGAAGCAAGCACTAGGAGAGTGAGGGTCCAGTTTAGGCCTGTCTGACTCCAAAGCTCACGCCCTGTGTATACTCTACTTTGTGATCTCTAATCCAGTCTAAACACCTACAATCCTCGCTGGCTGACTTCTATCTGGAATGAATCCCCATCGCTCCCACTTTATTCTGAATGTCTCTCTATTCCCTTCTCCAATGGAACCACTCCTTTTAGCCAAAAGTGACAACACTAGCCTAAAAATGCCCTGGTCTCTGAAATCTGGTAATAATTTTTGCGTTAATCTATTAGTCACCTATTTTATTTACATGCGTCCTGATATGGAAGAAGTCAGGTGATGTTCTGCTCCCCCTCTGATTCAATTTAGTATAATTTGGAGAAAGAATATGCATTTCCCATCGAATTCTAAATTGGACCATACAGCAAATTGCTTTCCTGGGTTCTTTAACTCCAAAATGCAGTTCGTGGCTCCTGCAGCCTATAACCAAGAGCCTCAGGTTCTTGTTTCCCTGGTGTGGGCACTGCCCCTTAAGATGTTACCTTGTGTCAAACTTTTCCCCAAACTTTGCAAGTAAAGGGGGGAAATGAGAACCACGTGTGAAAACACTAAGGATCCTTGGCCTCTCCAGTAGAAGGATTTCTTATGACCCATTTTTCATGTTAACTTCTTGAATCCCTTCTGTCTCCTGGTACTCCTTGTATTTTTCTTCTCACTGAACTTTTTTGTGAGTCCCTACTCTCTCTCCATCCCTGGCTGCCTCTGGAAACCATGTCCGTCTTCTACTTTATTAAGCATTGCATGTCCCATGTCTCTTTGTATTGACTTGTCCTATGCCCTCTCTGCCCAGAGCCCAGGTTTCTCAGGCAAACCACTGCCAAGGACCGTTCATGGGTTTTCCTGTATAAAATCAAGCATCCATATAAGAGAGAAATTACACTGTGCCTCTAAAAGACGCTTCTTCACACATAATGGTCAATCAATTATTTGCTGAATGAAGAAACACCTTTTCTTGTACTTGCCATTAACTTTGGCATGTAATTAAAAATAATCTGGATTGTATGTAAGGATATCAAATCCCTCCAACTAGCCTATACCGTCCCTAAATAAGCCACTTTATACTCACTTTGAAACTTCCATAACATAGCAGATGCAGGGCCAAGCTAAGTAAGTTATTTAGATATTTACTGAATTAATTGTACTCATCATACAGTTCCAATCACCTACGACAATGAGGGAGTCCAGAGAATTAGCACAGAAAGAGTAAATATGCACAAGGCACACTCATGCTGTACCTTTCTGTATGGGAGGCTCACCCACTCCCCATGTCTACCACCTGGGGAAGTTCTGGCTCTATTAAAGATTAATCTTAAACTTCAGTCCACCAGCAAATCTTTCTCTAGACTTAACTCCGTGCCAATGACTGTACCACCTTCATTTCTCTGAATCCAGTGCCCACACAGCATCTGGCACAGAATTGTCACTCAGGAGGTATTTGTTCAACTAATTTAAGTAACAATTCTGTACTTAAGTTCACTGTAGTGAATAAAAGCACAACAGTCTTATCCAAAGAAAAAACAATAATGATCAATTGTTTATTTCTTAGGAGAAAATGATAGCAAAGCACACATTACACCTGGTCAAAGCAGACATTAAATATTTTTTTAAAAAATATTTTGGTTTGTTCTATCATTATGATATGTCTCAGGTTTTTTCTAATTAATCATTGGCATACTATTACATATTCAGCAAATGTGGGACACTCATCCTGAATAGTAGTAAGGAAATATGGCTTATCGATAAAATAAATGTTTTCCTGTCTGGATGACATATTGCTATGTAATAGAGTAGCCAGGGACAAAACTCTTGGCATATAAGGAAAATTATGAGGAGGGTTATAATATATAAAAATGACAAAATAGGCAGTTACAGGACCAAGACTGGATGTGCGCTCAATGTGAGGTAAAAAGTTAACACCCAACAAAAAGACAAATATCTTAGGAATGTCTTCATTTTTAGCATTTGTGACTTTCATTTAAACACATGAAGAATTACCTTTGGAAAATGCATTTGATAGAGGAGCATTTTTGTCACTAATTGCTAAAAAAGCCTGGACCTTTCAATATCAAACTTTATTGTGCAGTGCTCAGGAATATATCATTTTATTGGGAGAGGATTCATACGACTCATAGAAAGTGTATGTTTGAAATGGTCTTCCAGCAGCCTGAGTTCTCCTACAGCTGTAAGGCTCCTTGTGTACATCTTGTTGGCTGTGGAATAACAATTTCTAAATGGTCAACTATCGGAACTATTCTAACAGGGGTGCACAGGACCCCAAGAATATCCACTTTAGTCCTGGGCACAGCGCTTTGAATGCAGCTCTACGTGAAGACATGTAATTTTTTTAAGGAAATTTTTCTCTTAATGGACAGTCATAGTCTAAATATCCAGTTGGAATATTTTCTAGACATTTTTTCTCCTCGTTCTTTAGAATATTTTCACTAGCTCTTAGCAACAGTGAATGCAAAGGGGATGAACCTAAAACGTCAGCTGTGTTCACCATTAGGAGATTTCATCAAACTTGCAGACATTTTTAAAATGTGGAAATTTGATATGTGAAGTTTACTAACGATCATAAATATAGGTAATTGAAAATTGGTAATTTTGTATAATGGATATTACATAGCCTTATTAATTTTGGGAATCAGTTTGAAATAGTGAAAACTATGGAGTACAGGGTCTTGGAATGGAAAGTAATCTCAATGTAAAGAGGACACTGAGATTAGAAACCTTAGGAGATTTAGAGATAGAACCTAAATTTCCATTTTTTAGTACAGAGTTATTTAAACTACTAAGAACACATTCAATTCATTTTGGGAAAAGCATAGGAATATTTAGAAAGATATTTAATTTTGTTCAGAAGTGATCTCTTCACAAAAAGTCAGTCCAGTACTTGCAATTACATTTATGCCCATTAATTCCCCTCACAATCGTGTTTATAAAAATACTCTGATGGGTGAACATCACCAGAGACAGGCAGAGTTGTCACAAATTCCATGTCACTGGCATCAAACTAATGAGATTTTGACAGAGCCATGAAAACATGATTCCTCATGCCATTCGACAATCATACAATATGTGCAAGTTACCTTTATTCTTTGGCAAAACTAAGCAGTCAACAAAAAGTGTCCCATGCAATGTACTGAATGAACCCGTCCCCCAAGCTAACAGTAATTCTAACAGTTCTTTTAATTTTATTGAACAAGTTTAATGAATTTCTCATTGTTTCAGTGAGCAAGATTGGATGGTATTTCAGTAGTATAGCTTCAGATTTTAATAATGCAGTGCAAAGGTTATGATACCAAAATATTAGCATATGAAACCCAGAAACTATAGAAAATAGCAGAATGTGCAGTGACTGATTTTACTTTGAAAAACAGGGAGTGAAAAATATTTTCCCTGCACTTTTAGAACCTAACTCTTTTACAAAATTCATAAGCTTTACAAACCTACTATTATTTTAAAATATTTCCATCTTCCAGTAGGCATTACCCATATTTTATGAATGGTAAAAGGAATGCAAAGTTAAACCATTTACATAAGGACCTCAAATTCTACTTTGAACAAGGTAAAGAGGAAGATACAGCTATCTGTCTACACATACACGCATATCACATGCATGCATATATAAGCAAATAAATAAAAATTATGTTAGAAATTTCCAAAATATAAAAAGTGAATTAAAGGATATGTTTGCCAAAGATTGATGAAGCATATACATCTAGAGAATATACTAATTTTTCGTTGGATTTGAATTTCTGTAAAAAGAATTATACCATTTATTTTCCTTAGGGCACACGGATAAGTAAATTATATAACTTGAAAGTGAAAACACTCCTTCAAAACAGGAAAGCATTTTGTTTTACACTTTAGCAGAATGTGTTGGATTTGGAGGCCTGGGGAGAAAAAGCACAAACTAGACTACAATGAATAACATGTCAAAGTGTATACGCAACATGAAAATGAGCAGATATATAAAAACAAAAAATACCGTTTATAAATGAAGTTATATTCTCTTGGGCATTTTGAAACCTATAGGGACCATGTTCATAACAGAAAAGTTAACCTACCTGGAAGGTAAAATCAGAAAAGAATTTAGGAGAAAATGTAAAGTTGAAATGGAGGCAAATACTATCAAGTGTGTTTCCTGTTGTTGTAAAGATACATGTTGACAGTGAAGAGCCAGGATGAATGTAACCATGAAAGAAAACCAAAATAGAAAACGGTTCCCTGCGTGTCTGCCGTGAATCTAGAGACTGGCAAAGGATAAGGATAAACTGCCCTTAATTTAAATAAGATATCCATATCTTCCACGAGGGAATTAAGTTCCTTAGGTGTGTAGTGCATTAAAAAAAAATACTCAGGGACTTACCTGGCAGTCCAGTGGTTAGGACTCCGTGTTTTTACTGCCGAGGGCCCAGGTTCGATCCCTGGTCGGGGAACTAGGATCCCAAAACCTGCACGGGGTGGCAAAAATAAATAAATTAAGTAAATAAATTTTAAGAATATTCAAATTTTAATGAGGTTCTAACATTATTCAGAGACAGAGTGAAAGTGAGTGAGCAAGCTGAACAGAGAGAGAGGGAGGAAGGAAGGAGGGAGGAAGGGAGGAAGGAAGGAAGGAAGGAAGGAAAGAAGGAAGGAAGGAAATGGCTTCATAAAGTTTACAATTAATTTTTAAAATTCAAGAATCAGGCTTTTGAGAAAAAGATATTGTTAGAAATCAGAGGTTTGGGAACATATTATTTGAGGAAAAATATTTAGGGAATTTTAAAAACCTGATAGCAAAAGCTGAAAAAATGAAAGCATCCTAATTTTCACCTTTGAGCTTAGACTGGCCCTCTGGATAGAGGAGAAATGGTCTTAATACTGAACTTAGAGTTTTTTCCCTTTCTTAATAAAGGATGAAACTTTTGTCATACTTAGGTCTGCTTGTGGCCTTCATCGGCTAAGCTTTTCTTAGAATACACATTCTCTAGCCTACCTTTGTGACTTCCAGGCAGTGTCAATGCGTCAAGGATGACGCTACATCATTCATAAGGATGAAGCTACATCATTCATAAAACATACAAATGGAGAATGGCCCAAAGTGCATGTTATTCATTGCAGTAGTGTGTGACAAGAAGTAGCAGTCAAGTTCATGTTAGGAAATATTTATAAACAGAGTAAATTCTCTTCACCAAGAATTCATATGTATTAGTGAGCAATTACAAGAAATTTTTGAGCATCCCTAGAAAACAATATGTGTGTATAAGAAGTAATAAGGATTTTGAAAGAAATGAATATTTATAACTGTTATCTGTTGTTCTTCAAGAGATTGTTAGCATAAATTCAGAATGACACACATGATCTGTTTGCCTTTTATAAAATTGCAGTCTCTTTTTAGATATATAATATTAACTAAATGTAATAAAAATCCCTTTCAATCTTAGAATCAGCTCCTTGCTGACCTACAGAGGGAACAAGGAATTCAGCCTCAGAGTCACTAAGCCCTTGGACCTTGCTCGGCCAGGGCTGATGGATGGAGATTCTTTGTGTGGTTCACAGCAGGGCTCAACTGGCTAAGACTAACCAGCCCTATCCCAGAGTTTGATGCAGGCAGCAAAGTGCTTCATACAGAGACAGGCTTCCTAATGTACCCCCGTAAAGAATTATCTCAAAAGAGTGTGAAATGGCGGGAAGAGTAGAGATAATCATCGCTGATTTCATTTTCATCTTGTACCAGATGAGAAAAGGTCCCTGTGGATTTAGCCTTCGAATGGACATGGCCCCAGAGGGAACCTTCCAGTCTTGCAGACCTGGCCTAATTGCAAAACCTCTGTGTCAGCCAGTGTCCCGCAGAAACAGCTGGCTTAGAGAGTGTAACCCAACAGGTACTTACAAAAGCCATTTTGCAAAGGTGTGGGCAAAGCTGAGGGAACTGGAATGGTGAAGCATCTGGGACCAACAATAGCCAATAGACATGACCATGCTTGGGCTTGGAGGCTCAAGGGGAGGATGCAATTTACTTGGAACCCAGAGAAAACTGACCCAAGAAAGAGCCATGAGATTCAATTGCAGTCACTGCCAGTCCCTGCTGAGCTAGATAGGGGCAGGAATAATTTCCCAGACCACCCTCTATACTCCTGCTGCTGCCTCCCACTGGTCAAACACAAAGTATTATGTCACTCTCCCCTAGGGCTTTCTCATTATTCTTGTAATAAAATCTAAAAATACAAATCTCTTTCAAGGCTCTACATGAACAAGTGTCTACTTTTCCAACCTCACTTAATACAACCCATCCCTCTTGTTCACTGTATTGTAACTGCATTTAACTTTCTTGCAGTTTCTGGAACAGGCCAAACTACTGTTTGGGGGTCTTTGTTAGATGTGTTGTTTTGTGTGCCTGAAGCACAGCTCCCCCAGAATTTAGTTTAGTTGGCTTCTTTTCTTCCAAACATCCTCTTGGTGAAGCCAGATCCCAACTCCAACCTAAATGGACGTGCCCTACTTGGGTCCAACCACTCCCGCTGAGTTAGTGTCTTCTTGCACTGGAATTATCTCATTTGTCTGTTATTTATTGTCTTCACTAGAATATTAGCTCCTTAAGAGCAGGAGCTTTGCCTGTATTGTCTACCAATATTTCCCCAGAGTCTAGAACATGATAGGAGCTCAATAAACATTTGTTGAGTGAATGAATGTGTATAAAACTGAATAAAGGTATATTCCAACTAATTTGCCTAATGAGAAATGCCTACAAGCACTCAAAATCTGAGGCTTTAAAAAAAATTCTATCAGATATAACCTTTAAATTGTTACCTCATTTTACTTACTAGGTTTGAAATAAAAGGCTAGACTCCGAGAGGATTAAAAATATGTAAATTTAGTTCTTGTACTTAAAATATTTAAACTCAATAGAGGAATGAGTAATTTATATATAACACCAGACCGATTATACGTGCAATAATAGGTATTGTGTAAGAAAGTGTTAAATAGTTTTTAAAAATGCAAATATGTCATTTGAATAGAAATTTGGAGGAAGTTTATTTGAGGTAGACATTGAAAATAGTAAAGATTTTAACAAGTGGGAATGGAGGGCGGGAGGCATAAAAACACAAGTGTGAGCTGAGATGAAATATGAAAAGTCATGGGCCATATTTGGGAAGAATGAGTAATACAGTTTTACTGGACAATAATAGAGATTAATATATTTGTGGGCTGGTTATCATGAACCACAAATTATATAATTTAATCTCAAAATAATTCTGTAACAGGAATTATTATTATAACCATTTTATAGATGAGGAATCTGAAGAACAGAGATTAATTTACCCACCCAAAGCCATATAATTATGAAGCTGTAGAACGAGGGATTTGAACTAATGCAGTTTGAATGCAGAACATTATTTAAAAATAAACCAGAAAAGTAGACGGAGGCATAGGAAAGAAAATTCTTGAAAGCAAAACTGCAGATTTGGCGCTTGATCTAGAAAGTGATAGAGAATCGAGCATGTTTTTGAGTAACATTTATATGGAAACAATATAAAATAACATCATATTATATGTTATATATACTTATAATTTATATATGTACTAGGTATGCATATATGCTATATATACATATAATTTATACACATATGTATGAAATACACATACACGAAGAGATAAAGGAAATGCAGCTAAAAGTTAACATTATTTATCTATTAGTATAAATTAGTATATAAATTGGGAAATTTTTAATCTTCTTTTACTACCTGGATTCACTGGAATTTTTACAATTTCAACATACGTAATTTTAATGATCAGAAAAATAAAATTTATAGTTTACCATTAATGTCTAGAACTGCATCTATGAAGGTCTAAGGTAGGTTAGTCTTCAAGGTAGTGCGAACAATGTGATGGACTCCAGAGCAATCATGGAATTCAAGTAAGAAAAAGCGAATGGGATATCCTTCAAAGAGAGAGTCAAAGTGTCAAGGCAAATGGCCTCCTTTACTAAGTGAACAGACACACGGCTCTGATATCCTAAGAAAACAAGTTGATAATTCACAGCTTACTTTATTTTGCCAGAGCTTCAGTTCTTCTTTACATAGAAACACATTTCTATTTTTGTAGAGAAAGTTGGAGGAGAATTAGGAATCCATACACAATTTTTACACATAATAACTTTTCTTTTTTAAAAAGGTAGAATTTTTTTCTTTATTCCACACAATTGACTTGCATACACTGTATTTTTTTTTATTTTTTAAAAATGTGGTAAGAACACTGAAGATCTACCTTTGTAACAAAACTTTAAGTGTACAACACAGTTTTGTTAACTATAGGCATGATATACAGCAGATATCTGGACCTGATTCATCTTGTATAACTGAAACTTCATAAACTTCTCAAGAATTGATTTATCATGCATATGAAGGCATCGATTTTAAAGCTTAATTTAGGTTCAGCTTGAACCAAACGCCAAACAATCATTAGGTATATAGCATGTTTCTCTTTACCATCACCATTCAGTCATGTCAGAGTCATTTTAACCAGAAGGATTAATGATATAAGTAGGATGAAAACCTTCCCTTCCTGCAAGTGTGAAGCATATTTTCCTTGCTGTTGATGGATAAGTTTACTTTTTTATTATTGATAAAGTTGTTTGTTGCTTTTTTTTTTTACATTGGCAGGAGGCTTTTATTACAGGGGCAAACATACCTTGATAAGAATAGCTACTACTGAACATTTACTATGTGCCAAACACTGTTTTAAGCACTTTGTAGGTATTACATAATTCAATTTTTACAAAATAATCCTATTATTAACCTGGTTCCACAGATGAGGAAACGGAGGCACAGAGAGGTTAAGTAACTTGCTGAAGGTCACACAGGCAGTAAGTGGTAAAGCTGAGATTCAGAGCCAGGCAGCCTGCCTAAAACTGAAAAATCGACCATAGAAATATAAGTACGTCATTTAGAGACAGGGAATATAAGGACCAGCAAGAGTCAACTCACTGCAAGAATTGAAAGCAGTTGACTCTGGGGAGCAGGAATTGATAAAGTTTTGAAAAGATTACAATGGTGAAAATTTCTCGGTGTGAAACAATTTAAAATACTGAAACAAACTAGAAGGAAGAAAATAAATATTTTCAATATGACCACGTGGACAATCACTGAAAATTTTATGGTATGTCCTTCCTGCCTTTTGCTAAAAAAAAGTATGTATTTGCTATCATAAAATATATATAATTTTCCTGTCTGACTTTTAATTTTAACATTATAAAATAAAATTTTCCCGTATTATAACTAAAGCAATAGCTAGCTCACATTCTACCATATGGAAGTACCATAATTTATTTAACTATGTCCCTATTATTCAGCCCCTAATTGCAATCTTCAATCATATCTTTATGAATAAATTTATTTTCCCATTTGTTTCTAGTGATATTTGTGAGATATTTAGAAAATTTTATTTTTTCATTATGAAGGCCATGCATTCTTCATTATATAAAAATTAGATAGCATGTAAACATTTTTTAAATCACAAATAATTATGCCAATATATATTGTCCACATTTTGCTCCATTGCTCTTTTTATTATTACAAATTTGGCATATTTTGCATTCAACAGCATATTGTAAATATCAATAAGTGTGTCCACATTATTGTTCTTAATAGTTCATCACACGGATTCATCATAATTAATCAGTCCAGTGTTGGTGGGCCAGAACCTATAGCAATTCTGTGTAGATATCCTTGCCCTACATTGTTGTGCCCTTCTCATATTTTCTTGTAAAAGTGAAATTCCAGAGTATGTACTGTAAATGATTTATCATACACATTGTCAAATTGCCCTGCAATAGCCTCATTAGGGCATTGGCATGCTACTTTTCCCATACTCTTTCCTAGTATCACCATTTTTTAAAATCTTCATTCGTCTGAAAGATAGAAAAGTTATGTATGTGTGTTTCATTTCATTTGCATATAATTAGGGCTAAATTTTTTATTATTTATTATCTTCACGTAATTTCTAAACTAATTATTCATGTATGTTGATATTGTCAATGTCTATAGCGATGTTTACTGTTATTCTTATGGATTTGAAATTAGTTTTTGTATTTCAAGGATATTAAACCTTTTTAATATATTTTTGTGTGTGAGAAAGAATATATTCCACACACGTACTTTTTGCCTTTTAACTTTACTTTTATAACCCAAAACTTTAATTTTTTATGTACTCAAATTAATACTTTCATTTATAGATTCACCTTGGTTTTGTGCTTAGGAAGTCCTAAGCACGTAATTAAATTACATTAACATTCACATATTTTTTTAGTTTTTATGATTTATTCTTACACTTAAATACTTATTCCATTTGCTATCATTTTTTGCATTTAATATAGGTGCTTCAACATTTGTTTATTTGCTTGTTTAGTCTTGAAATGATAGACTCATCTACCAGCTTGTAATTCTTCCATTCGATATCTAACATTTCCCAAATATCTAGGAGTATCTTTGTTATGGTAAAGCTAAGGCCAGAGATAATGAGTTGACAGCCTACTTTTAAGAAGTAACCAATTTATGAACAGTTTGCGGGGAGCACAGATTCGTCATAACAATTACACTGTAAACATGGCTTTATCTCAGCAATGGCATTTGAACAGGATCTTAATTACACATAATATTCTGATAGGAAAAGATGAAGTTGTAGGCATTTCAGGTAGAAGAAAGAGATTGTCTTTTATAGTCTCCTTCTGTTTCAATTTTAAGGCACACCACTATTTCTAATGTAATTTAATTTATTGACATCAAGAATGGAAGTTTTCTGGTTTTAGAATCATGGCACTATAATATGCTATCTCTGCCTCAAGATATCCCATCTGTGTTTATATTCACATATATATTCATTACATAAATGCTAAAGGAATGGGAACTTGTCCAGTCTCATATTTTTTAAACATAGATCATTGTGCCTTAAAAAAAGTTATCCCAAGAATTCTGAGAACGTATTTGGCTGTTTCTTTTCATTTGTCTTTCATTGTTATAAAGTTTGACTTTCATTTAGTCCCCAAAACTTTTTTATTTCCTTAGTACGTAGGGATCACAATGAGAAATTCAGAGTAAGGACTATCTTGGGCCACTAACCCTACGTTGGCTATAAAATCTTCTGAATCTTCTTCATGATTAAAATGTACTGGCTGTAAAATTACCAGGCGACGAAGAAGCTATGCTGACAACTGCAGAAAGTATTTCATGAGGGGGAAAAAAAAAACTCATCATTTTTCACAAGCTGATTCTCTTTTGCTCAGACTTATATTGTAAGCTTGCATTGTCCTCATACCCAATGATGAATGTATGTTGATGCCTCTTTCTCCTTTAAAAACTACGTTTCCCTCTGAGTTCTGTTTGTCACAAGTGTTGAGACACACAGCTGTCTATCTGCAGTGGTTCTGCATACTTGTATGTTGAAGAACGGATTCCAGTAAATGTTTTTATAAACCAACAGTACCGTCTGTTCCTTTGTTCCTGACTCAATTCCTGAGTCTTCTTAACTTTTAAGGAATTATTACTTCTGCTTATGACTAATGAAAAACAGCAATCCAAACATGGCTTGGAAATTAGAACGTAAAGCTAAGGAATATTGCCATTTTAATACTCTAAAATTTGAAATACTCTGTCACTAGTTGTTGCAAGGACAGTATTTCTAAAATGAATAATACCGGGGTTGCGGGGGGGGCAACAAGGCACAGATGTTCTATAACAAAGCGTGAGGGGAAATAAAAGTGCATGACTGTGCACACTTTCAAGGAATGAGGAAAATCAGCAAGCCAAATCCAAACTGTGCTAAATATCAATATCTTGTCCTATTGAGACTCAGTAAGCAGAGTGTCAGTTAAGATGTGTGGCAAAGGCTTGCATGCATAGACTGCCATGAGGGAGAGTGTTATAATTTAAACTTTTAAACTTGGCGAAATGTAATATGATGCCCGCGGAGGTAACAAGAAAGCATTTTAGGATTCTTGTTTGTAGGTCACAGAAATCAACCTTGGGTCATGGCTGTCTTAAGCAAAATGGGAAACCGATTGAAAGGATACGGGGGACTTGGAAAATGCACAAGAAACTGGATCCAGACTTGGGTAACAGACAGAATACATGTGGAGTACAGGCAACGTGAATCCAGAAAAGTTGAGTGGCGAGAGCAGTGGTCTGCACTGGCGCGGCAGGGTCCATGCCACCTAACGGTCCCCTCCCACACACTCCTTACCCCAGGTCCTCAAGTGCCCATCAACCCCCATCTCCTGCCCTGCTCAACTCATGCTCACATTCTTGACAGTAGTTACTTCACATCTTCTCTATTCTCCTGAGCCCAATGATGCTGCAAGAGTTTTAGCCAACTGTACAGTTTGAAGGAACACAGTTCACACAAAACCACTCTCACTTCTGGCATCAATTGCAAGTTCAAGGGGTTTCCAAGATACCTTGATTTTTGATAATTCTCCAGAAGAACTCACAGAACTCACTTAAAGCAGTTATACTCATGGTCGTGTTTTATTACAGGGAAAAGAAAGAGATGAAACTCAGCCAACAGAAGAATCACATAAGGCAGAGTCTAGAGAAATACCAAATGCAGAGCTTCCATTTTCCTCTCGTGTGGATTCAGGGCACTACTTCACCAGCACTGTTGTGAGGAGATTTGCATGGAGCATTGCCAACCAGGGAAACTCACCTGACCCTCTATGTTAAGAGCTTTTATAAGGATTCCATCACATAGGCATGATTGATCGATCACTTGATTGCCCATAGGGTTGATCTCACTTTCCAGGATAACCCAAAGTCCCCATCTTAATCAAATTGGTGGTCTTTCTGGTGTTGCCAGCCCCTTCCCTAAATCATATTGTTAGACTATCCAGTGTGACCCAAGGCCCCAAGACAAACAAAGACACGCTTCTCGGGCATGACATTTCAAGGGTTTAGAGATCACCACCCAAAAGCCAACAGCAAAGGTCAGACCTCTTTGGGGGCCAGGCTAAATTCTTTACTGCACAGATGTTGTCTTTGAACTTAGGTTCGGCAGTTGTCCTCATTTTCTATTTCACAGAGATGACAGAAGCAATAAGAGAGTAGGGTTTTCACACTTGATCCCACCAAACAGACACCATTACCTGCATCTGCACACACCCTGCTTTTGTTACCTCCTGTTACGATGGGTGAGGATCTTTCCTCTTGCCTAAAATTAATCTCTGTCCCTGTGCTTTGAACTCTACCCCCCTTCCAACAGTCCTCCAGGAACATCATTCTTATCAGAAATGCTTTCTCTTCCTTGAAGTTCAGCCTTTCTCTCTGTACAAATACTTTTCATTGACATGTAAATATGCTCAAGAGTCTTTCAACATAAAAATAACATTTCTCCAATGCTCACTCCCATTTTCATCTCGCACCTTCAGCTGCTGACTGTTTCCACCTAGGCTGCTTTCCCAAAGGTCACCGATGACTTCCTTATCCTAAATCTAGTGGCACTTCCCAGTTTTATCAATGCAATCTCTGAACAACATCTGAAACAGTTTTCAAATTCTAGAAATACTGTCTTACCTGGTTTTCTAGAAAACGCTCTCTCTTAATTCCCGGGCTCTTTCTTCTCGGATCTGTGGTCCTCCCCTCTCTGAGCATCCTTCAGATGCTGGAGTTCCTCTAGCAACTACTCTGGACACTCCACTGCCCCTCTCTGCCCTGGGCATTCTCCTCTGTCTGCACAGCTTCTATTCGCCTCTAAACATCCAGCTCCTCAAAATCTCCCAAGCTCCAGAATTGCTCAGGTAGCTACCTTCTTCTTGAACCTCTCTTCTTGGGTGACAGATAAGCTCCTCAAATGGAATGTCTCAAACTCAACTCACTGACCCTGTTCTCTCCTCTGACATGCACGCCAAGTCTGTTGCTCTTTTAATGCACCTCCCCTTAGATATTGGTGCCTGAACTTAGTTGCCCACAGCAGAAACATAAGAATCCTAGTTGCTTATGCCCTCTCCTTACACAGAAAATTTTTCACCTCATCCTGGAGAATCTGAGGCTTTGAAATATGTTGCAAACTCATCTTCATCCCTAAGCCCATCATCCTGGTTCAGTTCTGCATTTGGTATCTGGTACTACAACAGCAATCTCTTGTAGTTACCTGCTACCTGCCCCCTGTCTTACCTTCTCCTCAGTTCTTGTTCCCGTCAGCCATGGTTACTTCTCTAAAATGCAAAACTACTCATATAATCTTCTCCTTTTTCTTCTTTTGATGAGTCTGCCTAAAGGTTTATCAATTTTGTTTATCTTTTCAAAGAACCAGCTTTTAGTTTCATTGATCTTTTGTATTGTTTTCTTCATCTCTATTTAATTTATTTCTGCTCTGATCATTATGATTTTTTTCCTTCTACTAACTTTGAGTTATGTTTGTTCTTCTTTCTCTAGTTGCTTTAGTTGTAAGGTTAAGTTGTTTACTTGAGATTTTTTCTTGTTTCCTGAGGCAGGATTGTATTGCTATTAACTTCCCTCTTAGAACTGCTTTTGCTGCATCCCAGAGGTTTTGGGTCGTCGTGTTTTCGTTGTCATTTGTCTCTAGGTATTTTTTGATTTCCTCTTCGGTTTCTTCAGTGATCCACTACTTATATAGTCTTGCTGCTTTATTTCTTCAATGATTTCAGTGACATTTCCTTTAGGATAAAGTCCAAACTCCTTAGTGTGTCCTAAAACACCTTTGTTCCTCCTCAGTGTCTTCCATCCCACCTTGAGCTTCTTGCTGTGTTTACCCACCACCTCCCCAGCCTTTCAATAGCCCATGCTCTCTCTCCAGGTCTTTTCATGTGCCTGCCTATCACCCATTCAACCTTCAGGTCTAGACTTTGACACCAGTTCTTCTGGAAGCAGCGTCCACTTTCTGAGACTGGTTTAAGCTATGTGCTCAAAAAGCTCTAAATTATTCTGTCAGTCTTTATTTTCTCTGTGGTAGTTGATGGTTGAATTGCCAGTCTAGTCTTCTAGATTGGGTGCTTTGAGGTGATAGAGCCTCTGTCACTTTTGATCACTGTTGTATTTCCATCACCAAGTAGGTGCTTGACAACGTAGTAGGTTTATGAGGAGGTGAATGGCCAGAAATTTGAGACTGGAAATAAATGTTGAGGATTAGCTGTGAAGGAATCTGTATGCCAGGCTACTGGCTTGTCCATGGAAGCTTTTAAAAAGGAAAGTAACAGGGTTTCCCTGGTGGCGCAGCGGTTGAGAGTCTGCCTGCCAATTCAGGGGACACGAGTTCGAGCCCTGGTCTGGGAGGAGCCCACATGCCGTGGAGCAACTGGGCCCGTGAGCCACAACTACTGAGCCTGCACGTCTGGAGCCTGTGTTCCACAACGAGAGGCCCTGACAGTGAGAGGCCCGCGCACCGTGATGAAGAGTGGCCCCCACTCGCCGCAACTGGAGAAAGCCCTCGCACAGAAACGAAGACCCAACACAGCCAAAAATAATAAATAAATAAATAAATAAATAAAGCTCATTGGGCTCTTTTAAAAAAAGGAAAGTAACATAATGAGAACTTACATTTTCAAAATGGCCACAATGTCAGATCTAAACAGCACTTATCCATTTTTTTCATCTCTCTTCTGCTGTTTTTGCTGGATTACATATTATAAAGTGCCTTTTACTTTTATTCCTTTAGTTACAGAGATTCCACTTACAGTCCCTGCACATATGCTTTCCTTTAGCAGGATTTATGTAGGAATAGCTTATATTAGTCTTTGCATTAATAACTGGAGCTTTATCTTACATCAGAGTTTACAAAGCACTTTCACTTGAAAATTTCATTACATAATTGAGGCAGTTCTGTGAATATCCATTTTGTGGGTGAAGGAAGCAAGGATCAGAGAGTTTAGAGGCATGCTAGCCATAGCAAAAATGCTAATGGAAATGAATCTTGTTCAGGCACACACTTTATTAAGTTGACCTGTATGAAAACGGTTGAATATTGACAATTCCATATGGTTCAGCCTAATACATCTTGAAATAGTTAAGTGACAACACAAGACAGGAGACGCATAATCAATTGTCAAACTGAGTGAGAAACATAATAAATGCTATGGACTGACAATAATTGCATCAAGTCAGGATGAGTATAGAAAAGTCTGAGTTATCAATCTTTCCTCCATGACTATCTCCTTTATCTAATTTCTCCCTCAGGGCAGTGCCAACATTTCCTTCGTGTCATGTGTATGTCTCCACTTGACAATGCTGCGGTAATCCCGAGACTTGATACAATACATGGAAGCCTGTATCTCCCCATCCATACCTTTACCATGGTCTTTCTCCCATTGTTCCCATATTAGCAGCTCTACATTTCTCTGGACCACATCCTTCTCTTTCTTTTCCTGGACCAGCTGTGAGACCAAGACCGATGGAAGCTCCCTTGAAGTCATTAATGCATCAGTTTCCCTTTTGAAAATGCCTACAACTTTTATAATTCAAGCATAACATATCAACCAGCAGTAGAATCGTGGTATATATATATATATACCTCTTCATTTTAGTACACAGCGTATAAATCTACAACTCAATAAATTTCACAAAGTTGGCATACCCATGTAAACATACTCAGAGAAGGAAACAAAATATGGGCAATAATCCAGAAGTTCCTTCATGCCTCCTCCCAGCCATCCTACCTGAGAGAGACCTATCACCATCATGGAATTTTGCCTTTTTTGGACCTTATGTTGATGGGATCATACGGTATATACTCTATTGTGCAGGATTTTTTTTTTCTCAACAATTTGTTTGTGAGATTTATTCTCCCTATTATGCATTACAGTGGTTTGCTCGTTTTTATTGTTTTAGGGTATTCCATTAAATAAAACAACTGGGTTGTTTTCAGTTTACGGCTGTTAGGAATCTTGATGTTGTTAATATCCTTGTATACGTATTCTGCTGTACAAAGTGTGTGCATTTCTGTTGGGTGTATAACCAGCAGTGGTGGGCATAATTTCTGCTTCAACAGTTAATGCCAACAATTCCTCCAAAGCATTTAAAATAATTTATATTCTTCTTCCCCAACAGTTAGTATTGCTGTCTTATTAATATAGAGAAATTCCCATGAAAGTGTAATACTATCTCATTGTGTTTTTAGTTTGTAATTTGCTAATATGAATGAAGGAGAGCAACTTCAAATGTTTATTAGCTATTTTGATATCATCTTTCAAAAATTCCAACTCAAGCTTTTTCTTTTAACAAAAATATCTTTTTCCTGTCAATTTGTAGGAGTCATATATTCTGAACACAAATCCTTTGTCAGATATATGTATTGTTAGTGTTTTCAGTCACTCTATATTTTTTCACTCTCTTATTGGTATATTTTGAAGAATTGAATTTATTATTTTTAATATAGCCTGGCTTACCCAGCTTTTCCTTATGGTTAGTAGTAATTGTATCTTGCATAGGAAATTTTTGTCTATCCTCAAGACTTTCTCATGTTATTTTCTATAAGCTTTTTAAATTTTTAACTTTTGTAATTAGATCCATGTCCATTTAGAGTTAATTTGTGTATGTGGTGTGAGACAAGGTCAGTATTCATTTTTCCTACATGAATAGCAAATGGACTTACTAACATTTATTGAGAAGACTGTCAAAGCTTTACCCACTATTCTGGAAAGTCAAACTTTCATAAAATATATGTCCATATACATTGGTAGATATATTTCTGAATCTTTATTCTATTCTCTTGGTCTATTTATATATATTTAAGCTAATATCATACTGTCTTAACTCTCGCTTATTTATATATGGAAGTGAAATCTTTCAACTTTGTTCTTTCTCATGACTGCCTTAGTTATTCTTGGCCATGTGCATGTCCATATAAATTTTAAAATCATCTTTAGCAAAAAAACCCCACTAAAACCCTTGCTAGGATTTCCATTGGGATTTTACTAAACCAAATGACTATGGAGAGAATTAACATTTTTATAATATTGACTCTTTCAATCCATGCACAATAATTTTCTCAATATTCTATAGGATTTTTGTGCCATACTTAAATTTTGATAGATTCATTTTTAGACATTTGGTGTTTCTTGGTATTAAGGTAAATAACATCATTTAAAAAAATATTTCAACTGGCTGATTTCTGATATAGAGAAATGCAACCGATTTTTGTACACTGGCCATGTACCCAGTGACTTTACCAAATGCACATGATAAGACATATGGGTTGTAGATTTTAAAATTTTCTGTAAACATGATCATGCCATCTGCAAATATTCATTTTTATTTTATTTTTCAAATCTATGCCTTTCTCTTGCCAATTGCTCTGCATAGAACCTCCAACACAATGTTGAATAGAGGTGGTGATAATGAGCATTTCTGTCTCTTCCCCAACTTAATTTGGGGAAAGCAGTTAATATTCTAACATTAAGTGTAATATTTGTTTTTTCACATACCCTGTATGGGATTAGGTTTTCCCTCTTTCAGTTTTGTTACATTGTCAGTTTTGTTAAATTGTAATTTTCTAAGAATTAGAATGTCTAGTTCATGTGCATAATCAAACATACTGGCATATGGTTGTTGATGATATTTTATATTATCACTTTAATACCTGCAAGATCTTTAGTGATAGCCTTTTTTTCATTCAGATATTGGTAGTTTGTGCCCTCTATTTTTTAAATTTAATAATCTCAATATGATTTTGTCAACTTATTTATTTTCAAAAAACTAAGTGTGGCTCTATTAAGTTTCCTTAATACTGTTTTAGAATTTCTCCATTTGTACTCTTACTTTATTTTTCCTTCTAAATTCTTTGCATTCAATTTATCATTCTTTGGCTAATTTCTTAAGATGACTATTCATATAATTGATTTTTACCTTTCTTCTTTTCTAGCATATGTATTTAGGATAAACATTTTTCTTGTAGGTATGGCTTTCTTTGCATCTCACAAGTTTAATATGTTTCTCCTCCTTTTTCTTTTTCTACTCCTCCCCCCCTTCTTCTTCTTCTCCTTCTTCTTCCTCTTCTTCTTCTTCTTATTGTTGTTATTATTATCCAGTTAAAAGCGTCTCCAAATTTTCATTTTGATTATTTCCTAGACCTATGTTCTATTTAAAAGTTGCCAAATATTTTTAGAATTCATTACGTAGTTTTATTTTTTTATTGAGTTCTAGTTAATTCTACTATTGTCAGAGAATATACCACCATATAATTTTAATCCTTGTGTATTTATCGAGTCTTTGCTTATGGTCAATTATAGAAAAGATTCTATGTTCAATTGCAAACATGATGTCTCTAGAAGTTGTTATTCTCAGTGTTCTAAGTATGTTGATTAGGTCCATTTCATCAATCATATTATTTATGTCTTGCATTTCCGTACCAAATTGCGTCAGTGGTTCTGCCAGTTAATGAGAATAGTGTGTAAAAACAATATTATAGATGACATATTTGTCCTTTTAGTTCTTTCATTTCTTCTTTCATATATTTTAAACCCTCGTTATCAGTGCATACAAAGTTAGAATTACTATCTCCTGGTGAATTGAACCATGAGTCAGGAGTAATGTTTCTTTCATTAACATCTAATCAATCTCATGTCAGTACATCTAATTCGTCTCATATCAGGCTTTTTATGGATAGCGGTTTCTGAGTACGTATTTTTGTACATTTAAAGTGTAACTCTTGCAAGCAGTATTTAGTTGCTTTTAATCCAGTGTGGCAATATCTAATTTTAATTTTGAATTGTTTAGTTTAGTTATGCTTAATTTAATTATTTACATATTCCGGTGTAAGTCTATTATTCTCTGTTAGTTTTTTATTTGTCCTGTCTGTTCTGTTCTGTTTTCTCTATTTCCTCCTTTTAAAAAAATTAGTCATGCATTTATTTATTTATTTTAATATACTTTTTTTTTTGAACAGTTTTAGGTTCACAGCAAAATTGAGAGGAATGTACAGAGTCCCCCATATATCCTCTGCCCCACACATGCATCACCTCCCCCTTTATCAACATCCCACCAGAGTGGTGCATGTGTTACAATTAATAAACTACGTTGACACAGCATCATCACCCAAAGACTACCATTTACATTGGGGTTCACTCTTGGTGGTGTACATTCTATGGGTTCGGACACGTATCCACCATTATGGTTTTATGCAGAACAGTTCATGGTCCTAAAAATCCTCTGTTCCCTGCATACTCAACCCCCATTCCCCACTAACTCTCAGCAGCCATTGATCTTTTTATCGTCTCCATAGCTACCTCTTCCAGAATTTCATATAGGTTGAATCATGCAATACTTACCCCTTCCACATTGTCTTCTTTCACTTAATGAAAGTGCCCTTAAATTTCCTTTATGTCTTCTTATGACTTGATATTCATTTCTTTTTAGCACTGAATAATATTTCATTGTCTAGATGTACAAATGTTTACTTATTTGTTCACCTACTGAAGAACATCTTGGTTCCTTCCAAGTTTTAGCATTTATGAATAAAGCCACTATAAACATCAATATGCAGGGCTTTTCAACTCATTTGGCTAACTATCAAGGAGCAGGACTGCTGGATCACATGGCGAGAGTGTGTTATTTTTGTTAGAAACTGCCAAACAATCTTCCAAAGTAGGTGTACCATTTTGTATTCTCTCCATCAGTGAATGAGAATTCCTTTTGCTCTACATTCTCACCAACATTTGGTGTTATCAGTGTTTTTGATTATGGCCATTCTACTAGGTATATGGTGGTATCTAATTATTGTTTGAATTTGCAATTCCCTAATGACTTATGATGTTAAATGTCTTTTCGTACATTACTTGCCATCTCTATATGTTCTTCAGTGAGGTGTCTTTTATGCTTTTGGTCCATTTTTTAAATTGAGTTCTTCATTTTCTTATTCTTGAATTTTAAGAATTCTTTGAATATTTTAGATAACAATCCTTTATGAGATGTGTCATTTGCAAATATTTTCCCCTAGTCTGTTGTTTTTCTTCTTTCTTTTGTCCTTCACAGAGCTGAAGTCTTTAATTTTAATGAAGTCCAGCTTGTAAATTATTTCTTTCATGAATTATACCTTTTGTATTGTATCTAAAAAATCATCACTATACCCAAAGTCGTCCAAGTTTTATTCTCTAGAAGTTTTATAGTTATATATTTTACATTTAGGTCTGTTATTCATTTTGAGTTAACTTTGGTAAGGGTGTAAACTCTGTGTCTAGATTCTTTTTTTCTTTTCTTTTCTTTTTTCTTTTTTTTGCATGTGGACCTTTAGTTATTCCACACCCTTTGCTGAAAAGACTATCTTATCTCCACTGTATTGCCTTTGCTTCTTTGTTTAAGATCAGTTGACCAAATTTATGTAGGTCTGTTTTTTGGCTCTCTATTATGTTCCATTGATCTATTTGTCTAGTCTTTTCCTTCAATATTGAGTTGGCTTTTTAGGGTCTTTTGCCTTCCCATGTAGATGTTAGAAGATATTTATTCTTATCCACAAAATCATTTGCTGGAATTTTGATTGGTATTGCATTAAATCTATAGATCAATTTGGGAATAGCTAACATTGAACAATATTGAGTCTTCCTATGAGCATGGACTATCTCTTCATTTATTTAGTTCTACTTTGATTCTTTTCATCAGAGTTTTGTAGCTTTTCTCTTATAGTTCTTTACATATTTTGTTAGATATATACCTAAGTATTTCATTTTTTCAATGTAATGTGCTAATATAAATGGTAATGTATTTTTAACTTTAAATTCCACTTGTTCATTGCCAATATAGAGGAAAATGATTGACTTTTTTATATTAATCTTGTATCCTGCAAACATGCTGTAATCACTTATTAGTACAGAAGTTTGTTTGTTGAGTATTTCAATTTTTCTAAAATAAAAGGCAGTTCTATTTCCTCCATCCGATCAATATATCTTTTATTGCCTTTTCTTGTCTTATTGCATCAGCTAATAGTGTATTTATTTTTAAGCATTCCTCTGTCTCTTTCTATAAGGTGTTAATTATAAGCTCCTTATCATGTTTTCTTAATTGTTCTAAATACATCAACAATTGTCTTTGAAATATTGCAGTCTATCTTGAATTAGAGTTTTTCCAACTTAAGATAGTGCAGACTTTCCACATGTTAATGCAATTTGTCCCTTCCTGCCATTTGTGTTTTTAAATTATTTATTATAATTGTATCTGTATATTAAACCAGAGAAACTGCTATTGTTATTTTTCACAGAAAATATTTATTTAGACTTACCACAAGTTTTACCTTTAATTTCTTCTTGTATTTCCATGTCTCCATCTGAGATTGTTTTTGTTCTGCATAAAGACTTTTTTTAAATTAATTTTTTGGAATGTAGTTGCTTTACAATGTTGTGTTAGTTGCTACTGTACAGCAAAATGAATCAGCTATACATATACATATATCCCCTCTTTTTTGTGGATTTCCTTCCCATTTAGGTCACCACAGTGCATTACGTAGAGTTCCCTGTGCTATAAAATATGTTCTCATTAGTTATCTATTTTATACATAGTATCAACAGTGTATATGTGTCAATCCCAATCTCCCAGTTCCTCCCACCCCACCCCTTTCCCCCTTGGTATCCATACATTTGTTCTCTACATCTGTGTCTCTGTGCTTTGCCAATAAGATCATCTATACCATTTTTCTAGTTTCCACGTATATGCATTAATATATGATATATGTTTTTCTCTTTCTGACTTACTTCACTCAGTATGACAGTCTCTAGATCCATCCACGTCTCTACAAATGACCCAATTTTGTTCCTTTTTATAACTGAAAAATATTCCATTGTATATATGTACCACAACTTCTTTATCCATTCCTCTTTTGATGGACATTTAGGTTGCTTCCATGTCCTGGCTATTGTAAATAGTGCTGCTGTGAACTTTGGGGTGCATGTGTCTTTTTGAATTATGGTTTTCTCTGGCTGTATGCCCAGTAGTGGGATTGCTGGGTCATATGGTAGCTCTATTTTTAGTTTTTTAAGGAACTTCCATACTGTTTTCCATAGTGGCTTCATCAATTTACATTCCCATCAACAGTGCATGAGGGTTCCCTTTTCTCCACACCCTCTCCAGCATTTATGGTTTGTAGATTTTTTGATGATGGCCATTCTGACTGGTGTGAGGTGATACTGTAGTTTTGACTTGCATTTCTCTAATTAGTGATGTTGAGCATCTTTTCATGTGCTTGTTGGCCATCTGTATGTCTTCTTTGAAGAGACGTCTATCTAGGTCTTCCACCCATTTTTTGATTGGGTTGTTTGTTTTTTGGATATTGAGCTGCATGGGCTGTTCGTATATTTTGGAGATTAATCCTTTGTCAGTTGCTTTGTTTGCAAATATTTTCTCCCATTCTGAGGGTTGTCTTTTCATCTTATTTATGTTTTCCTTTGCTATGCAAAAGTTTTAAGTTTAATTAGGTCCCATTTGTTTATTTTTGTTTTTATTTTCATTACTCTAGGAGGTGGGTCATAAAAGATCATAAAGATGCTTTTAACATTTTTTGTTGTTTTGTTCAGATCTACTGGTTTAAAAAAATCTGTTTTTCTTTTTCTGAAAATGGTTTAATTTCACCTTTATTTTTGAAGTAGATTTTGTCCAGTTATAGAATTTTAGATTAAATTGTATTTTTAAAATTTTTGAAAAGTATCATTTAATTTTCTTCTAGATTTAACCTTTAAGTTGAGAAGCTAGCTTTTAGCTTTATTGTTTCTCTTTTGAAAGTTATCTTTCTTTTCCTTCATTTGGATGCTTTTAAAGTTTATTTGGCTCTCAACAGCTTTACTATGATTTGTATTTTTTTTAATAATCTGGTTTAGGGTTTGAACTGCTTTTATATTCTATTCTTAAATCATTTAATTGATTTTTAAAATTTCCCAAAAATCATCCCTTAAATGTTACTCTGTCAAATTTTGTCTCTCCTTTTTTCTGGGACTCCAATTACATAAGCATTTTCATGTTCCTTAAATTTCTTATCCTCATTTTAATATTTCCATAGGCTTTCTTCTCAGTTGTTTTATAGTCCAATATTCTCTACTAACCTATTTCAGTTAATTAATCTTCATTTCAGCAGTGTTTTGTCTGTTATTAAGATCATTTCTTAAGTTTTAATTTCATTCTTTCTTTTTTCTAGAGTTTACATTTGATTCTTTGTATAGGTCCCATTTTCCTTTTGAAAATTTCCATCTAGCCACGCATTTTTATTATATTAAGTATAATATTTTATCATCTGTGTCTAATAACACCACTATCTAGATTATCTGTGGATATACTTCCATTGCATTTTTTTCTTTATTTTGGCCTCATCTCTTGGTGTGTCCAATAATTTCTGAAGAAATTTGTTGGAGAACTTGATATTAAATATGGCATAGTCTTGGAATGAATATTCTTTCCCCAGAGAACATTTGTTTTTTCTTTTGGAGTCTGTTAGCCTAGAAACATTTTACTTTAGTCCAGTTGGGTTTGATCGGATTTGACCCTGAGGTTAGTCTTTGTGAGTCCTGGTTCATTTTCAAGCCAGTCTTACATCTAAGTGTAGTCCTTCAATGGTTCCAATAAAAATCTGGTTTGCTTTTTAGCACCCTCCCCTTGGCAGCCCCTGAACTCCAATTTTTGTCTCCCCAGCACTGTGAGACTACCAAAACCTGTGATCACTTTCTTGTCATGTGGCCATCACTTGTAAACAGGTAAATGTTTTGAAAAAAAAAGCAGTATGGAATGTTGCATCCATGCCTCCTTGGAATCCTGATTTCTCAATCTTGACTACAATGATTCATTTGAAATATGCTATTTTCTCAGCTCCATGGGACTACTTGAAACTTTGCTCAGTGCCTGGGCTTCTTAGCTGCTACTTTATCTTGAATGCTCCATCTGTCAGCTCATTTTGTCTAAGAAGCAGATACCTCCAGAGAAAAGGCAGAGCCAAGGTTGACTCACTTGACTGGACTTCCCTTTCCAAGATTTCAGCCCCTCAAGTCTTGGCTGCCTGGTAGCTCTCTGAGTCCACATTTTATCCAGATTTTCTAGTTATTCTTGGCAGTAGGGTTAATCCGATCTTAGCCAGGATCTAGCACATCTTTGCCAGAAGTGGTTTCTAAATCTTAGAGTCACAAGAGAGCTTAGATATCATCACCTTCTGTGCCCTTCATGAACTTCTAACCTATATCTTTTCAATACCTATCAGGCTTGGAATGAATATTTTATGATAGAAAGCATACCTAGCTTCAAATACTGGCTCATCATTTCCTAACTATGTTACCTAAATTAAGATTCAGTTTCCTCATCTTTAAGTTAAGGATGATAATACAAAGGGAGTACCACATAGTTCTGTTTTAAAATTAAATCTGATAAGGTACATGAATTGATTTAAAAATTCTCTCAATAGGCTTTCTAATATGAACTTCTATTCTCAGCTTTTCTGATTTTGTTTGGGTATTATAGAGTTGTAAATGTCATAAAAATCATCAGTATATTTTAATATATAATAATCACGTAATATTTGAGATATACTCACCAAAATTATATTTATATAAAATTCTAGTTTAAATGAGCATCCTATATTTTATCTGGCCAACTTATACTAATTTAGACTGGAATTGACTTTTTCATTTCCATATTTGTGTCTAACCCCAACCCCTGCCCATCTTCCCAAGTTTCTACTGAAATCTTTCTTTTCTTGTGATTCTTTCCCAACTTTCTGAATTTTATGTAATGGCATATTAATTGTTACTATCTAATTAACATTTTGTCCCTGATCTTAACTATTGTCCAAACTGCCCATCTAACTGTATTGTGAACTTTTGTATATAGACACCAAAACATATTTCTATTTCATTTCCCATGGTCTTTCTGGGACAGTGTAGATGCTTAATTTATGTTTGATTTTTAGCCAAATTTAGCTTTTTAAACTATTCATGTCAGTCCTTTACCACTACTAAACATACACACACACACACACACACACACACAGGCTCCTTAGTGGCCCAAAAGGTGAAATTAAAAATCCTTGGAAAGAAAGAGTAGCCTTTCAAAAGCAATACTTCCTGTTGAGACTCAAAATTAAGCTTCGGTCTCACCTACTCTCTTACCTCTGTCTAGAAATTTGTTATCTAATACAGTAGCCGCTGGTCACCCGTGGCTATTGAGCACTTGAGACACAGCTAGTCTGAACTGAGATGCATGTAAGTGTAGAATACACATGGGATTTCAAAGGCTTTGTATCATCCTCCCCCCAAAAAGATGTAAAAAGGTCATTAATATTGTTTTATATGGATTACCTCCCAAAATAATGAAATTAATTTCAGCTCTGTTTTTTATATGACTACATAAAAATGCAACATTACACACATGGTTTACGTTGTATTTCTGTCAGTGTTTTGGGGATGGTCCTGGGCTCTTTCTCATAGGCCGTAGAGCATAAATTCACTGCCAGCTCATCTCCTGCCCATTTATGGATACAAAGATGAAAGTGGTGTGTCTATGAAGCAGTCCCTGAAACCCCATGGAGGATTATTGTCTCCCACTCTGTGTTCCTGGAGAATGTTATAAAGAAGTCTAACAAACACAGTGTTATAGGTGAGGAAGTCATGGGTGCATATTTGTTTACACAGCTAGGCTGAGATTTTCAGTAGATGAATAAATGGTTTAATAATTCTGATTGATTAATTAATTGTTACTTAGTTGTTTGTTACTGTTTTTTAAAAAAATTTATATTGGAGTATAGTTGATTCACAATGTTGTGTTAGTTTCAGGTATACAACAAAGTGATTAAGTTTTATATATATATATATACATATATCTATTCTTTTTTCAGATTCTTTTCTCATACAGGTTATTACAGAATACTGAGTGGAGTTCCCTGTGCTATACAGTAGGTCCCTGTTGATTATCTATTTATATATATAGTAGTGTGTATATGTTAATCCCAAACTCTTAATTTATCCCCCCAACCTTTCCCCTTTGGTAACCATAAATTTGTTTTCTATGTCTGTGAGTCTAATTCTATTTTGTAAATAAGTTCATTTGTATCTTTTTTTTTAGATTCCACATATAAGTGGTATATGATACTTGTCTTTGTCTGGCTTACTTCACTTAGTATGATAATCTCTAGGTCCATCCATGTTGCTGCAAATGGCATTATTTCATTCTTTTATATGGCTGAGTAATAATATTCCATTGTGTGTGTGTGTGTGTGTGTATATATATATATATATCACGTCTTCTTTATCCATTCCTCTGTTGATGGGTATTTAGGTTGCTTCCATGTCTTGGCTATTGTAAATAGTATTGAAACAGTTCCCTGCTGTGTGCCCCTTCCCTGGAATTAGTGTACTTTGCTTTCAGTGTTAGCTTCTTCACTTTATGTTGGCTTCCAGCCTGAACTATGAAGGGTGTTTTCCTGCACCTGTGCCTAAAACCCTGTGGCACATCCCATAGTCTCTTCTCAATCAAGTTCCTCAGTATAAAATACTCCATTGCATGTAGCCCCTCCTAACACTTAGATGGTCTAAATTACAAGGACAGCACTTGTTGCCCTTCTATATTAGTATCTCCTGGGCTGCAGCTCCTGGGCCATATTCTTTCATTCTCCATGCTTCTAACTTCTCCATCAACACATTTATCCCCTCTTCCCTCACACACAGACATACACATATTACGTTCCAATCTATGAGACGCAGCCACATTAGTGATCAACTACAGGGTCATTCAACTTTCAATTATTTCATAGAAAATTTTAACTTAGTTCTTTGGAAATTTAACCTATTTATTTGTTTATTTATTTGTTTATTTGTTTGTTTAGTTACTTTCTCTTACTCTGGACATTTGTCTAATAGAGGTGCTTTAAAAATCAAATGGAATAATAAATAATGCATTTTTATTAGTAAAGCAAATGAATAAGTATTGTGAGAAATCAACTTGTAAATAAAGCATTCAAAATTTCAACTATTTGTTTATATGTATACTAACCGTTTGTTTTGTTTTTCATCTTGAAATGAGCTTATTTCATGTCCTCACTATATAGGTCCAGGGAAGGAATAAGGATGCAAATACATGTAAAATGAGACTTAGCCCTTGCTTTCTGTAAGGTAAAGATTAATTGTAAAGATTATGATGTAGCTGGGGAGAGAGGGCAGTGATAAATGAAAAGATAAATGTCAGTAGCTGGAATGGAATGGGTGTTCCAGAAAAAAGTGCTCAGAGCACAAACAGGGTAGAAGAGGAAGCCTCTTCCAGCTGGAATTTTTCCTAAAGGCTTGGTGAAGGATTGGGGTTTGAGTGGGGTGTTCATGTACAATTGAAGAAGGCATCCTAGGGAGGGGAGTGGTAGGCAAAAGAGGCGTGGAAGCGGAAGATGACCAAAGACGTCCAGTTAAGAGCACAGTATGACTGGGACGGAATGCATGTGCAGAGATGCAAAAGGACTTAGGGATGGAGGGATCAGATTATGAACTTCCTTGGAATGTAAGATTTAGGAGTTGAATCACCCTGTGGGCAGGCAATGGAGAACGACTGAACAATGTTGATCAAGAATGTGATATAAAGGAGAGAATGGGTAGGATGGATTTACAGGAGCAAGGCAGGGGTTGTAGGAAGCTGTTAGACCTGGAGGTCAGCTGGTTCTATCCAGTGTGGCAAGAGAAACAGGGAATGTAGACACTGAGCACAGGATTGCATCTGGGACACAGTGGGAACTTAGTAATTCACTCACACTTGCTTTCAAGATTCATTGTGTCAATATTTGTTGAACAGACACAAATTGAATTAATAATCAGTAAAAAATCTTTGAAAAATCAACAGTTGAATGAAGAATGTTCGAGCACAATATTCTGTGTGTAGCAGAAACTCCCAAACTGCTTTTAGAACAAATGAATGAAAGAATGCCTGAGTGGCTCTCCAGGAATCTTTGGTGTCTGAAACTTCAAGAATGATTTTGTACAAAGACAATATTGAGTATACAGATTCGTTCTGATTTGAGGGCATTTTTTCTTCCCCCCTGAGTGCAAATTGAAGGTGGCCAGATCTGTAGGCATAAACGGGATGTTTTATCCAGGGAGACTGCATTCATACCTATAACCTTTCTATTTCAAAGGAAAGTATGTCGTTAATCGAATCTTTAAAGAATTCCTGGTTTGTAAATCCAGTCTGCTGATTTCACAAGTTTCAAAAAATCAATGGGACCAAAGGGCTCCTGTCCAGATCAAAACTCAAGTCAGTTCCAGCTTCCCTGGGAACCACAGATAGGGATGTCTTCCTGCCTGTTTGGTATTCCACACGTGCTAGTCAACCAGGAAGCAGTTAGAGGTGCTGTTCACCAGCTTACAGTTAGTATGGATATTTTATCACCCTTTTGGACCTTTCTTCCCACTGTGAAAAAGGCATATGGCATTTCATTATGGTAATGGAGCATGAGAGACACAAATAAAGCACTTGGATCATACTGGATACCTGTGAGAAGAGAATATTTTTAAATATCGGTAGGTGGTTCCCTAACATAGGTAATCGAGTTTCAACATATTTCTCCTTTGAGCCTTTCCATGGAGTGTTCTGTCATACAATTAAGGAAGGTGGGGAGTAAGTGACACCTTTTAAGGAAGTATTGTCTTCCTGAGCTTGATCCTTTAAAAAAGTACTTTCTTAACTTGATTAATGCTCCCTTTTATAGCAATCTTTTTCTTAACTCAAAAAGAAGCAAACCCCATTTTTAGAGAAATAGCAAAGTTGTTAACGCTTCCACTTAAAGTAAGTGACATAGATATTTCACAAAAGAGCAGAGGACTTGTTCAAGGTGGTGTGCACAGGGATGACATGGGCGCCCCTCCGTGTGCATTAGGAGGACAAATCGCTCTCTTGGTAATTCTAAACATGTGTCAGTTATAACCTCTCTCCTGAAAAAGGATTTTCTTCCCTCTCTTTATTGCAATCATATGCTTTTCAGTGCAGGCTTACTTTACCTTTCATCTACATTAAGAATAGTTGGTGCTAAGGGATGCATTTAAAACGGGAGATTTTCTTTTTTCCTCTTGCTTTCCCTAAGTTGATAAATCTGTAGATGAAGTTCTATAAAAAAGTAGAATATGGGACTATGGGCCCCAGGCACTGCCACAGTCTCTTGTTTTGACTTTCTAGTACTTGTTTTCTCTCAGACCTCCCAGTGATCAGGGGAACTACCAAAGGTGAGCCCTAAATGGTACTAATGCACCAGAAGACATTGTTCACCATAGCATGGGATTAGACATGAGGCCAGGTCCATTCTTTTTTTTTAGCTTGATGGAGATATAATTGCCATATAACTATGTGCAAGTTTAAGGTCTACAACGTGTTGATTTGACGTACTCATATATTGCAAGATGGTTCCCAGGATCCGTTCTTGACCTATCTCGTTCAGGGAGCTAAAGAAATACCGAGAGTTTGTAACAGTAGTTGTAGAGCTAGAATGGATATCAATTCAGTGCACGATTCCTGCAAATGACGACATCCAAGCCCTGAGGGCTCGCCTGAGTCTCCAAAGGTCGGACAGCTTGTTCAGAACAGGCAGAGACCAGACTGTGGCTCTAGGCTCAGCCACGCGGTCTGTAGCACCCGGGTCTCTGTGCCACTTTGCTGGGTCTCGCAGTGGCCGTCCATTTCCCTGACTCAGAAGACAGCAGTCAGGCTCCTACACCAGGCTGTCCAAGTTCAACAAGGGAAGCATTTTCCCAAGTGGACAAAGGGCTAATTTCCATTCAAGCTTTAACAACAGTAGTGCCTTAGGAAACATGCTTTAAAATATGCACTTGACTCTGTACATTTGGAAGAAAATAATTCTATTTGGCCCAAAATGTTTGGAAAGACATCTTTTCAATAAATTCATGGCAAAACGTTCCATGTACTTCCATGGGATGGCAAGGAGGTATTTTAAATAATCCAGTCCTTCATTCATTTATTAATGTATTTATTCATTTATCCATTCAATCAATAAATGTTTACAGCGTTCTCGTAATGTGGAGAGAATAATAAAACAGTCAAAAATCCCTGCACTCGTGAACTCATGTTGCAGTGAAGTGAAGACAGACAATAAATTAAAAAAAAAAACAAAAACGGGAATTATAGAGCATATTCAAGGGTGAAAAATATTCTAAAGAAAGAAAAGCAGGGAAAGGGAAGAGAACCTGTCTTAGGAGTGAGGGTGGGGCTTAGGCAATGAAGATGTCATAATTTCACCAAAGACATAAATGGCATAATACTGCCAGTCATTGTAAGAAACACTGTATATATTTTATTTCACTTACACCTCCCCAAACCTAGGAAGTAGGTTCTATTTTACCTCATTTTAGGGCTATGAGGTTCAGAGAGGTTTGGTGACTTGCTCAAGGTCACACAGCTAAAATATAGAGGCACCAGAAATTTTCATCCAGGTTGATCACTAGGCAGCCTTCTTGTTAACACAGTACCATGATTTTATATTCAGCAAGACATTGTTTATTACCAGACAATATGTTGTGTGTATGTGTGTGTGCCTAAGAGTTTGAGGTAGAATTAGAAATTCACTCTAATATGCTAAGAAAAGAAAGGTGTAAGAGATCATTCAAAGATATTTTAATAAGAAAAATAAAATAAGCTAAATTTGCTTTATCTGATTCCTATGAGAAATAGTATCAAAGGTAAAGCTGACGTTGTCTCTTGCCACTGAGACATTAAGTAATCAAACAAGGGGCACGCACACTCCAGTTCAGCATCTCGGCATGTGGAAAATCACCATGTTTCGTCCCTCTAAAACAGAAGGTAGCAGCCAGGATGTCTGTGCAAGGGATGCAAGGAACAAAAAGACATCTGCTGGAGAGGAACACAATGAGGAAATAGTTCAAGAGCTACTCTACTATCTTTTGCGTTGTGAGGAACGTTCACATAAAATTGCTTGCCAGGTACTTCTCAAAAAAAAATGCTTAAGTCCCGATGGGTGAATATCAATTCTGTGTGACTGAGTTTGGGGAGCCCTATCCTTCTACATTCCATATGCTGAAAAATCACACTTGCATGAAGACTACATCAGAGAAAATAGTGCACTTTGGGATCTCTGAAGCAGCCACATCCAATTTCTACACCAACCATCTTTCCTCACTTAAACTTGCCTCTCTCACTGTGATTATTTCATATGTACATACGCTCAATTAGATCATTAAAAGCATTAATTTATTCTTTAATCCGTGTATGTTTGATTGCTTGGCTTTTTTTTTTTTTTCCCCCCCAAAAAAAACAACCTAAAAGCTAGGGTCTGCATCCCAAATGCAAATTAAGTGTCCTGAAGGAGACGTTGCAGTCAGATGTCGATGAAGGTAGAGGGTTTGATTGCATGTGTCCGGGTAGCAGGGTTTATGATGCACAGTGAGGGATGGTCTTCTGCAAGCTGATTGTGCTTCAGAGCCTGGGTTGAGACGGCAGCTGTGCTGGGCCCTCTGTGGGGGTGCCAGTGACCCCCCAGCACACACTCTCAGGGTGCTGCTGCATCTGCTGTCACTATTCAAGTCACTTCCTACAACATTTGGCAGGCAGCGCCCGGGCAGCGGGGAATGACGGAGGTGGGGGGAACGACCCCGTCGGCCATGGTGCAATTGACATCTGATTGATGAATGCAGCACATTGTGGAAACGACCCATTAGTAGTGGAGCTCGGACAGTGAAAGAGTTGAGAAGCACTTGTCTGTGAATAAAAAGCTTGGAAACACTCTGCTTTTTAAGAGGAGGAGAAAACTATTTTCTATGTATTTCTCTGTTAAAAATAAAAATGCAAAGACAATATTTTCATATCGAGGAAACCAAACAAAAGGAAAACAGCTTTAAATTATTCAGAGGGGAAATGAATTGAGAGTTCCCAATTAGACTGAAATATTTAAAGCATTAGCGTTGTTGGTCCTTACTTCTGCATGCACAGTAAAATAAAATTAAATGAAAATTGCTATGAGATCAAGGCTGACTTAGAAAAAGAACAAATTCTTTTAGTTGGAAAGTTAAATAAACTTAATTATTTTTCACCTGGAGAAAGGTTGTTTTTTTAAAATCCAAGGTTAAAAAATCATCACAGTAATTTTGACTTGTGTTTATTTTTATTCCTTATTTAAATCTAGTAATGAATATCCCCTTACCACATGGTCTTACACACTCATTTATTCCTCTTTTTTTTTTTGGCTGATATTGAATCAAACAATTGAAATCTTCCAAATTTGCTTTTCCCGTAGAATGTGTGTTATCATTCACTGCCGGAAAGGAGAATCCATTCTTATATTGATTATGTTGTGTTAGATTTTAGATTTTTCTATAAATGTGTAAAGGCTGTAAACACCAGCAATTCCCAATGGTTTAACAGAATCATTCCTCCTCTGACCACATAATTGCTAAATTGTGCATGTCAAATGGCTTCAGGATATTCTGTCCCCTTTCCAGCAGGTTATCAAGGAAAACTTGCTGGAGAATGGCGTTGTTTGTGTGTCCTTTAAGTCAGGAACTCAAAGGTCAATAGTTGCCAAAAGCATTTTCACTGAGTAACTGCTTCTTTTCCCAAGCTCTGTAACATGCTGTCTCACCAGTGATCCTTATCAGTTATTTCTAAATGTGTGTATTTGGTTTCTAAGCCAAAGCCAACTTTTACACCCAAGCTTTATTACAATTCATCATACGATTGTTTACATCCTACATGTTTATTACATGCCTATGCGTCAAACTGGCCTGATAATATTGTGTTGTTTTTCTCGTGATTATCTTTGAAGACATTTAAAAAATCAATGTGTTTTTTCCCAATGATTTGAATTCCAGTACAAGCAATAATTAACTATATAGTGGACAATAGTGTTCAGTAGGGTCTCAGAGCCCATATTTGCAGCGGGATAGAAAGTTCTCTTCTGAATGAGCGTGTTTTTGTCTGATTTCGGTGCTAACTTAGGAGTGAAATGATTCTATTAATACTTTGTGAGTAATGCTAGAGCCGAGCCATTAGATCCATGCAGGGCGCAGTTCAGGATCTCTGCCCTCCCTGAGTGTTTTCTGTGAGTCATATGCCTGAGCGGGTGCCATTGGTTGCTATCCTGGTTGAACTGCTATTGCAGGATTAATCTTTAGTTTTGACAGTTAAAACAGTTGCAGCAATTAATTACTAGGGAATAATTTCCCGTCCCAAAAGTACAGACGATAAAAACATGTTCATAAATATGCTACAGTTCTTCACTGTTTTCCTCAAAGTATAGCCAAAGACATCTTTGCAACAATTCCTAAAACTCACAAATTGCATAT